>NW_028288552.1:1692500-1992500 GCF_059628265.1 Tinamus guttatus | reverse complement strand
AGTCTGCTTGTCTGAATCTCCTTGAGGAATCCTCTTTCTTCCAAATAGTCAGGCTTCAAAAAAGAAGTATCAAGGGGGCAATGACAGTTGCTCTGTGCAAGTAAAAATTACTTTTTCCATGTGCTGAGATTTTTATAAAGCTCCACTTTCTCAACAACATTTTTGTTCAATATCTTCATTTTCTCTCTTTCTCTCTTTCTATCTCTCTCTCTCTCATTTCTCCCTATTTTGTCTTTGGCTGAATGGAAACAGGAGTTTGATGGGAACACATAGCACATGTAGCACATAGCTCATAGTACAATTATGATTACTGACACATCATCTGAGGAAAAAAAGAGGTTGGAGATGATATCCCCAACACAAGGAGGCAGTTGACAGAGATTTCAGGAGTTGTTCCCATGGTTCAGCCTGGAGCATACTGAAATGTTAAGAAATAATAATAATATAAGAGTAATACCCACAGAAAAGGCAAATATGCTTGGGAAACCCTCTATGGGATGAAGAAGTTGCAGGCACACTTTAGTTCCTTAGACATGGGCATTTAGTCCTATTTGAGATATTCTCAAATAATACCTGACATCTACCTGGCAGGTGAAAGCCACATGAGATATCCAAGGACATTTCAAACAAAAATCACACCTTATACATGATCCTTATGCACATTTGATTGTACTATGCCTGGCATAACTGGAAACACATAGAAAATAGGCCAAAATAAGGACTAATATTAAAGGAAAACACACAAAAAAGTAATCACATAAAATGGCAAAAGCAAAGTAGAAAAAGAAAGCAAAGAAAGAATTGACAGGTCAGGTAAAAAGGGAGGAATCACGCTGAAAATGTAGAAACCAGAGACCTTTGGGTTAAGAAACTGCAGTACCTCTTAAAAATATCAGCTGTCTGCTCCGTTTATCATGGCTCTGGCAGACACAGTACCCAGCAGCCTGAACTGAGTACACTCAATACAAGGCAGGCTAAAGCATGACCCCCCCCAGGTTCATGAGTTATTAATCTCAGATGTCAGATACTCATCAATTAATATATCGAATCAGTCTATGGAGATTCAGAAGATACATGCTTTTTTATTATTATTTCTTATTTTCGTTATTCTACAAATTAAAAGCTAAACCTAAGGGCATTCCATAAATGAAAAACACTGGAACTTCCTGAACCCCTGTATTTATTACAGCTGACCAGACATCTGGCTTCCTATATGACAAACTCAACAGTGCCTCTGTATTGTCAAAAAAGGCAAGATAATGTTGTGGGCCAAATAATTATTCTTAAAGGTTGATCTAAATTAATATCTGTATAGGTCACTATCCACAGTCTGTTTAGTTAATATTTCTAAATTCCTTAACTTTTTGGTTGGTCTCTCAGTTTTGAGAGATTCCAAAGAAGGGAAAATAATTTTTAAGGGAAAAAAATCCTTGGAAAAGAAAGAAAGTAAAAATGAAGCAAAAGGAGGGAGCTTAAAAGCAAGGAAGGACAACATCGATGAACATAGTCCATTGTAATGAGCTGTTTTCTTATTGTAGTGAATGTTTGTTATATGTCTGTGTAGCTGAACACAGCTAAGTATTTAACTTGCCAACTGAGGCCAAAGGACATAAGACACAAGATATAAAATATCTTGGGTAGGTGGGGTTCCTATGTGTGCATGGTGATGAGACAGAAGGCTTTTATTAGGAATGCACAGAATTTCTTATTTGGAGTAAAATGGATTTCAATTTGCTTTTGCAGATACATTGGATATTCTAGAATGTATTTTCCTGTTGTAATATCCATTCCAATGCTTGTCTGACATAAAGTTTACAGGGATATAGGTGAAACATTTATTTTTAATATCATACAGTTTTCTTATAGAATATTGTTTGCATAGAGAAGTATGCATATATGTTTATTTTGTAGGACCTAAAATATTCAAGATATCGATTAAGAAAACAAAGAAGGACAGCAACTAATTCCACTTAATACTTTTTATTGTCAAGCAGCACATTTCATTACTGTACTCAGTGCTAGTGAACCTAGTACATTTGTTCTATTAATATTCTCGCTTTGTTCTATTAATATTTATAGGTTATGCCTAGTTGAACTTTCTTCTACCTTGGCATTCATCAGTATTAACTTAGCAAGGAAATATATTATATTTACCAGATAAGATAAATCTTACTAGATAATCTTGGATTCTGCTGTGGAAACAAGGAGATATTCAAAACAGGAAGTATACTCTCAGGGCTCATCTTCAGTGACTCCCAACGGCCCATCCTAGTACTGATTAAGCCAGTGCAAAATGATGATGTACTGGAAGGCAGAATATAAGTTACCATAACCCCTAATGTTTCTCCAAGAAACCAGAATTCCATAAACAGATATTATTATGTTTAAAATACCTTATCAGGCAGGATACTGGATTTAGCATTAAAAAATGTGGATTTTCTACCAGGCTCTAGCAGTGACTTCACACAGAGCCTTGACTTCATGAGCCTGATCAGTGGACCCTTGGTCCATTTTTTTAACTGCAAATCAGTGGAGGCAACCACAAAGTTTAATGTATTATACCTTACACAGGAAGGGCACGAGTTCATGTGAGTCCTGTGGAAACAGGCACAATAAATAATACTGAGGAAGACTATTCATACCACCCAACTGTATGACCCTAATAGTCAATGAGCCATAGGTTACCTGAACTGCCTACATCTCTCCATCAACTATAGGCATTCAGGTAAGTCTGGTGCCTGTTGCTCAGCTACAAAACATCATCTTTACACTCAAGTGAACTGCAATGGGTGCTCGAGTACCAGCCATGTTTCAGACCTGAAATGAATCAAAACAAAAACAAAAATAAGAAATATTCAATCATCGGCTTTTGACTTACTCTTATACTTTAATAGGGGAGACAGAGTGAGAAGATAGCAATATCTAGGATCTAGCAATATCTAGGTCCTATTTCAGAATAAATGAGAACCCCACAGATCCAGCACAAATCACTACAACAGTCATTTGACTCATGTTAATAGTCCTATAGGTATCAATAGAATGTCCATTGGTATCAATATCATGACTGACCAGTAACATGAGCATAATATTCTGTTTTAAAAGTTTATATTTTTCCCTAAGTAATTATAACAACCTTAATTATTGTTAAAGTGTATTTTAAAATAATATCAACATTTGTAATTTATTTTAAAAGATTTTCCCTGGCACAAGACTGTAAAAGGGGCAATATGTTTGTCAGCATGCCACTCTAGAGAACAATAGCTGAATATCTATGACAAGGAAGATCTGTCTAATTAGTCTACATTTCTTCAAAGAATAATTGCCTGTCAAGCAGTTAAATCATCTTTCTGGAAGCACATTTCCCATGGCAGTAATTGAAATTACAGGTATATTCATGTGGATCCTTGCTAATATAAATCTTCCTCTAAAGCTGTTGTATTTCTGTTGTTTTATAGAAAAATATATTTTCGGTGCTATTTTATGTTTCAAGTGCAGGCTATAAAATTAAAGAAAAAAATATATTTAAAAGGTTTTCAGAGCTCCAGCAACAAAAATGTGCACCTAATGTACAGTAGTTCATTTCAAATAGCAAGGCCAATGACTTCTTTTATGGCATATAGTAAATGTTCCTCATTTAGAATTGCTTAAAACATTGCTGCTGTTAGTTTTTCAGAAGAGATATTAACACTGGCAGGAATAGAATATTGGGAGGTTGAAGAGTATGGGATTGAATATTAATGCTGTCAGTTCAGGTAAAGATAAAAGCTATTTTTAGAGCTTCCTTTTCAATTGTGCTTACAGCAATAACGTATTCGTTATCATACTCAATGGAGACTTTTGCCCTGTTAAACTTACTCAGTCTGCAGTGGTGCAGAGGTAAAAGTACCTTAGAAAGCATAAAGTATATTTCAATAAATATTAGTATCTTTAGTAAAGCACAGAGGAGATAATTTCCATTGCCTCATTATGTATCATACCTTCTTATCCTAATGGTAACCAAGCACCTGGGAAGGAGATCTGAAATTGCAATAAACAAGTAAATTACAGATGCCATTTACTTGTTTTGTTCTGCTTACATCCCTGAGAGTGGACCTGATATAAGCAAGAAATATGACATATGAAATATGAAACTGCTAGCAACATAGCGAACAAATATCTGCTTCCTTGTTTAATCGGACGTTGCTTTTATACAACCTTGATTTGCATAACTCAACTGTTCATGTAGTGTGATTTGTATGCTGTGATTTCAAATCACTTATAGTGAATCTCTGCTTTTATTAAGACTCAGGCTTTACAAACGTCAAGTTTACAAGCTGAGGATATTTGTATCTTCAAGTTTACCTCAACTATAAGCAAAATAGTTCTCCAATTATTCTCTTGTCATTATCACTCAGATCACTATGATATTTAACCATACATTACTAAAATTTAATAAATATATATATATCCTCTAATTTTAGAATGCCTTCAAAACACAGAAGTATTCAACATTCTTAAGATTATATACCTTAAGACAAAAAAAACTGTTTTTGGAATGTGTAATGCAGACACCACTTCTTGTGTGTGTGGGTTCATCTACTGTGCATTACTGAAAATCTCTTAATATCTGTCTCCAAGAGTATTTCTGTCACACTACCTGTAAAGCAAGAATCCTGATTTTCTTTAAACTTTTGATGTAGAAGCAATTACACAGTATCTCCCTAGTGTAGACAAAAAAAAAATGGAAACACATGGAATTAAAATTATGAGGTTATAAGGACTTTATTATAGGCTGAACATGAACATTTAGTAAAATCTCATGCTTGTTCATTATATATTTGCTCAAAAAAACTTGTATATTGCTTTTGAGTACCTATATATTAAATTTTTACTTTAGTTTAAAAAAAAATCAAAAATTTGTCCTTTAAATATATTGGAAGTATAAAGTACAGTCTTGTAAATCCTTTTTTGAAAGGATTGCTGCTGATATTTCTAGCAGCATCTTTGATTATTGTTTATATACATGTATCATGTGCCATGTCATACAAAACATAATTTAATAACAATGAATAGACTCTGGGAATAAAAGGGTGATCTTCAGTTTGCAATAGGAAAAATTACTTATTTCTTCCATCTCTAAAATATTAATTACTGCCTAATAATACAATTAAGCCCATAATTTAAATTCTCTTTTCTGAGTTTTCCAGACAGGTTTTTGGTATTGCTTGGTAGCTATCTATACATTTCAGACTTCATATACCTGTATTTTACAGTGAACTTAATTTATCTCAAGATAAAGCAGCGTGAATTTCAGAAGCAAACATCTCCGTAGTTCTTCATTCATTTTTAAGTTCCCAGGACATTTTTTAACCACAGATTGCTTTGACTGCCCAATAAAAAGTGTTAAAATAGTTACCTGGGGAAGTACTAAAGTTCTTGGTTGTATTAAAGTATTTTCCACCTTTGCAGATGTTTCAGGAAGATGTCTAGAGGCGTCCAAGCACCCCCCTTGTTCAAATTTCGCTGCAAGAATTTTTAGTCTCACTGAAATCATTCCAGACTCTTGAGTTAAAGAAGCTGAGTGCTTTTCCAATGAAGAGCTTTTTTATACTATGGTAATAGCCTTTTTTATCCCTAGCAAATTGATAATAAAGGATTGGTGAGTTTGGTTGATTCTTTTGAACTAAGCAAAAGCATGAAAAGGTTCAACTATTTTTGGCAATATGCCTTTTGAGAAGGCATATTGCTATCAAGAAGACAAATGACAGTCTGTGTCAAAGCTGTTTCCTTGCAGGAGCTATAACACCAAGCACTCTAAACTGACATAAAATATCAGTTGCTTTACCATATACTCAAAAAATGTGACAAGGAACAAAAATTCTATGGACAGTCTCACAACATCTTCATCAGAGAGTCCATTACTCCTCTGCAGTTACAAAAACATATATCTACTTATGGGTTCAGTACAGTATGCTGAATTCATTTACGAATATAATTCATTTACGAATATGATTTTAAGAATTGATGGTATAGGGAAAATGGTGACAGAAAATATCTCTTCCTGTTAAAAATATCATAATTTCATAGAAAAGATGTTCCAGAGCTCCCGCCAGATTTGTTGTATGCTTAGTTCTAATCTGTTATCACAGTTTGCCCTTATTTACCTTTTTTTTCAATGATAATTCCCTTGAGCCATGTTCAAAAACATTTCTTCTAAGACTTACCATGCTTTATCAATTTTTTCTTTACAGCCATTAGAGTATTTCCAAGATTCGATCTGCACTTTTATTATAAACTCTAATCTTTATTAAGCAAAAATTCAGCTCTTGGATTCATTCATTATTTGTCAGGTGGTATGGTGAGTTACAGTTTTGTGTACTCATCCAGTTGTCGGCACAGAACCACAGACATTAAGTAAACGGGGATTTTTCTGTGAAACATCCCATTAAACCAAAGAGTAAAATACAATATTTTGATTTAAAAAGCTATGATAATCAATTAGACATATCTCAAACAAATTCACTTTTCTAAGTGAGTATAAAATCCTGAGAAAATTATATTATTTTTCTTTTCATTATCCATTTCCTTTTCCATTTTTTCCAAGTGTGAAGAGTTATAAGCCGGTTTTGTCTCCTTTTCTCCTTTCCTCCCTCTAATTATTTCTTCTGAAAAAGTGGTAAGCCTAGACCTGAAGTCCTCCCAGCCTGAACTCTTCGATGCTCTATTCTATTCCTCGCTGACTCAATTTTTAGGAGCATTTATATCCCTCTTGTATTGATAAGCTAGGTAGGAGCCATGCTTGAAGTAATGTCGGCTCTCTTCTCTATTTAGGCACCAGTCATAACAAAATTTATAGAAATCTGAACATACTTACAACCTTGGTTCTTCTCTGAAATGTAAAACTGGTCAAATGATTAGGAGAGAGTCAAACAGATAAGATATATGATATACTTTTTCATTCAGGAAATCATGCTAAAAATGATACAGATATTATGTATATTCTACTACATGTTCTAAACAAACAAGACTGGATTTAGAAAGACAGATACATTTTTCTGTGGAGGCTGGTTCAAAGACAATAGTACCTTGTTAGCAGATAGTTAACCACAAGGATGTCAGTCTTCTCAGCAGATGGGGGACAGAGCCGAAAAATCAGAGGAGGACTGCAAAACACCTCCCCCTGCCCCATGTGAGGAATGTCTTGTCAGAAGAAAAGAAACAAAGCCAGGACAACCGCACAGGTGGCAAGATGCTGATTGGTTGTAAGCTTTGCAACACTTGTGTTAAGAAAGTGTAAAAAGAGGTTGATTTGAAAATAAAGTTGTCTCACTCTGCACCCCAGACTGAGTCCATTTCTTCACCAGGTGCAACAAATGGCGCCCAACGTGGGGCTCGAAGACTAGCTGTCTCTCCAGCTGCACCACCCAGCTGAACTTTGGGATTCATGCTGAAAGGAAGCGTAAGGATCACGCTGAAAGGAAGCTTACTTTGTGTGCACACTAAAACCCTCTTGCAAGGAAAGAGGTAAGCGGCGGGGAACTACGGGTTCATACTTAATGAAGGAACAGAAGGACGATTTATAAGCTTCTCCTAAAATCTCAAAACAGCAAAGAAAAAAAAAATAGGTGAAGAAGAACTGCAAAAGGTTCTTGCGTGGGCTTCTAAAGATGATCCTTCCGTGAATAGTAAGAATGCTTTTTAATCTGGAAAGATGGGACCAAATTGGGGTCCGACTGTGGTGCCACTTGCGGTGATAAGGCTGCTGCTGGCCTGTTGCCACAATGGCGAGTTGTATTTGAAATGTTGAAATCTCATAGTGGGTCGCAGTCGAACATAAATGACGGGGTCAGGGCCCCTGCCATCGCCTCCTTAACCTCAATCATGTCCTGATGAGAATCAGAAAAGAAAATGTGCCGCAAAAGCCTTTGCGGTACTGCCACGTGATGACCAGGATGATGATCCTTTTGATCCGGGTCCTATTGACCCTGGAAAGGAGCCAGACCTATACCCCCCCCCCGCCCCTATCCTCACGATAAATGGGCCTCAGTAAAACAAGGAGCAAAACAGGCAGGGGATGTGGGCATGCTGAAAACCTTCCGTGTCATCTGTGCACCAGACCAGAATCTGCGTTGGCAAGGTTTGTCGTATAATCTTATAAATGACGTGCGACGCATAGTGACACATCACAGCCTTGGCGCACCATATACCACCCACCTTATACAATCTCTTTGTGATACTTCGGTTTTTACTCCCATGATTTTGAAATTTTGTTTCGCCTCATTATGATATGCAATATACGATGTGGGAGTCGACAATGAGACAGCTTGCTCGAGAACACGGGGAGGAAAACCAGCGGCTGCCGGAAAAAAAGGTCCATTAAGGGCTGTTACTGTGGGCGTGCTAATGGGGCAGGGCGACCACAGTGCTACAACAGCACAAGCAGGAATTCCCCCTGAGGGCCTGCAGCAAGTTAAGGCACTTGCTCTCCGCCCCCTTAAGGCTGTCCCGGAGGCTGGTAAACAAAGACAGCCTTTTGTTAGCATAAGACAAGATGCGAATGAGCCATATATGAAGTTTTTGGATCGGCTTAATGAGGCTTTGGAGAAACAAATTAATAATGAACAAGCATGAAGCTACATTTTTAAGCAACTAGCAGTTGAGAATGCTAACCCTGATTGCCAGAGAGTTTTGCGGCCACTAAAGGATCCTACTATTGATGACATACTAAAAGCATGTATTAATGTCGGTACCAAACAGTATGAATATTCACTGATGGCCGAAACATTTGCAACAATGTCTATAAAAAAGCCATGTTTTGCTTGTGGCCAATTTGGGCATATTCATAAATACTGTCCAAAAACGCAAACAAAGGAGGAGCGCCTGGAATATCACAAGGACAACGCTATGCTAATCAGTGTCGATCAAAATTTGGTAAGGAAGGTCAACCATTCGTCCCTTCGGGAGACTTCAAGGGGAGCGCGGCGAGGGGTCGCACCATGACAGCAAATCACTCCTCGGAGTGGCCCCACCGGGAAGCAGCGGCCACCTGTGCGCCAGCACAGGCGGCAGCGCCGGGGTGGACCTGGCCACCACAATAGAAGTGTGAATTACTGATACATCAGTTGTGCTAATTCCAACTGGTGTCCACGACCCCTGGGGCCACGAATGCCAGCGTTGTTAACTGGACGATCTTCAACAACGAGACAAGGGCTGTTTGTGTTACTTGCAGTTATCAATGCAGATTTCAAAGGAGAAATTAAGATAATGGTATTGACTCTGATATCACCCTGTACTGTGCCAGTGGGAAGCCGAATAGCACAATTAGTATACTTTTTACCACAGACACCAAATGCTTCAAATATTAAACCTAGCACAGGATCTTTTGGGTCCACAGGGCATGAGATTTTCTGGACTCAACAGATAACTATGAATCACCCGCAGATATCCTGTATGTTACAAGCAGGACCGATAAAGTTTAATGTACAAGGAATTTTAGATAGCGGAGCGGACGATACAGTCATTGCTGCCTTCGCAACGGCCAAGCAGTTTACCCCTAATTAATGCACATATATCACATTCAGGAATTGGTGGGCAGAGTACCCCAATGCAAAGCAAAAGATTGATAAATATTATTGGCCCAGAAGGAAGAACCGCAAACATTAGGCCATTTATTTTGCCTGGATCCGTCACCTTGTGGGGGAGAGACTGTTTGACCTATCCTACCTGAGCCTCATAGGCCCTCTGCACTTAACATTACAACAGACTCTGCCGATGTTGCAGGGTTAGTCTCTAGGTTAGAACACTCCTTTTTAAAAGAAGTTTCAAACAAGATCCTCTTTGCGCTTCTTTGGATGCTTAGATGGCTATTAAACAGAAGGATTTATCCGTACTTTATCCAACATGTACACTCGCACACCTCGCTTCCTGGACCTATTAGCGAAGGTAATGCTGAAGCAGACAGCCTTGCAGGAGCTGTAGTCCTGCCGGATCACTTTACACAAGCACGTTTGTCGCATGACTTTTATCATCAAAAATGCAAAAGCGTTATGGAGGTCATTCCAATTGACTCATGAACAAGCTAGACAAATCATACAGTCATGCCCAGACTGTCAGCGCATTTTACCAGTACCATCCATCAGAGTAAACCCTCACGGTCTTTCTGCGCTTGAAATTTGGCAATCAGATATAACGCATATCCCTGAATTTGGCAGATTTAAATATGCACATGTTCCTGTTGATACCTTCTCATCCTGTATCTATGGTTCTGTACATACCGGTGAAAAGGCCAAAGACATATGTCAACACTTTATTATGGCCTTTGCAATGTTGGGAGTGCTAAGAACTATAAAAACTGACAATGGTCCAGCCTATATAGCACAAAAAATGTAAATATTCTTTCAACAATGGGGAATCCAACACATCACAGGTATCCCCCATTCACCCACAGGCCAAGCTATTATCGAGCTTACACATGGCACCCTTAGGAATATGTTACAAAAACAAAAAAGGAGGCGTGTAGGGTTATCCCCACAGAAATGCTTGCTATGTGTTGAATTTTTTAAATCGCTGGACAGAAGAGGGCCCCCCCTATATACCAACATTTTGATTTACAGAGACAACACAAAGTTCAGGATAAAGCCCAGGTTCTCATCAAAAACCCACAGACAAAGCAGTGGGAAGGGAGTTTTTCTTTAATAACCTGAGGTAGAGGATATGCTTGTGTTTCTACAGGCTCAGGGCCAAGATGGGTACCTGCTCGATTGATTAAGCCTTTCTTATCGCAGTCATCACCATCATCTGCACCACCGTGACATCACCCACACCGCAGTGGATACTGTCACAAGCTAAAACCTACATATGGGTAATTCTGGCCAATCAAATGGGACAGGAAACGTTATATTATCTAGTCCAGGAAATCCGTTTGTAACCTGTCTAGTAGGACAGCCTGTTGATGATTGCCATATGTTGTTTATTGTTAGCATGTCTGCTTTGTTTCTTATTATGTGTTTAAGCATTGATTGATCATTTAATTAAGTCATGGCTGTTCAACCAAAAACAAATAAAGAAGGGTGAGATGTGGAGGCTCGTTCAAAGACAATAGTACCCTGTTAGCAGATAGTTAACCACAAGGATGTCAGTCTTCTCAGCAGATGGGGGACAGAGCCGAAAAATCAGAGGAGGACTGCAAAACACCTCCCCCTGCCCCATGTGAGGAATGTCTTGTCAGAAGAAAAGAAACAAAGCCAGGACAACCGCACAGGTGGCAAGATGCTGATTGGTTGTAAGCTTTGCAACACTTGTGTTAAGAAAGTGTAAAAAGAGGTTGGTTTGAAAATAAAGTTGTCTCACTCTGCACCCCAGACTGAGTCCATTTCTTAACAAGGTACAACATTTTTCCATGTCAGCTGGACCATTAGGTTTCTAGCATCCCAGTGACGCCACTGAAGTTTTGCTATTGCTTTCAGTAAGAGCAGAATCCAGATGGAAGTGGGCAAATACAGTGAACACCAAGAAGTCAGACTGCGCAAGGGTATGCTTGGCTTTGATTGCACCTTGTGTGCAATATATGCACCTCTTTGGGGCTTATATGCTATTAATAACCAGATAGATTTCATGAATGAACAAATGGACTCCATAGGATGTTATTCTTGGTTATATCAACAAAAGCTTAGAGAATAACTTTCAGAAAAGTTGGCATACTACATTTAATGTGAGAAGTAAATAAACTCTAGGTTTTTTATCATTGAACAATGGAAAGAGATTGGACAGATCTTTTGTATAGTTTTTAGAATGAGCTCCAGGCATATCTCACACTCTTATTCATTCATTCTGCCTGGAGCACTCAGGATGCCTCTACAATGTTTAATAGCAAATGGGCCGCGTAATGTGATTCTACTGGAACCTGCTAAAACTGGGATATACTTTATCAAAGCCGAGTGCTTATTACTGGTCTGAAGTTAAAGTTATTGGTTCTATTCTCAACTGAGATGTTATAAATCCTCAGATAACGCTGAATTTTGTAGGTCACACAGGCCCCTTCTGAAGAAACAATTCTTAATCTTGCAGTCTCTATCACAGTCCAATTTCTAGAAATAATTGTTCAGGCAGGAGGAGACAATAATAAAAGAGTATTATCCCATCCAAGAGATATTAAATCGCACTGGGTCACAAGCACATGAAAAGGCAGAAGAAACATTGCAATCATCCATTTTCATTTTGCAGAAGACATAATTTACTATTATGCTATATGTAGTGATGATGATGATAATGTAAAATAGGGAGGACGAAAAATATTACAGAAGAAAAGTTCTTTCAGTGATTATAAACTCTATTTTAGAATCAGCATTGATCAAGATTTAAATGAAACCTCTGGGTGTTTTGAAATTATTGCCATGCAGAGGCAATGCCTTCAACAGGAAAAATCTCAGCGCAGAGGAAGAGGGAGGGAGACACAGTCCTTCATAAAACAGAACTTATGTGTTGCACCAAGTTCTGAAACAATTATCACACCACTGGGACCTTTAGAGCTCCCAATATAATTGAAAAGGTTTATCTTCCTAAAAGAAGACAACCTTCACTGCACTGTATACAACACTTCTTGCCATTCCCTCTGGGTTCTTCTTGGCTGCTGTCCAAGAGATCGCAGATAGCTGAAATGCTGCAGTACTCAGTAGAGTTTTAAGCGTTTTCTTCAGGGGCCAGTGGCACACAGAGTTTTACCATTACATTGTGTCATTAAAAAGAGAATAAGCTTCAATGCACATTTCACTGGGATATCTTAGCTGGGAAAGAGGTGTTTATTACAAAGTTGTTTTTATGATCTGTTCAGTTCCTCAGAGATTCGCCTGATATTAGCCTCACACAATTACCTTAATCTCTATTTTTACTTCCATAATGCAGGCTGAATTCATAGGTCTAGCACACTGTGCTAAATGCCACGTTGTGCAGATCTACAAGGAGAACACACACTTGCTCACGAAGTACTCAGGGAGATTTAAGAAATCAGCATGGAAGCAGAGGACTGCCTGTTGGCTTTATGTATGTTCTTGTGGTCCCCTTTGGGTTCACTGACTCACAGAAAAATATACTGAAAAATTACCTCCAGCTATATTCAGACAGAAATCTGCTTTCCAGTTAGGGAGCATGGTACATTTAGATTTAGATTTAGACTTAAAGATCAAGTTTAAAATCAGATTTTAGAAAATTTTAACATGGATCCAGTGGTATTGAAATAAGCTGTGAAATTTTGCTACAAAATAGCTGGTCTCATGACTGGTACAAGCAGTCTTTCCAAGTTGATCCTAGCCCCACAGCAGAGAGCATTTCAAGAGCCTCAGATGTGAGGTTTTGGTGGTGGTACCAAGGTTTCTTCCTCCCACCAAAACGAGAGGCCTCCCAGTGTGGCTTAGAGGTTTTCAGGAGAATGGGTGTTGCTTCTTTAAATTAAGCCAGAGAAAAATCTTCTTAAAATAAATAAGTACAGAAAGTTATTTGTTTTGATATATGTAAACAGCAACACTGTCATGAAAATAGCTTTAAGGCACAAAGATTCGAAAGGACAGGTGCATACAATGAAATAGATGAGGTGATAAATCATCTGTTACTGTCTCTTTTGCAAAATAAAATGAAGCATGCCCAGGAAATCACAAGCCAGTGGAGTATTTCTTGTACATGATGCAGCATAGTACCATGTCATCATGCTCACATATGACCAAAAACTCTTCTTAAAATCTTTCCCGAGATCAACCTATTTTCACAGGATGCATCTACTTAAACACCACCATAATTAAAATAAAATTAACTGATGAGTTAGCTATTTTTTCTCAAGGCTGTGAAAGACAGACAATCATTGACATTTCTATTTTTAAATTCCGGGGCAGTCTGATACTGCAGTGACAAGGCTACTACATAAAAACTGAGGCAGGTAAATTAATTTTGTAAATGAAATCTAATTATGAGGTCCTCCAGCAGATGTAATGTTAGTTCCATGTGAGGGAGGCATGTTCCTTCATGTTACAAACTCCATATAATCTTACCATTTCTGTACCTTCATCCTCTTGCAACATCTCCACATGCAGGAACCAAAGTGAAAGGGCAAGATTTGTGCCTGGAAGGATTTAGATAGCATTTTATGCATTAGTGCTGTAAAAAAATAGGGAATATTCTCCTTTTCCTACTACAATGACTAACCCAGTATTACTGAATCCTGACATTCATTCATACAGATTTTATGGCATTTTCAAAAAGAAGTAGGCATAGGGGCCAGAAACTTCTGGGGAAAATGGCATCACACTGTACCTTCTGTATCAATTAGATCTGATATAGGAACTCCTAATATAAAGTAGGAGGGGCAAAAAAGTCTCAAAATGGGAATTTTGTCCTTCTTGTACAGGTAACAGGTATTCCTCAACTTCCTTAAAAATAAATGTCCTCAAGGCCCATATTATACAGACTCATGGTCAGAAATAATTTTAATTCAAACATCAGTATTTGAACATTTATTATATACCCAGCAATGTAAGTTGAAATTCTTAATTTTAAAGGATATTTTAAAATTATACAAAATAAGACAATCTCCATGCCTAGCTGGTTGCAAAGACAAATATACTTAGCATATTTAAATCCTACAATTTGTTGTGATTTGGATCTATATGAGGACTTACATTCATCTCAAGGTAAACAGTGAATTCTCTTTCTGTCTTGTAGCTTCCAAATCTGAAAAAATAGCTATACAGAGATTTTTAAAAGTAAACTGCTTAAATATTTAAATAACTCTGATTACTATACAAATAGAGATATAATGAGTAGAACTAACTCATCATATAGCATCAGAATGAAATTTTCTAATTAAAGTAATTTTTAAAAGCCACTTGAGTAGATATCATGCCTGGAAACTTCTCCCGCACTCACTTAAAGTCTCAGAAATCTCTGGGCATCTAAACAGCATGAGCTTTTAATTAAAATTGTTGTTCAACTTTTGCTATGCATCCAATCCAGCATAGCATTTAAACAAAAAAATTTTATCTTCATGCAAAACCAGTGCAAGGACTGCTAAACGGGAGTAGAATTTATGGTTCTTTAGAATATACAAACTGAAGAATCATAGCCAAATCTTGTCATCAGTATACTGCTTGCACAGTGCATTGAAAAGGCATCATCAAATTCTCCTTCTATGTAATAGATTATGTACGTGCTGACAAGCAGCCTTGTTTCATAATAAAATTGTCTTCATTGCAAGAAACACCAAACAGTTAACTTTTCTTTTAAAGACAACAGACTGAAATAAGCTCCCTTAATATTAATGTTTTTAATGGAAAATTACAAATTGAATCCATTCAATAAATTGAATTATGACATTGATTACATATTTTTTAAATTGCCCACTACAATGAACAACTCTAAAGCCAAGCATACAAGCATTAATGCTGAATGCTTACTGAGCTACAGATGGCCAAGAAATATACTGATAACTTAGAAGACATTTATTTTGGACAAGAAAGTCTTGGCTATAACAAATACTCACTCTTAATTGTAACACTGCTGAAATCACACTATATTTCACTACCTCAAGAGTCGAGCTGAAGATTTATCTGTGTTATAACTCACTGGTTTGTAGTATTAGACTTAATATACTTGAAATAAAATCTATGGCAGGCCATAATGGAGAATATTTAAACTACAAACTGTAGCAGGCAATAATCTTTTTCTGGTTATCAGGGAAGTATTGTACTCTTAGAAAGCTTGAAACATTGGAGAGACAGATTAACACAAGTCTATAAATCCAGTGAAGATGTCTGAATTAGTCTTTCTCCATATCGTAGTGGCAAAACAAGTTGCAGGCAGCAGTTGTCATAAACTTAATTCCTGAGAACTTTCTGTTAGGATGCATCAACTAGTAGGCAGTCTAAGTTCCCCTGATTCAGGTGTCAGTGAAAGAAAGGATAGTGGGTTTTCAGGGAAGAAAAAAAAGTAGAAATGCTAGGAAGAGAAGTAATAGAACCCATAAAATATCTTTATATAACTTTAAGTATATGAATTTGTAATATAATCTAACCTACTTTCATAGCCTTTGACTTCAAAAGTTCAGAATGTCATGATCTATAAAATAACATTGCATTACAGAGTAACATTTGTGGATGTTTTTTCAGCGAACATTTAATTTCTGAATCTACAAGCAACTTTCACTGAAAACTTAGACATTTTACAATATTTAACCTTAAATAACTTGGAAAGAGGTTGCAATCTCAAACTTAATTGTTCTTCTTATATTGAGCCAAAGAAAGGAATGACTGTGCTGAGGTAAAATATTCAAACATAATAAAGACCAGATTTTCTTGTCAATCCAGAAGAGCAGATGTTAAATAAGAAATGAACTATCTATCCACTACATATATCACACACAAACCTGCATCTACCTGGTAACACCTTGATTCCAGTGATGCTCTCCTATATACAAGTTTGCAGTATGTTTGGTATCTCTGGGACAAAAGTGAAGACTGAGAGAAGACACCAAGCAGATTTTTCAGCAAGTCCAGGAATGTTTTATGACACCTTTGCACAAACATAAAACCATCCTCGGAAAGCAAACACCCTCTGGAGAAAAGCACTTTCAGTTTAGTACAGCGTTTTCCTAAAGAAGATGGAAAATGCTGTACTAAATGGATAGTATCCCCAGATAATGTTTTCCATTTAGTCATCTGAACTTATTCTAGTAAATTTTATTCTATCATACAAAAATATAATCTCTTAAATAAAAGATTATTATAATTTTCTTATAGTAGTATAATTATTATAATTTTCTTTAAATACCTACTTCTTGGACCGAGGCCATAAACCTCACCGTGTTAGCAAAAAAAAAAATGGTCCCATAGCATACTAAAATGTAAAAAATTATACACACAATTATAAACAAGCAATTATAAACACAATTATACAAAGGCTCATTTTTGTGTCTTTCAAATTTAAGGTATTATGCTGAGAGAATACATCTGTGTATTTCAAGGTTTTTATCACATCCTCTGAAGCATCTCATTCCAGGCCCTCTCCACAATGGGACAGAGAGTTAGGACTACTGATCTGTTCCAGCAGGATAATTTCTGAATTTCTGGGAAATGTAAAAGGTATTTACTGTCTTTTGTGGCAGATGACATTTAAATAAGGGAATTCATGTTACCAAGCACTTTTCACTTATTACAAGCCATTTCATGTCTCCAGGTGCTCAGTATTTTCACTAACTGTAAAACAAGTACCATATGAAAAGGGAAATAGTACAAGGGATTTGATAAAAAAGCAAAAAAAAAAAAAAAGACGTTCATTTTATTTTTTTTCTTTTGTCTTAGAATCATCATCTTTGTGTGTGACAATAAGTGCTTTTGGAGCATGATAGTTGCTTCTTGTCAAATGGCAAGTAATTGATTGCTTTTATAAAGGTTTTAGAATGCATTTCCAGCATTCGGTTTGCTACTTATCATTCATTCTTGTTCATCTACTACATTCTTCTTTCTTATTGCTACCTGGTATTTTATATGCAACAATTTCTGCAACTACTAGATTTGCAATATTAAAAAGAAATCATTCTCCTTTCATCCACTTTTCATTCCATACCTTTCTTCATCAGGCAGTATTACTCTTCTCACTTTTTTGCTAGCCAGCAAGGAAAAAAACATCTAGTAATGTGATGCACGTACCATTTCTCACAAATATGTGTTTTCTGCATGATGGGGAGTGGGGAAATGAGTTTCAGGGTGATGATATTTTAAATAAAAATACGTTTAATCATTGATCCAAAGTGAGATCCTTTTTTTTTTTTTTTTTGGTAAAACAGAATATAAGTATGTGGGGAAAATACTCAAAAAAGAAAGTAGGGGAGCAAGTTAGCCTTATTTGTTTTCAGCTATTTTTTGAAGGAATAGCCTAGTCCTTGGAAACAATTTCAAAGCCAAAAGATTGTCTAAAACACATACACACGCACACAAAAGAAAATGAGTAATATGAGCAAGCAAGAATGTTTCTAAAAGCAGAAATTTTAAGAACAAAAACATATGATAGAAAATAGATCTTAAAAGATCAAAACAGACTACATTTTCATCTAACTAACTGGCAGAATGTCTTTCTCTCTCCTGTTGCATGGTTTCAGAGAGCCTCAGCTTCCTAGGAATCCCTACTCCCACCATGATAGGGCCTGGTGAAAGATTCTTCTCTTCACTCTCATTGAAGTTGTTTGTTTGTTTGCTTTTCAGATTTAGGATAATTTAAAAGATTTACTTTTTCTTTAAAAGGTGGTGGAGCCATTTTTACTACTGTCAGCTACCTTAAGTCCCAGTTACTTTCTCAGTGTTGATAGCACTTTGATCTGTTAAAACAAACCTTGAGACCTGTTGGAGATAGAATGAAAGCCCTTCAGAGCTGGCATTGTTGTCCCTATCATTCATTAAGGCACGTTGGTAGCAAGTTATATATAAAATAACTTCAGTGCTTTACCGTTTTTAATTCCAGCAAGCTAATATTACGCAGTTCTGGAAAGGATAATAATCTGCATAGTGATATCACAATTTTACTCAACATAAAATGTTTGCAACATTTACATATCTGTTTTTGTTAGATCATCACAGTTCTTATCACTACATTTTTATATCATTCTATTTCTGAAAAAATCCTGCAATACTAAACCAGTATTTCCCTATAGTAAATAGCCTTTTAACTAGATTCCAAACACAAATCTCAGCAGCAGTGGAGCCTTTTTTTACAAATATTAAGTCATTAAGATAGATGACATAGTTATAGACAAAAAGATACAAGCATGAGTTCATACCATAGCGTGACAACTCAAGATTAAATGTGTAGGACTAATGCTGATCCATATTAGCATTACTCAAATTAGTATAGTTGATCTGGTAATTATGCCTTATTAGAAACCACAAGTAGATGTAAATACACACTTCAATGGTGAGCCTACAGCTTGTAATAGTGACATGTACTGCAAATGTTTTGACTGTAGCCAACGATCTCTTAAGCTTGCTATTTTGGGCATTTTAGGTAGGACAAATACCCTGAGGCTGTGCAGTGGTAAAAGAAGCCACTTGTTAACTCTCACTCACTCATTCCAGTAGAATTTGAATTGGAACTAACCTTAGAAACTGACTTCAGCTATTCAATTACTTCTACACAAGAGTTAAACAGACAAGATGTGTTCTGCGTATTTTGGCCCTTTACATTCTCTGCTTAGTAGGCCATTTATTTCCTAATCTCTCTGTGTATCACATAGTTAGCTGCTAACAGGTTGACTAAATCAGCCTTTTTCCTAAATCAATTCCAATATAAATCTTATTAAAATGAACAAGACTAGTCATTTGAGAGGGTTTTTGTAACTGTTAAGTCCCTCCTGTAAAAGAAATTACAGAACAACCTCAATTACGTGAATGTCTCTGGGGAGCCCTGAAATCTTTGGATAATTAGGTTTAATTGGTTGGAGCTGGTTGGTTGTACTGATGCTGCTATGCACATAGGCACAATGTGCACATTCAAGAGCTTCAAGAGTCAAGAGGGGCTTCTGGCTTGATTTCACAAGAGGTATTCTTGTTGGAGGTGAGGCTGACAGCTCAGGGGAATCTGAAGCTCTTCCTTTCTGGGGTGTCCTATAGTTCCATATGCCATGGGATTGGGGCCAGAATAGGGTCCCCTCCATTTTTTTTCCTTCTTTTTATCTATTCAGAGTTGAGCCCAGCTATATTAGGAGGAAGCTAGAAAGAGAATTCTAAATATAAAGATGTGGGTTTTTTTAATGTACATAAAAATTTTCTTTCCCTTTCTCTGCTCTAGAAACCGCACCAGTTCTCTGACTCTGCCCTAAACTTCTTTTTGGCTAGGTAGCAGAAAGTGTGCTAGAATACTGGAATTACTTGCAAAGACTGGGAAAATTACCCCTTCCCATCCCCAGTGGCAGCATATTACAACCCACTTAAGAACCTGTAGAAGTGCAGGGCTTAGATTTGTTAAAGAAATAATACAAGCAAGGGTACTGATTTGACCCCTAGATCAAATACTCATTCATTGAAATGTAGGTTGGATGCTTTAAAAATAAACATTCCTGTCATATTCTTGTCAGGTTAGAAGGAGGGGGAGAACATCATCTGGCAGCCACAAGCAGTGCAATCAGAGTGATTGTACAGTGCAGAGGGCCCAGGGAGCTGTTCTCCTAGGGTTGCTTGCAGGCGTTAATTTGGGGAGAAAAAGGATCACAGATGAAGTTCCTCATCCTTCGCAGATTAAGTCTGAGTTACAATAGATCTATTTTATGTCCAGCATTTTACTCTTTAGTAAATTCTGAATTCTTCAATTTCTCAATGAACAAGCAAATTAGGGCAGCATAGTAGTAATGGGAGTCTGAAGTTTGGCCACACACTGCACCTGGAAGCAAAGAACTGGTAACGAGGTTACAACAGGCAGTGCTTTTCTCTCTTTATGTAGTTGCCTGCCATATACACCTGGGCTTCACTGGTGAAGAGAATTCTTGTGCTAAGACAGGATAAAGCCCATGTAACTGCCGAAATGAAGCTAGTTAGGAATAAAATAGAGGTGAGACTATCGTTAACTCCGAAGCACTCTGCTAAGTGCACATGGCCTGGAACTACGCAGAGGTCTTTCTGAACAACAACTGGAAAAAAAAAACACATTTTTAGTGCTTTTCAGTATGCTAGAGCTGATGCAGACAGCATGGATATCAGAGCCATTTCAGGCAATAGAAAAAAATTGCAGCAGACAAGGCTGCTGCACATTAACTTGTGCTTTGTCATTGTTGCGCTTGATGCCTCATGAGAGAGGCCTCAAGAGGAGAGAGGCCTCTTATGCCCCAAAAAGCTACACTGGAACTTAGAGGGAAAGGTACCAGAGAAGGCTGATATACAAATAGACAGATGTACAGATGTACAGATTTTGGATCAAGAGGTGTTTGGTCAAAGTCTTATTGTGACATTTTTGAGGTGGGAAGAGAAGCCACAAGGCTGTTTGCTTGATACCCTGTATTACATACAAAGAAATCAAGGTCAGCCTAGGTTCTGTTTACATGGCAAATACAAACCCATTTCCTTTTAATAGAATACATACATAATATTCTGACTCTTCAAGATCCAAGAAGTCTATAATGAAGACTTTTAATTTTATCCTCCTCAAGAGGATAGTGTTCTCAAGAGTACCCACTCCCTCACAATTACATATTTCACCTGGTGTGTGCCTTAGTAAGTGTCCATTTAAGTGTCCTTCATGGAGTCATTCTCTTTCTCTGGGAGGAGATCAGACTTAGTTGAGCCAACGTAGTGTGGTCTCCAACTTCCAGAATGAAGAGTGGAGGATTAGGTTGGATGTTTATAAATTACTACTAAGAGATTTAGAAATAAGATGACTTGCTTGGATAGGTCATGCTGGGATTCTTTTTCCTCTTCCTCTTGTTGCAGCTAGCTAGTACCTTTGTTATGAATGTTCTGTTTCAGATGAATGAATGTCATGTAATTATAAGATGAAACCCTAGAAGGAAAATGTTTCTACTTTGCAGCCCCAAAGTCTATTTCAAGTGACCAAAGTGTGCTTGTTTTGTGATGGGAAGAAAGACAATATTTAAAATGAAAACTAATCTGGTAATTCAAAATAGTCCAATTTGTGTATAACTTGGTGACCTATTCTGTTTCAGGTATCTGATTCATTTAATTCTTCTCTCTGGTTAAGCTGTAACAGTCAGCTATGAAAAAAATAATCACTTCAGTGAACCTACTCTTGATCTATTTCCAGTTCATAGAAATTGATGAATAATCAACAAGATCATTAACCAGCAAGAGTTTGGTTGTATCTAGCAATTGCCACTAACATCTTCAATTCACTTATTGTCATTAACATATTTAAATGTTCCTTCCCTCACTTCTGTCATTTTTGATAGATAAGACATTCTAATAATAGCCTTAAAACTGTTCCCCCTCCAGCTTCCACACTAATGATAGTGTACCAGTTTAAATGTGCTGCATTTAAAAACACAATCTTTGATATTCTCTGGCTAATTTCAGTTTACATTTTCTCTGTCCCTCCCACCTCTCCAGAAAAAAAAATCATGTTTTGACCCATAGCTCCCATTTATCTTTCCTAAACTGCAATAGCTAATGCTTTTTCACTGCTGTTTAAAATGTCTTCTGAACCATCCATCATTTTAAATCAGAGCAGTACAGTGACCCAGATGCAGCATAGCTCTGTGACTGCACAGCATTCACTACACTGTAGGGCCAGTCAATAAAAGCAGCAAAAATCTGCAACGTAACAAACAACCCACCAGATTGATTACAGCAATGGAGAATACTAATGTCTTAAATTAAATACGTCTGACGCTATCCTAAACTATTTCCCACATTCGATGTCAGGCTGTATGTACCTTCAGCACAGGCCATGACAGTCTGCAGAATAATCATATAGATGGAGGGAGCCTTGCTCTAAACAGGGGGAAGAGGAAGGGAAGAGGAGGAAGGACTGTACAGCCATTCAGCTGTATAGCACAGGCATTGATATAGAAACATGTTTTTTGTTAGAAGATGCTAATGAAAAGAATAAAACCTCCTTTTCTTTGCTGTCTGGTCTGTGTCTGGTTATTACTCTGATTTCCTCAGTAAAATCAAAACAGTTATCTATCCTGTAGTTCAAATATATCCCATACATTAAACCTGTAATGACTGTGAGATACTGACTCTTGTGATATTTGCTCACGTTTCAAAAATTCCTACAATGTATAAATCCAAATATTCAAAATTATTTGAAGCCCTGAACTAAAACAATTTCTATTATTCAAATATGCTTCTAAAACACAGTCTTTTTCATGGTGCTTATTTGCAATAATTCCCAGCTAATTTTACTGTAATATAATCTGCACATATAATTTGTTCACATGTATAATAAAACTTCTGTATAATGGCAAAGATCCATTGGGCTAAGCATTCAGCCAGTTCTCAGATAAGTCCTGAGCTTCAATGGATCCAAACACAAAAATAGGAAATGCAAGCCAGGCTCTTCTGAATTTGTTGAAATCTTGTTCTGCAGAGTCTTGTTTAAGGCTTTTGTATTGTCCATAGCTAAGGAAATCAATGTTTTTATTCTTTCTAAACAGGATTATTTCAACAATAATGTCATTCCTCCACACAGCTAGAATCTCTCCTGTTTAACCTTCATGCCTATTCGTACTTTGATAACATCAGACCAGGTTGTGTTTTCTAGTCAGCTTCAGTAGGATGTTATTTTCCTACTAGTTTCACAGAAATAAATGAGCCTATCAGAGAAATAGTCACTTAATAATACAATACAAGTGACTAAAGCACACCTTCACCCACTGTTCAAACCTCATGAAAACAGAGGCAAAGCAATCTGTAGGGATCACTGGAAAGAGAATTATCAAACAGGTATATATAGATGAGCACAGAACTATTTCCTTGTCTTTTTGTACATTTCCATTTCTGTATAGGTTTTATAGGCTACTGTAGTGGAGATAGAAATGAAGAAAGGCAGGTGTAATTTACCAAAAATAAGTCATCTTTTTTTGCAAAATCGATTTATGAAAAGTCAATGGATAATTTCTCTTGTCTAAGGTTGTACTTTACGCTTAAGCTCTAGATACTATCAATGCAATAAGAAGAATAATGTATTGTACAATATCTGCTAGCAGAATCCTCTGAGCCACTATTTTTTTAAAAAAAAGAAGCCTGCTTTTCTTCAGCAGCAGAATGTTTTATCCAGAATAATATGGAAAAAGGATACCCATTGGTGAGCTTGTCTGTAAAACAGGAGACTAAATATTCTGAAGAAACAACAGGAAAGTGGGACTGATCATTACAATAATTAGACCATGATACTTAAGATCAATTTTGATGAGATTATCTCATCTAATTTAGGCACTCTATAACTTAATTATTTAGCTAATTCAATAGAAACTCTTTTCCCACTGACAAGGGATAATTATTAAAATACAGCTCATATTCCAAAATAAGTAGAGCAGCCCATCTCCTTCTGTTGGCTATACAGGGAATCTGACCTAGCTTACAGTGATGAGAACTAGAGAGTTAAAGCTAGTTTGCTTAGTGTGTGAATCACTAATATTAATAGTAGTCCTGTAAGTCTTCTAAATTGAAATATGGAAAGGAGTAAAGAACTGAAGATGAGGTTTCTGTATTTTAAAAAATAAAAAAGGATAAATTAAAAAAGTATAAACTAGTTACTCTGACATCACTCCCAGCTAAAACTATAATACAGCTAACAAAAAAAAATCAGATAACAAATAACACAACAAATAAAATTACCGTGTTCTAAATGCTATTACACTGAGCCAAAATGTCGATTTATAGAAAGTAGTTATTGTCATATAATCCTGTTTCTTTTTTTTTTTTTTTCCCTTTGAGACAATTATAGGGCTGACTGATAAAGACAACTATGCTAATATTTTCTCCAGATTTTCACAAGCATCACTTATTACCATTTGATGTTTCAAACAGAAAATCCTCACTATATAGAATCATTAGCCACACCATATTTGTATTAAAAGATGGTTGTTAACAGATCTTTAAAAGCAACTGTTAATGAGGTGATATAAATCTGTTACATGTACAGTCCCTGCATGGGTGATCTCTTGGTCCAGCCCTAACATTTTAGAAGTGAATGGCATGATATTAAGTCTAGGGATCTCTCATGGAATTGGGTCATACCTTCACAAGGTCATTAGGTTTCGGTAGAACCCTCCCATCTTTAATCTATATCCGCAGTTGCACTCTGCGCAGGACCCAGAGTTCTAAGCACTGTGGTAAAATCCTTTTGCAGGCCACGAATAACATAAAATTGACCTTTCATGATCTCTAATGTAAACGAGTTCAGACTGGCTGATTTCATTAATATCTGGCTGTGCTTTCTGTAAAATTTTGTAACCTGCTATGTAACCTCCTGTGCAGGCTGAGTGTGAAGGTTCAGGGACCGTTCCCTGCAGCACTAGCATGATATAAGGAGTGCAGAATATATATAATGCACCAGAATTAGCAGTCCTATCCAGGTTCCTCTTTTAATGCTGATTTTTCTTACAACAACGGAGGAAAAAATATCAATATATATTAAAATCCAGGCATATACCCACAAACCCTTGGAGTAACATTGAGACACACACATATCTGAGGCTTTTCCAACATCACCTTAAACTGACTCACTTTCTAGTTAAAAAAAAAAAAAAAGCCGCAGTTATACTAGGGACCATCACAAACTTGTTTTTATCTTGAATTATTTTTGTTTGTTTGCTGGGTATGAAATAATGTGGTAAATCTTTTAACATTTCTCCTCAGTAACTCTTCTGCATATAATATGCAACTCTTTTGGTGGCGAAGGAAATAATCTCATGCCTGATCTTACTGATTATTTCCTTTCTTTCATAAGTACTTTTGTGTACTCTTTTTTTTGCTTTCATAAGTTGTTATACACGTGGTTCTCAGTCTTTTTCTTCTTCTTTACTCAACCTAGCTCACAGTACACTATGCCTGTCAAGAGCTGTCACAGCATGTGTAGAGAACAAACTGCCATGTTCATTCTCTTGAAAGAACTGATTAAATTTACACCATTTGTTTGTCACCATTTACTTTACAGCATTTACTTGTGTTCTCATAGCCTTAGTCAAATGGAAATAACTTGTATAATATCTGTTCACATAGTAATCTTAATGCTGGGTTTTGTTCTCATTACATTTTTATTAGATAGCTGGAATTCTGAGATTTTTATTCTCCTTAAAATTTATTAAATGAATGGATTAATTGTGTGCCAGTGTCTGCTCACTTATGATCTTTGCAGGAAAAATCAGCAGGAAAATCTTTCTGAAAAAGGGGTGGGTAGGGTGTTCCTTGGTCTTAACGTTGTTGTTGTTGGATTTTTTTAAATGGCATTTGTTCTTTCATTTTTTAAACTTAATTTCTGAAGAATGTTATGGGTTTCAAAATAATAATCATTTTTCCCCAGGTGATGTGTCCCTGAGGGACATCATATCTGTCTGTCACAGTCACCATGTACTGCTCAACATGAGGGAAGATGACATGACTGAGCAACCAGGGGCAACACATTTCCCAGGAAATTTGGAGAAAGAAACATTTCCTTCGGGTGCATTTAAGCAGAGCTTTTCATTTCGTTTAGATCTGAAATTCATATTACTTAGAAAGGAAAAGGACCAAATGTAAAAGCAGTAAGAACACTGAGGTTAAGTAATAGGTTCTGCAATTCAGTGTTTACTAACAAACAGATTTATTTTAGACAGAGGAAATAGCTAAAATATCATTTTCTTCTAATTCAGAAACTTAACTAAGCCTTTTGTCAAGGCAGAATATAAAAAGTTCACTCACTCAAATGCAGACTTGGGACAACTGACAAGCAAGAATTTCAGGCCTATATCTTGTAGATATGCACCCACTTACCCGTTTGCATAACTGGAGTGCAAAGCATAACTATATTATTGTCTGGAATTAAATCATATGAGCAGTGAAGGTGCAGTACTGCAACTGGGACGGGATTCATCTTATCCTATGTGTAAGTCCGTTGAGACCCCTTTGAGAGTGCAGATTTGCCTCACCCTAGAGCAGGTAATTAAAACAGGTCAAATAATTCATGCTCAGGAAATGCCTGTGTCTCTCCTTGCCTTGAAAGGGCTAGCTGAGAGGTATAACTGAAATGGAGATGTCTAAAGTAAGATCGGTTCTACCACAAGGAACTAGCACAAGATATTACTGTGACTTGAACTCATTCCAGGAAAGACAGACATTTTACCTTCACACATACTACCCATGCAGGCACTGAATCCAGGACAGAAACTTAGCCCTTTCATCTTTTACAAAGTCTAGCACACATTAAAATGCTATTTTCAGTTAGAATTGCTGGGAGTTATATCACACTGAAGAGAAAATGCTGCATGTGAGAGGGAAAAATACACCCATTTTTATTCTGCATTTCTTCTTAAGCCAAAAATCCTAGTTGGAGTTAAGCTTTAGCCTACTATTAGGTCTGGAGGAGGCGATACTTATACCTAAATTGAAGCTCATATCTAAACACTATGCAAGAAAATTTCCTTTGGATTTGTAAAAAATGTAAGGTTCAGAGTGCTTAAAAAAAGAGCCTCTCGAGTAGAGTGTTACTTTACATAGTAAACACTATGCAAGAAAATTTCCTTTGGATTTGTAAAAAATGTAAGGTTCAGAGTGCCTAAAAAAAGAGCCTCTCTTGAGTAGAGAAGCTCAGGGAAGTTTTCATTTCAGAGAAAAAAGCATTTTTGAAACTTTGAAATAAGTATCTGATTATTGTTTCAGTTCCAGTCTTTATCTCCAATTTACTAAACAGATTTCTGATTTCTCTATTCTGATCAAAGTATCCACTCCTTTTTATTCCAAGCAAGCTTCCAAGGTTCCCCAACTACAAATACCACGTACACCTACTCTTGAAACATTAACTCTGGTACCTTGCCATACCATTAGTTTGTCATTGTATTGGGGCCTACATGGCTGTAAAATTTTTATATAGAAAGTATTTGGCCTGTGGACATCCTAAAATGTCTATAAGTATCTATAAATAATGTTTATAAATATCCCCAAGTTGATAGTTTGGCATGCAGCTCATTAACAAAAGTAATGCTACTGTCCACTGCCCAAGGAACCAAAGAGCCTCACAACAAGAGCATGGCAAGTCAGACTCATAGAATCCTTACAGTCAGAAAAGACCTTTGAGATCATCAAGTCCAGCCACATGCCCCTCATTTTTTTTAATGTGTGTAAACTGAACACTGGTCAAGAAGTTACCACTATCTTATGAAGCCAAGTTCTTAGATGTTAGGAAATTACCCCAGTGAAGGGCTGTATGTCATGCTGCACTTTTAATTCACATCCCACTAAGTCCTTGCCACTCTCAGTGACCCGAGGCAGGGACAGACACCTCAAATGAAGGCTCCTTTGTCTTAATTAATACTGTCTCCAGGATTCAAAATGAGTAATAATTAGATGAAAAAATCTGCTTTTGTGTAATGCTAGGATTAATATTTTATGCAGAATTTTGAGTAGGTGTCAAGACGGAACAGAATGATACTGTCTGCCAAATCAGACAAAATTGATCAAGGCAGAATATTTTATAGGTAAAGAAAGAAACACGTTGCTTACCGGAGAGTAAAACTAGGATTCACATCATTAGAATGCTAGAAATAATCTAATTTGTTTCACAGATCATGTCATCATAGCTACAATATTTGTGTAACATACAAAATACAGTCCTGTTGTCTGTCTTAGGGAATTTTGTTATTTTATTTACTGTCACTAGTGGGCACATGCTCCAGATTATGCTTTGGTATAGTTAAATAAAATGGACAGCTCTGCATAGAGTTATTTAAATTGTTTCAAAATATTTAACTGCATCTATGGAAGAAGCAGTCTGAATATAAAGATTTATGGTGAATATTATGAATCACTATCAATATTATAGAGCTTTAAAGTGTTTCTGCTCCTAATTAAATTACATTGTCATGTTAAAAAATGATATAATGTTCTGAAAGGTAAACTTTTTGAAAGCTTAGATACTGGTTTTTCCTGGTTCCTAGGACCACTGCTAAAACCTGCCTTGTGACCAGGACCCATCAATTACAGTGACAGGTGTTTTATACTGTGAATAGCTGTCAACCAGAGCCTGTTCTGGAGTGGTGTCTAATGCCCACCATGAGGTCAGTGCCTGTGCCCCTCCAGGTCTTAGCCTTTGCAATAAAGGAATTTTTCATGTGTACTACTACGGCAGCCTTCTTCCATATGCAATGTTGTAATACTTCTAATGCTGCTATTTGTATAGCTACACATGCTATATGCACTTGCTCCCATAAAGCCCGTAATAGTAAGTGTGGTATGTATTTCTCTATTGGTATGGCCTTAGAATAATACTGGTGAAAAACAATTTGTCATGTACAGTTGTGTGGTTTACTTAGGCATGTCAAAACAAATAATTGTGAAATAATTGTGAATACATAAGTTCTTTTTTTTTCCTTTTTACTTTTTTTTTCTATATTTGCTGCTAGACTTTTAGCATCACGCCTCTTTTTTTAAAATACTTACCTCCTTATTCAATTCTTCACTTTTACTGTAATTTACAATTTACAGCCACTGATGTGTTACTAACGTACCTTTCTTTTTTTCCCAGTTCAAAACTACATAGTTGAAACTTATTATATGTATTTTGGTGTTGTTTTACCTTGGAAGAGGTACCTAACTCCTGCATCTCTAGCCCAATGATCAGCTACCTCCTTTTCAGGAACAGGGCTGTCACAACATGGAAGTCTGTGGAGTACTGCAATGTTTGTGCATTGTTACAATTCTTTGCAATTTTGAATTTGCAATTCTTTCAAAGTCATGCTGTGCTAGTGTGTAAATTAGTAACTAAATGGAATTTTCAGGAAGACAGACCTGCACTTATTTTGGCTTTGAATCAGCAATGTATTTAACCACTTGTTTATTTTTGAGTGTAAGACTGGAGCCATTAACTTCAAGTGAAAAGGTCACCAAATTCTTAAATGCTTTGCTAGGCCAAGACTATGAATTGCAGTACAGATTATAGTGCTGAAGAATTAACTGTGTCTTTATAGTGCTGAAGAATTAACTGTGTCTTTCTATGTAAAAATCTGAGGAAAGGCAAATGAACTAGGTGAGAATGTGATATTAGGAAAGAACTTCAATCTTAGAAAGACAAGAGGAGTAGACAATGCAGGAAAATGTGGACTTCTTAGAACAGTTGTTTTAGGTTTCTATGCAACATTGATCTCATCCAAATCTGTGAGTAGTTGATGACTATACCAGACACAGTCCTTTGTGAACAAAAGAAATCTCTAAAGATTTGGAGGAATACGAAGATAAGAACAATGGTCCTTACCAGCCCGCTGCACTCTCTGTGGAGCCACTCTCTTGCTTGAAAATGTACAAGCCTATAGTGGAGCCTGTAAATGTAATATTATCTGCTTCTGCCAAGCTGGATCATTTCATGCTGTCTGGGAATGTGCAGAAGGGTTCAGTAAAGCTGTAGACAAAAAGAGGAGAATTCAACAGAAGACTTTCTCTCAACTTTAATGTTACAATCCTAAAAGACGTGGAATTGTGGATAGGTAGATGTGCACAGATTGTGTGTAAAGTTAAAACAAAAACAAAAAGTAGAGACAAAGTTTACTTGGGCAACGAATGTTTATGAAATATTTCTGTAAGGTATTACAATACCTCAGGAAATGTATACAATGTTACTGTTATTGAGCAGGTAATGCTAGAATCTCCAGTCACATATCTACTAGAAAAGCAATTGAAGATCTGAAGAACTGAACTTGATTGTAGTGGCCTCACACTGGCAAAGAATTTTATATTGTCTGCCTCGTGCATCCAAATTGCCCACAGTATCAGAGGCACTGACACAAAAGACTGTTCATTTTCATCTTAGCTACTTTGTTTTATCCAAGGGTTATGAATTTCTTTGAATACTGTAATAGACTGTAACAGGAAAGGGGGAAAGGAAGCATAACTTTCTGCATATTAGAGATTAGCAGGTAATATGCAGTACAAGCAGCCTGATTTTGTAAGAGAGAAACAGAGAGATTTTATGTTTATCTTCTGTTTTTCTTTTATTTCTCAAAACCTATCTATCACCTGTGCTCAAGTTACAAAACTGCTCCTCTTAATGAGTTAACAGCTAGGAAAAAAAATCCACTGACACATACATCATCTGTGGTAAAAAGCCTGCAAAACTTGTGTTGTTGTGTTTCGGTATATAAAGAAGAAATTAGATCCTATTGTTACTATGAATGTTTCCTTCTATATTAAAAGTGGATTTTCAGTATTGCCAAAAATATCCTGTAGTAGTTCCAATAAAATAATCTAAACACTGAAAATCTATCGCTGTTATTCTGGAACAACCAAACCTCACTAACTTATACTAAACATTAGGGGGCTCAAATAATTGAATATCTGAACAAATGAATTAACAAAGCAAGGTAATAAATCACCCAAAGTTGTTTGTTTATTTATTTGACAAGAACGGTTTAATTTCTTATGTAATGATTTATAATCATTAAGATTCTACTAGATTTTTTGGGGGGGGGGGAGTGAGGGGATTGAGAACAACTGCATTATCTCCCTAGTTCCTGAAATGATCACTTTCTAGCATGTCGTTTTAGAATCATAAGAGCACATCTAAGTCCTAAAACACAGACTAAAAATTATCACGGTAGAGATCATGGGGTTTTGTTTGTTTGTTTGTTTGTTTGTTTGTTTTTTAATGTGTCTCTGGTATAAACTTGCTCCCTTAGGAATGCCCCTACTTTTACCAGCTGGGCGGTGACGGATCTAGTGGAGGACACCACAGCTACCATCTGGCAGCAGGCATCTGGGCTGTCTTTCAGATGGATTAGCTATTGGAAATACATTTCTCAGAGAAATTTCAGTATAGAAGAAAGTCTGGAAGAAAACTCACTTCTATGTAAAATAATTAATTATCCGAAGTGGATATTAGTAAAATTCTGCTTTAATGCTTCTTCCCAATGATTGCTAATCTGACATAATAGTGGAACATCGAAATAGAGACTCTGTGTATGAAAGTAAAATGGCAGCGTTGGTAAAGAAACACGGTTGAACTGGTAGCTTGCAAGTATCTGGTGTGCACAGCAAGGCACATCAACTTCTGCTGGCCCTTCTATCACTGAGTTTGTAACATAAAGTTGTGTTTATTTACAGCTCAAGGAAGGGAAGAGGGAGTGAGGTGTGGATCTGGCCTGTGTTGAAATGTCCACAAATTATGTAAAATTGAACTCCCAGGACTGTTGCCTAGTGATGGCGGCTGATTCCCCTGAAGCTTGAACTTAAGCTCTGCTGTCCACTGATGTGGATAGCTAAGTACCACCTGCTGGTGCCAGGGGGACGGAGGAAGCTGTTTCTCAGGCTCTTTTGCACCTTTCTCCCCTGGGCCGCTCATAGCAGGTGGCCTTCAGTTTTGAGGAGTGCAGGGCAGGGGAATTGTGTCTGGCCAGCGTCCGTTTGTGTCCCTTGAGATTGGCCTGTGTGGTGGGGAAAGGGAGGTGCTGGACTTGCCGTGGGAATTCTGTGCCCTGGCCCTCTGTGGCCGCCCCTGGCCTAGCAGAGAGAGACGTCCTGCAAGTTCTTTGTGAGGAACACCCTGTGCAGCTGGCGCTGCCGGATGGCATTACTGAGCTGCGATGTGCTTTCTCCTTCCTGTGTGCAAAGTGTGAGAGTGAAGGAAAGGCAGTGAAGAAGGGGGCAGAGAGGAAACAAGCGGCAGAAGCCCAGCTGGAGGAGGCAGTGAAGAAAAACATGGAACTGCAGGAAGAATGCAGCAGGTATGGCTTTTTAGCATTTGTAAGAAATACCGGCTAAGCTGGGAGTCATGGTTTCTTTAATTGACCCAGAGACTATGAGTACGTAACAGTTGGTGAGCAGCTTCAAGCTTTGTATGAGATCTTTTCAGTTGCTTCTGTATGTGAGCATATAAAAATGGAGGTTGTCCGGCAGTTGTTGTGCAAAAGGAAGGAAGGACGGAAGGAGGGAGGCAAGAAGTCGCTTACCTCTATTTTCAGGCAAAGGGAGTATCTTCCTGGGAGCAGATGAAATTTTCAGCCTGCAAATGATCTGTGGGAGGTGCCTCCATGGGCACCAGCCAGCTTCAATCTACCTCCCCACTTCCCAGCTGCCTCCTTTATTAAATAGGACATATGTACATACTGTAAATAAATGAATTCACCTGAGAAATTACTTTTTGTGCCACCAGATTCTCTACAATCTTTCCTTCCAGAGATCTGCAAATGACTGGCAGTGAGCAAGCAGGCAAAAATAATTGACCTATCTGCCCTTCCAGTTGATCAGCTGTGACCACCCTTCCTTTCTTCTGGCTCGGATGCACAGGGTTCTCAAACTGCTTTTTAACAGTTTCCCAGTAATCACTGCATGGGAAGCAATGAGAGTTATTGATGCAGAAAGGGCTTATAATTAACTATCTGAAATCTTGAGAAAACAATGCCAAAGGGTCAGAGATGAGATCTGCACCCTTATCACATACGCATTGAAAATGACCCACTCAGGGACAAAACTCAGTTTTCTGTTCTAGAAGGATTTAACCCTTAGACACTCAAGTATTTTGAATGAGGGGATTCTATTGCAATGCTTACATGAAGCAGTTAGGACAAATGCAGGTTTGCCCTTCCAGTGACCCAATTATTTAGCTTTATAGATGTTCACCAGTGATGTGTAATGCAGCTTTCGATCCCAGACAGCTGTCTGCCTCTAAGCACCTTTTAACATTATTTATTAAAGCAGGCGCTGAACTCGTTCCAAGCCTGTGTTACAAATTCTCTCAGGATGCCACAAGAAGGGAAGGGAAGGGGAAGGAAAAGGGAAGGAAAAGGGAGGGGAGGAGAGGGGAAGGTATGGGAAGGGGAGGGGAGGGGCCATAGATAAATTTGTTCCAAGTCTTCTGGAGATTTTGAGTAGTGAATTGTGAAATTTGTGGGAAATATTTTATCATAATTGAGTGTTTGAACGTTGATCTTTCACTGACAGATATATCCTCTGCCCTAGGCTGATTTGTTGTATCCCCACTTTTTTCATCATTACAAAATTAATGAGAAAGACAGCAGCTTTCCTCCAATGCTGACTTTGTTGTAACTTTCCATCTCCCAATTTTAGGCAGAGAAAAGGCAGAGGGGATCAGAAGTCATGCAGCATGCTCTGGAGTCAGTAGAGCTGTGTTGCGGGGATGATGCTTATGTGATGCGGTTCATGAAAACTATGGCCGGAAATGGGTCTTGTGGGTTGTGGAGGGTGCTGCTTTTTGGAAGCAGAAGAGGTGACCATGGAAAGCAGGAGGTTTAGTTAGTGCCAGGTGATTGAGAAGACAGTTTTCCTGCAGGGGCCGGGCACCAGTGGCAGCTTTTGCAGATTTAAGGAGACTGTCTTAGTGAGAGGGATGAGGAGGAATGCTGACTTGGAGGATTTGATCCCAGGCTGTGTGTCAGCCAGGATGAGGACAAAGGGACATAATTCGTAACTATCTCAGTGAAAAACAAATAGGTAATCAACCTGTCCAAGTCTGTGTGACTATGGGAACCAGAGCAAATCCACCAGTTACCCCTGCTAGAAGTTGGTTGTCTTGAGAGATGTCTGTTTTTATTCCACTGTTGATTGGTCTTGTCTCCAACTCATTGAGTATCTGAGCTTGAATTCAGCCTCTACATGATTGTTCAGTCTTTGAGGTGGCTAGGATTTCACTTCAAAAGTGACAAAACTTCATGTATTTTAGGTTCTTTTTCCCTGAACATCTCTGCCCGAAATGGACGAACGAGCTCACTTGTCCACCCTTTTTTACAATTCAGCGCACAACTGAGCCAAATAACTCATGTTTTACAGATTCTATTTGTTGGATTCTTTTTCACATTCTTCTCTGGAGAACTCCCATTTCTAACTTTTCCTGCTTTCTTTCTTCGTACCTGTTTTAGCCTCCTCTCTAGACATGAACAATTACTGCAGAGCCTTTGACAGACCTGTCATAGCTAATTAGTCAGTACTAGACAGGAGTAATTAGTGACCTGTGCAATATAATGCATCACAAAGAAACCACCGAACTTATATTCTACTGACTCCTATATACTGTACCTCTGCAGAGAAAGAAGAAGTGGACAGCCAAGTGAAAACCCAGGAAATTTCAGATATATTTAAGCTGATGCAAGATAGTGGAAATATAGTTGTACTTTAGCATAAATGTTGGTTTTCCCACAGCTCACCAGAACTTCATAAAAACAAGCAAATGACAATCTAGAAACAAAATTTTCCAGGGGGAACAGGAGAAATTTGGCTGCATGGTTAGGATTCCTAGTACTATGATGGGACTGGACTAAGCCAAAGACTCCCAAGGCAAGTGCTGAATGAGACAGGCTAGGAAAAGGCCCTAAAGGAAGAGTGGCAAGAACTGTGAAGTCCTGCTTTCAGGGATTTTTTTTTTCTTTTTTTTTTTTTTTTTTTTGGTACAGTGGTTAAACCCAGAAACATCCTTTTGAGCTGAAGCCTGAGTGTAGGAAAGTCAAAATGTATTAGGTTTCTCTGAAGAGGTTATTCTTTCTTTTTACACAACTCAATATCCATAATATCTTTCCTGGGGAACAAACACAAGCAGCCTCATGAAGAAGCTGACAATAGATGCCAGATGCTCAGGAATAGCACTGGGATTCACTGCTGGTCCACGCTATGCTGCCTTGAGTAGCTACATGTGGAGAGGAGCTTTTTGGTGAGACAGGCATGCTATTTGTGATCAGAAAGAAAAAAACAAAACAAACAAACAAAAAACTCCTCCCTTGAAAAAAAAAGCTTCTTTCTCTCAGCCTTGTCCCCTCCTTGAAACAGGGAAAAAGATATATTCTGGATTTGAGTTAGATTTAATTATCATAACAGTGATTTTTTTTCTATTGTTTTCTTCATAGACAAATGAGAGGGAATATTTTTTCCTAAGTGTTTTACAAATATAATACCCTTTGAAAATGAACAATACTTGTATTCCAAAGCTTGTTGCACATTTTAAATAATCTAACAATTGTGTTATGTAAATACATATTTATTAAACTATGTATGTGCATATGCATAAAGAAATCTGCAAATACTGCAAGACATATAGCAAGGACTGCTGTGGCTGGACATGTACAGCAAAAGGCAGAGAATGCTCCAGTCTTTGTTACTAAGAGGAAATTGATTGATTTGTGATAATTCCCTTTAAAATCTTGCTCAGTAGAAACTGAGAAAACAGAAACCAGACAAAAAAGTAAATATGTGGCATAACAATGGTACCCAGAGAGAGAACAGAGAAATGCATTAGTGATTTCACACAATTTAGAAAATATTTGTTCCTCATAACATTAATATTTTCATTACTAAAAGAAATCCTTTCCGCAGACCATGTAAAGTTCATACCCTACATTTTCTTTCTTCCACGAGCATAACGTTATTCTGAGTTGTCTGTAAATACAGAAATCAACATTTTAAAAACTTGATGCAGATAAACAAATTTAACCTACACTTTCCAGTTTTATGCTGTATGGATGATTATTTTCTTAACTACCCTTTAAATATTTTAAATAAATATTTTAAATGAAATGTAAGTGCCAGTTGCAACTCTAAAATTTAGGGAGGAGTTGCACTGTCTTCCACTAGACAACTTAGTGTTCATTATTTATTTGCCTTATTTGCCCCTTACGCAATTACAGAAGAAATAGCTGTCCTTTCAATAATTGCTGAAGACTAGCAAATATACATTGTTATTTTTACCTCCAGTTACAGGTTAGACATGTTTCAGGGGAAAGAATAGGAAATTATTATAAATGTGCAATAGTGGAATTCACAACCCTTTGCTGTATGCAGACAGCAAATCAGTTTAGCAACTCTTCAGTACCAATAAAAGCAGAGTAACTGTGTATCTCTCAGCAGCAAATAGAGCCATTTGATCACTAGCCTGAGAGGAATGTTATATTACTGTTTCCAGCTATTCCTTTAATTAATTACAAAAGAACCAAGAGCAGAACTTGTCATTTTTATATGTCACGCTTACAGGTATGGGACTGTTTTTTAGCTTCTCTCAGATGTTTAAATGATCGTTTACAGTCAATGGTAATGAATGAAGGGTGAGGTTCAAACCAATATAATTTTTATTTGCTAAATGAGCCTCTTTCTTTCATCCTGCCATCCTTTCATTTAAACTAATCATTCTGAAAACTATTTGTAGGGGAGGATAATCTTAAAAAGTATTGATAAACATGTTCTTTGGAGAGAAAAAACAAAGGAAGTCGAATTGAAACAAACAAGCAAACAGTACAAACATTATAAGGCTTTGAAGCCATAGAATATAAGGAATTAAATGTTTTACTGGGACAGGAAAACTGCCAAACATAAGGTGGAGGTGAAAGACCATCATTCCTTATTATAACATGACATTTAAAGACAAGAAGAATGCTCAGTCCCCAGCTTGGCACAGTAGGTAACTATGCTCTGCAGCAAAAAAACAGGCAAAATGGGGTAAATAATTTGGAGCAGGCAATGTGTCTTACTTGGACTACTCTGGTGCATAAATATGAAACATTTATGTTTGATGGTTTCATTATTGAACTCACTAATTCATTAACTTATTATGCAAGATTTAGTATCCCAGTAATAGAATGCACATTCAAGACATCTTTGCTACTATTCTTTTTCTTCCTTTCTTTACTAGTCTTCTTAAAATTCAGTTCAAGTTCTTGCTTTGCAACAACAGATTTTTAGAAACAAAAAGCTTGTCCCAGGAAGGAACTTGGAAGAGACATGAATTCCTTGTATTGTGCAGCACTCGGGCTATGGAGATTCATCACTTTCTGGATGCAACGGGAGCAGTGAAAGACTTTACCATCTTCAGCTCTTGGTTACTGCTATTCTGTCAGAATTACTACTCCACAGCTGGATGTAGACAGAGAGCAATTTTGAAAACAGCAGCCAGTATCACCATTTAAAGCTATGCACCAAGTCTGTGGATTGTTTTTTGTAGTGCTTCCTCATCTGATTCAAGCAAAATCCACTTGATCGCTTTAAAAGGACAAACCCATTAAGGAATGCTTATACTACCAACACTTTTCACTCTTACTGGAAGACAACAACAAGTAGTTCCCTTCACAAATGCACAAATGCTTACTAAACAAACACCCACCAACAGAGACATTTGGAGTTGGGGTAGTCATTGGGCAGTAGCCCTCTGTGAAGTTTTCATTAGGAGAAAGCAACTGGAGAGGTGCACCATCAGGGCTCAGTGGGGAAACAGTTCTGTGCAGTCACATCAAGTGAGGCAGATTGGAGAGTTTGGCCTCACTGCATACTGATGAGCATATCTAAATAAGTACATTGGATTATGAGAGCAAATCTAGCTGTGGTAACATAATCTAATTATGCTAAGAAAATTCTGCTGCCATGTACTGTAGAACTATCTTATTACTTTATCTCCAGTGCAATATTACTTTGAGCTGTGACTTGAATATTGCCTCTAACCTCACTGGCTACCTTACAATGCCTACATATCTTGGGGAGCAATACCTGCCTTGGAGCAAATAAAAATGTGTTAGCAGAAAAACCTGCTTATTAAAGGTAAATAAGCACTGTAATACAACACAATAAGTATTGTATAATATTCTTCAGTCACTGGGTAGTATTTGGCCATTTCAGCAGTCTGGGAGACTGTTCCTGAGAGGTGGCCCAGGAAAATGGATGAAAAGATTTAAAAATATATATATCTGAGGTCATTTTTCAAGCTGTCTCTGAAACACTCCAAGACATCAGGGCATGTGTAAACCACTCCAAGAATATTTATACTTCGTGTTTTGACTGATCTTCTGTATGACATCTGCCCCCAAACACTTGGAACTTACCCACTACAGCCTTTTAGCACTTACCATCCATGACCAGGGTCAACACACGATGTGCCTCAGTAATATGCACTTAGAACACAGCTGAACTGCTGAAGCTTCTCAATGATTGCTTTAGAACCCAACAGTAATACAGATGGACACTATTCCGGTCAAACTTGCTAACTGGTGGGATCGCATCATCTTTCAGATGCGGGATGACCAATAGCAGGCTAGAACAAACCATAAATACAGACTCCTTTGCAAGCCATATCCTTGTATAAAAGTGGGTGGAAGCTCAGAAAGCTGGCCACATATGGCCCCTGTAGCTCAGCAGCACTGTAGTTCAGCGAGGGGGACTCATCTAAGGCTACCTGGAATCAGTTCTCTGTTTCTGGTTTAACTATCTGCCTCCTCAGAACAACTGCAGCTTTTTGGAGATACAGCATGCCTAATTTCACTAGGGGTCACCCATGAAACAAATATTCCTATCAAAATATGACTACTTTAACAGAAAGATAACTATAGAGTTATCTTTCAAAATTCATCTCTACCTTAGCAGCAAGGCATTCAGATAATCAGTGTTGGCTTAAGTTAACACAATACTCTATTAAGCTTTAGGAAAGCACTGATTTTGAACATTCCTGTAGTTTTATGTAACAGAGGACTTCCTCGCTCTTCTTTCCAGCTGGCAGCACTTCCTCCTGATGCAGTAAGTGTGCAGGACAGAATATGTGGTTACATGGAGTCAGAGAAGTCTATATATCTCAGAGGGGAGTAGCGGAGGCTGGGCTCAGATAAAGTGGGGTGGAGTGACTCTTGGTACTGTACCCTCCAACATGTGACACAGATAGTCTGGAGATAGTCTGGAGAGCAGGGACCTCAGAAAAAAAGAGAGGATTGTGCCCTCACTCTGAAATCTTTAAATCCTAAGTAATTATTTGATCAGAAATTTTGGTCGCTCATAGTAGTATTGTTTCCTATTGCTTTGAACTGTAACTACCTGATCTGCTAGAGAACTTAGAGGCAGAACAATTTTAGCCATTTTCTTCAGGATGGATTTGTCTGTTACACAGCATACTCACAGATATCCTATAACATGTTAGAGGGAGAAACGATGGAAAATGTAATCCAGCCAAAGAGCATATTTTATGTGGTAAAAAATGGGAAGAAACAGTATCTGAACTACATCACCCATGAGGCATTACAGGACATAATGCAGAGAAAGACTCACGTTAAATTGATAAATGAGAAGATGCTTTCATTTGATATGAAAATCTAATAAGCTGGCATTTTAAAATGAAGTTTTTAAAATGAAGAATTTCTTTTCAATTTTTTTCCATTTTAGTCAGTATCATATGCATTTTTAAAGCAAATATTCTTTTGAAATTAAACAGTAAAATAAATCCAAAACAGTTTTAGAGAGTTTCTCTGAGCTGAAAAATCAATTTAAAAGAACATAGAAAAAAGAAATCTGTGGAGAAAAGATGTCCTTTATGATAACAGTAGCCAGGCAAACTGCATATATCTTCAGCTAGTCATCATTTTCCTCTACTGCTCTCAAAGCAAAAAGAAGTCCCAGCATCCAAGAGAACTTCAAGTTACTGCTGTAGCACCAGAGAAGCACATTGTGGATGTCAGACAGCATCTCAGGGCAGCCAACCATTATGCTGCCGCCGCTAGATGGCAAAAACAGCACGCAGAAAACAGCAAAATGTTTGTGGGAGAAGAGCAGTTCTCTCTGCTAGGAAGACTTTGTTTCCTCGTGGAGCCCCAGGCAAGGAAGGCAAAGAGGCAATGCAGATGTCCTGTTTTTGCAGCCTAACCCTGACAGATGTCCAAATATCTCTTGAATTACTGGAAGCAATCAGCAGGCTGTCATCTCCACATTGCTCTTGGTCTTAGCTTAAGGCTACAGGTCCCTCCTAAATCCCAGTCGTCTCCCAGCAAGGGTTGCTGTGTCCTCACAGTGGATGTGCCATTAAGCACTGCCAGTCCAGAGCGTTAATCACAAAGCGCTGCCCAGGCACCTTCTGCTGGAGAGCGGTAGAACACTCTAGCAAAGAAGTCAGGAAGCAGAAAGGTTTCAATGTATGATATACACCTAGGCTGCTGCTGGGGATAGTGCTTGCACTGCGTGCTTGTTCCAGCTACATTTCAAAGGCACATAAAGAGGAGGATGGAGCAGGCTTGTGTGGTGGCGATCTCTTGTGGAGAGAGAGCAGTGAATGTTCCCTGGGAAGTGCTCTGAAGGTTTCAGCTGCAAAATGCATGTTCCATGCCCCTCGCATACAGATGGCCAGCTTTCTTCTCAAAGTTCAAACTAGCTTATTTTTATGAAGACTGGGACATTTTGGAGCTCTTTTTGTTCACCACGTGTTTAAAATAGGAACAGCACCAAGAAAAACAAAGCCAACACCAAGTTAACATATCTGTTTCATAACACATTATCACAGACATTCCTACACCTTCTTCTGCCTTTGAACTCCTTTGGGAGTTTGGGGTACTGTTGTCACTCAGCAAACCTCTCCTTATCGAGTGCATTAAGACCAGCCACTCTTAGCTCAGGTAAACTAAGATTCTGGCAAAGGCATTTGGGATCTTACAGCAGGGTTTTGCCTCCCCCTTTGGGAATCCCTGCCGACTACTCCCACGCACTTTCTTGTTCCTTCTCATCTTTGGAAAGGGCTTCCGGGAGGCTGCGCTCCATCAGCTTGCCAGGCCTCGAGCTGCTGCCGACCGTTTGCGGCTCGCCTGATCGTGCTTCTTGGCTGGCTCCTAGGCAAGGGGGACAGCTGCTGTGGGCCAGGCCTCAGGAGCCTTCCGCCATTGCCAGCACCTGCCAGCCATCTTTGAGAGCGGCCTCCCCCTGGCAGCGCAGGAGCGCTCTGAAGGGCAGCAGGAGGCAAACAGAGCCCCCAACTCCAGGCCCCTGTCTAAAAACCCAGCGGAGCTTTCAACCTCCCCTGAGGAAAAGGACACAGGCTGCACGCTGCCAGCAAGCGGCCAGACTCCTACCAGGGTTCCCCCCTTGGCAGCAAGCCCGCCGCTCCCATTCTGTAAGAGGGACAGGCAGCGGGAGGAAGAGGGAACAGGCGCGTGCGCAGGGCAGGCCAAGTCACGAAGGGGACGGGAATAAAACAGAGATGTCCCAGCCTACAAGCTTTATTAAATACAGAATTGGAACAGAACACCTTCACTTGAATGCAGCTCGATGTCATCTACACACCACTCCGCCAAGAGCTAGAGGGCACGTTTCCCCAGGCTTCCTTCCTCTCGGGATATCCTCTCTTGGCAGTCCCCGCTCCAGAAAGCCACTTCTGAGGAAGGCGCGCGCGGCGGGGGGAACAAAAGGCCCTCTGTTAGTGTTACAGGAGCAAAAGGGAGCAAGTCCCAAACTAAAGGAACCAACCCCATTCATCCCAGTAGACAGGCACCTCTGCTCACAATGCAGACACATTCAACCCAAGGCACTTGTGTCCACCCAAGCAAATGCAAGGGGCTCTAAAGCAACAGCTGGCCACTCGGCAGCTGATTGAAGCCAACAGGAACCCAAAGAATTGCAAAGCAGGGACACCTGCTTGCAAACAGGCCCCGTCCCTGAAAAGGCCCGACTAGAGCCCCCCGGAGAGGGGATTATTCGGGCCTCTGGGGGCGGCCTTGCATGTGCACATACACTGCTTCTTCTCTTTTTTAAGGACAGGCACATAATATTCTGTGCCACCAGTATTTGGATCACGATGAAGGTGTCACATAAATCTCCAGATTGCAATTACCTCGCTCACGTTCTTCAGCGACATTTTTGACCATTCCTCACGCACCTGCAAGTATAACACAGGATACCCTTAAGTCCTCAGCAGTTACATTCCTCTAGTACTACCTTCTACGGCCTTTTGAAACCTAACTGTAACATGAAATGCAAACTGGGAACAACACCCTCAATCCTGAGAAATGCTTTGTCCACCAAAACACAGCATTGCCACTACTCTGTGCCGTTAATTGTATCACAACACAATTGCCACTCATCACTTTTCCCTCATTCTGGCTTTACAGAAGGGCATCAAAAAGCACAAGGAGGATATAAGCACACATGGCCAGAGGTCTAGTCCCAAGGCCACAAGCTGCATATTTACACTGTTCACAGCGAGCAATCCGATTTGTGATGCCTGCTTTTTTTCTCATTACAAACCAACACTCTCTTTAATTTACTCCGCAGCAAAGGACTCAGGCCAGAACGAGCTGGCTTTCCTTGCAGCAGCCACATTCTAGACAGCCTTTTTCATGGCAGCTCTGCTGACTTGCTGTTTAGCCACAGGAGTGCCTGAGGACAGTCACCTGGATCACCCTCTGAGACCCCACAAGGCAATGCCCAAAGCCGAGCAGCTCAGCTTCAGAACACTACAGGCATGGGGACAGCTACAGCCCGCAGGCATCTCCTTTCAACAGGACCCTTGCTACGCTGCAGGCACCACAGCACTGAGTCACAACTGGAGCTGCCTGAATCCTTCCCAGGATTGTAAAAGATGGAAGAGGAGAGCTTGCCCTTGCCTCCACTCTGTGCAAATCAGGGAATGGATCATGGCATTCAGTGAAGAATGCTTTGCCCTCTTGTCCAACTCTTGCCACTCGGGCCCCAAACCTCACCATTCCGTGAGGAACGTGCTCTCCACACACACTGCAAAGGCTGGGGCACACTCGGACCAGAGCTATCGCTGAGGTTGCAGCAGGCTCTGAGCATTGCCTCATGGAGTCTCTCAGGGCGATCCAGGGGACTGTGCTCGCCCAGTTGTGAGGGGCACCAATGCTGTTTGCACTAGCAGACTGGGTGTCCTGGAGCTAGGCAGCAATGCGTGCTCCTTTTCCCCTTTAAAGCTGAACCCTGCTCATTCATACTCTGTGGGCAGCTCATTCGAGCACAGCGTGCATGTCCAATGCCTTACCTCAGCCATTTGAGCTTCCACTCTGTCTGCCACACAGGAAGCATTGCCCGCTGCGTTCAGCATCAAAGAGCGGCTGCTGCCCAGCTCAGGAGGGAAGGCAGCAGCGGCTTCCGCAAGGCCTCCGATAACTCTGCCTTGCTGCAGGCGTCTGCTGAGAGCCAGTTCATTTCCCAGATCCCTGATTCTCTGCTGCATTCGTCCTACCAGGGAAGCTTCAGCAGCGGCTCTTCTTTGTTCCACCTGCTCCTGGGTGGCTGCCTGTGTCTGAAGTAGATGGTGCCATTTCAGCCTCCAGGGAAGAAGAACTTTCCCCCCATGCCCGACGACAGTTTCCACACACCCCCTTGGAAGAGCACAGCCTTACTCAGGCGCCTCCTCACTGCCCTCAAGAATCCACGGCCAAAGCCAGAGGCACCACGTTACGCAATGCTTTCTGTTCACTGGTGGAAACCTGCTCTTAGCACAACGTTTATGTATTTTGGTTTCCAATCAAAGCTCGGACTAAGAAGCCACCTCTCTCTCGGCAAGACGCTAGTCCCTTCTCTTAACGCTGTTCCCTGATTCTCCAGGCACTAATGTGCAAAAAGATGGTGATGCCCGGAATGGCTGAGGGCAAGCGTTCCACAAGCTCACGGCCTTCAACAGACTCCTCCAGATATAAAGAGCCCATGAACCCACAGCCCTGACCAGGACAAGCTGGACACAGTGGAGAAGGACACTGGTACAGAAGAGATGAAGGAAAAGGCACAAATGGACTGTGCATGCCAGCACCAAGTACGTTTACCTGCAGAAAGAGATTGACTTCCCGTAATTTTTGCCTTAGTTGTCGCTCGGCCTTTTCTTCAGTCTCTCTTTTGTGCTCTTTGATGTGGCTGAGGTCTGGCGTGCTGGTCTCTACACGGCACCGGAGGGCAGCCACCTCTTCTTCCAGCTGCCGCTTCCTCTTCCGCAGCTGTGCATGGCTCCCATGCATGCAAGCCAACTCTTCCCGCAAACCTTCGTTTGCTTTCTTGAGCTGCCTTGAGTTTCTCTGCTCTGCAGAGAGCCGCTTGCAAAGTTCCTGCACCTGCACACAGCCAAGGCACAGACGGAGAGCCTTAAGCATACGCAGTTCTTTGCAGACCCTGCAGGCTGTGCGCTGAGAATCTGTTTGTCACCAGCTGGCTCCGTTTTAAAACCAAGTGAAAGCCATGCTCCTCTGCCAAAAGCAGCACCTCTTTTAAAGGTTTCCCAAAAGACCACCTCAAGTTTCCCGCCCTTCTCAGGTCTCCTCCAGCACTCCCCTAGCCAATAAAGGCTTCACTCCCAGGAGATCACACATCCACAGAGCTAGGCTCCTTCTCCTTTCCTCAGGAGCACACATCACGTGGGGTGTTTTGCATGCAGCGGGGCTGCCAGGGGTCTTCCAGGCTTGTCTCACAGTCGGCATTGCCTGACTTTGTCAACACTCCTCCAGTAAGCAGCTTTCTAAGCCATGGACGAAGAAGCCCTATTCGCTCTGGGACCAAGCGGTAGCTTCTTTCCAAGAACTTTTAGGAAGTATCAGGTTTCCAGAAGTCCCCAAAGGTCAACTGCTACTCTAACGGTTTCCTCTCTCCTCAGAAATTCACCTTTTCCACACCACCACCCTGGCACCGCGGCACTCCTGCCCTTTCGGAATGATTAGTTAGACGTTTCCAGGGATCAGAAGAAAGCCCCTTCATTTCCAAACACAGCCACCACGTGAACGTGCACGTGAATACAGAAGTCAGGAGAAGAAACGAGACAGCTTTCCAAAACAAACACACAGAAACAATGAACCACAGCTCACCTTTGTTCTTAATATGTCATCTTCGCTGCCCCCTCCAGAAGGTGCGTCCTTCAGCTTGGCCTGTAGATTCAGCTGGGACTCGCTCTCGCGCCTCTCATAGGTCCTTAGTTTCTTCAGAGCTTTGTCCAGGAGCCTCTTGGACCTGTACAGCCAATTAGGGAGTAAAATAGGAAAGCCATTGGAAAAACAAAAACAAAAAACAAACATAAAAAACAAACAAACAAAAAACCCCCAAAAAACAAAGAACCATTCCCTTTGAGGTTGCTCACAAACCGTTACGTACTCATAGTCTCTGAGTCAATTAAAGGAACCTTGACTCCCAGCTTAGACGATATTTCTTACAAATGCTAAAAAGCCATACCTGCTGCATTCTTCCTGCAGTTCCATGTTTTTCTTCACTGCCTCCTCCAGCTGGGCTTCCGCTGCTTGTTTCCTCTCTGCCCCCTTCTTCACTGCCTTTCCTTCACTCTCACACTTTGCACACAGGAAGGAGAAAGCACATACGCAGCTCAGTAAAAAGTGCAAAAGAGCCTGAGAAACAGCTTCCTCTGTCCCCCTGGCACCAGCAGGTGGTACTTAGCTATCCACATCAGTGGACAGCAGAGCTTAAGTTCGAGCTTCAGGGGAATCAGCCGCCATCACTAGGCAACAGTCCTGGGCGTTCAAGGTTACAGAGTTCGTGAACAGTGTAGCTGCCTGCACGCACCCAAAAGGAAAGAAAATCATCGACTGGAAGAGGGAAGTCAGAGCAACCCTTCATGTACCTGCTGATATTTGTCTTCTTTCAGAGGCACGTGTCTTGTCTGTAAGGCAGAGAGCAGATCTTCCAGGCTCTTATGAATCTAAGGAACAAAAAAGCCACACTGATGCTTCCCGGACTCACGCTTGCACCTCATTCAAGGGGTATTAGCGAAGCGAAATGCCACCAACATTTCTCCATCTCACTACTCCTTTACAATCGACCCCCAGTTTGAGCCCTGGAGCAGTTCTCCTTCATTAAGGGCTTGTCTCCTAACTCGGCCCAAGCACACAACACTGCCTAGGCCTGTGCCATTCCTTTATGGATTGACACCTTCGAGCCAAGGAATCCACAGTCAGTAAACAGGGAAGGTGTCAGAGGTTTGGCAATGAAGTCTCCCTTGTCACAGCCTGAGGATGCCGCTTCGGGCTTTGCTTGGCACCAAAGCAATTCCACGAGCTAACTCGCCCTTAGGACAGCAACAAGTGCTACTGCCTGAGGGCTTAAGCACCAGGACAGCTAAAAAGCAGCAGGCGGTCAAAGCAGCACATGAGTGTCAAAGCCTCTCCTCGCACGCTGCTCAGGCCGCACAGTAGCCAGGGAACCTCTCAACACCAGAAGGCCTTGGAGAGGGACAAAGCAGAGCCGATCCCCTGCGGACTGCCAGAAATGATGTCCCCCTGGGCTCCCCAGGAAAATCTCTTCCCAGAATGTCCCCACATACACACACAACTAGGCTCAGGAGCTCATGAAGAAGAAAGCTGAGGAGGAGCTTACAGTGGCAGAGCTGTGCAGCTCTTTCTGCAGGGCTTCAATTCGAGCCGTGTGTTGGTCGCTTCTCCCTTCTAGCCTCACCTTTTCAAGCTCAAGCCTTGAAAGGAAACACAGGGAGACAGCACTGTGAAATAACGGCCCTCCAAATTCTGGATGGGCTTGCTGCCATGCAGCCAGCTCTTCCTCTTGCTTTTACACCACCCTGGCAGGCAAAGCCTTGCTTCACCGGGGCAGTTCCTTACCGCCCCACTCGTTCTTCCAGCTGCTTTAGGCTAGCTCTTTCCAAGGAGGCTTCCACAAGCTCTTGCAGTTGCTTGGAAGAAGCTATTGCTTCCCTCTGCTTTTCTGACAGGGCCGCCTGCAACTCCTCAACACAATGCTCACTCTGAAGGCGCTGCTCTTCCGACTCCTGCAACTGTCAAACCAGCACCCACGCTACTCAGCTGCATTTACATACAGACAAGCCAAGTGCTTTGACTCCCAAGTCATCTCTCCCAAATCCTCTTGCCTTGCCCTCTCTCCTACTAGCCTCTTCCATCCCCATCTTGTCTTCCTACAAGCAGTCCCCAAAACCGCCCCAACACCAATCCGCTTCCTTCCACAGGGAGTGCACAGCAAAGACCTTGCCAAACTTAGGCACCAGGGCTATTGCACTAGGCAAGTGAGTCACTTTGAGGCCCTTCAATCTCCGCTGTGGACGTGAGGCCCAGTGCAGGCTCAGCCAGCGCGACCATTCAGAGCACCTGCCTGAGATGCTGCTTCACGTGGACCATGCAAAACCCCACCTATCCAGGAGGGATGCTGCTTTCTGCAGCTCTCACACTACAGCACCCTGCCCGGTGGAGGAGGAAGAGCAGGTCATTTGGTTCCAGCTTCCACCCCCTTCCTGGGTTATGACAGGCTGCGATGACTGACTTGCTCAGGTCCCCCTGGCACCTGTTCTCAGAATACTGCCCTCTGCTTGTTCATCATTTGCCAGGGAAAAACAACATTGTCAGGCTCATTAAGGTAGTTACTGTTTTTGCCTACCTTGCCCTTAAGCCTGTCCAACTCTTTTAGCAACTGCCCTTTCTCTTCCTCCAGGTCCTTGCAACCACGTGTGGCAGCTTCCAGAGAGGCTTCTGACATCAGCTGCTTTCGACGAGCCTCAGCAAGCTCCTGCTCCAGCTGTCTGGCCGTGTCCTGTGGACATAGTTACATGCATAGGAAGAAAAGGCTTGGACCACAGGTTCCGCTTTCTCTTCTTTCCTGTTACACTACAGAGCTGCTTCAGGCTTCAGAGTGAACCTAAACATAACTTATTTTGTCCACACCACTGTGCCTCTGCACAGCTGATGTCTGCTCTCTGTCTGCTGCCAACAGCTAAGCTTTGCCAGCTCGTCTTTAAGCTCGTGGCTTCCTATGCGTTCAAAATGGCCAAGTACTGTTCTCCTTGGAACAGCACATAAACACAGACTGCAGACATCCACGTGCATCTGTGTTTAAGAAAATGCCAGCAATCTGCTCAGATGCACGTGCTGTTATTGAACTGCACACATGACTCTAATCCACAAACCCAGGGCTTCATATTAGATCCTGTGAAAATGAAAGGGCAGGAGTAGCTTACAGAGGCAAAGCTGTGCAGCTCTTTCTGAAGAGCTTCGATTTTAGCTGTCTGTTGGTGAGCTCTGCCTTCCAGCCTCCCATTCTCAAGTTCAAGCCTTCAAAGGAAACATAGGTCTCAGTATGGGAACCCAGCGGAGCACAGACACCCACTCCAAACTGTGAACTGACGGTATCTCAAGCAAACACCTCCCTCCAAATCCCAGATTTGCTTGCTCTCAAGCAGCAAGCTAACCCCGTTGCCTTTACACCCTCCCACAAAGCACAGCCTTGCTTCACTATGCCAACTCCTTACCTTTCCACTTTGTCTTTCAGCACTTTTAGGCTCTCCATTTCCAAGCAGGCCTTCTCACATTCTTGCAGTTGCTGAGACAAAGCCAATGCTTCCCTTTGCTTTTCTGCCAGGGCTCTCTTCAAATCCTGAACACACCGCTCAGACTGGAGAAGCTGCTCTTCCAGCTCCTGCAACTGTCAAACCAGGACCCACGCTAGTCAGCTTCCTCTTCACACACTCAAGGCACCTGCTTTCACTCGCAGGTCACCTCTGAAAAACCCTGTTGCTTCGTCCTCTTTCATACTGGCCTCTCCCATCCCGCTGCTTGTTCATTGGTTACAGGGGAAAACAGGGTTGTCAGGGTCCTCGGGCTAGTCACAGCCTTTGCCTACCTTGCCTTTAACCCTGGCCAACTCCTTTTGCAACTGCATTTTCTCCTCCTCCAGCTCCCGGCGAGCACGCGTGGCAGCTTCCAGCGAGGCTTCGGACAGCGCCTGCTTTCTGCGGGCATCGGCGAGCTCCTGCTCCAGCTCCCTGACCCTGCCCTGATGGAATAAGGACACGCATCGCAGGAAAAGCCTTGCACCGTGCACTGTGCTTTTGCTTTTCCTGTTACATTACACGACTCTTCCCAGAAGTAGCTCCCCAAAGGACTACTATGTTTCTTCCCCTTCTCCCATCACCCAGACCTTTCTCAGGCATCTCCCTACCCCTCACTCCTACCCCCGCCTTCATTCCCTTCCAGCCATTGTCAGACTCTGGACAAAAGTCTCTCTCCACCCGAGAGCCACACTTGGACCAGGCCTTTTCACACACACAGAATGAGGCAAACACTCTGCAGAGCAGCACAGTGCACACTTGTGCACCGTGTCCATTTGCAGGCAGACACTTGGACTGATTTGCCAAGCAGCCATTCTCTCGGCTTGGGCCATCTTTTGGAAAGCCTCAGAGGAAGAAATAGGACCGCATCAGGAGAGGGGGAACTCAAAGTTTTGGACTGTGAGCAAAACCAGCTTCCTGAGCAACTGCAGCCCCCTTAGAGCCCTCCAGACACACAGAGATTAACAAACACCTGCACAATACTAGTGCTCTTCACTTGCAATACCCACTTAGGGAGAAATGAGTCTTTCTCATCAGAAGACCAAATATCCCCCTTTAGCCTTTGCTGGGCACTCTGAGCACAGTCTTTTGTCAGCTCTTCTCCTTCCCTTCCTTTGCTGCTCTCCACTCAGCTACAGTCAGCTTGATCCCACTCCTCCTCTCAGTCCTCCTTAGCAGCAGTTTTCCTCAGAACACTCTCCCCCCTTTCCCCCATCACTGCACTTCCCTGCATCTCCTCTTCTCAGCCCTTGCACACCGGGTGCTTCTTACTTTCGAAACGCTCCTTTGTGTCACCAGTGCAACACATGGACACCAAATAAAAGGACTCGCCCGCTGCGACACCAAAAAGATTAGGTGGAAGAAATGAAAAGAAAAAGCCTGAATATTTTTACACCACAGTTTAGATTACGCTATCATCCTCTGATCTCTGCTCAGATTGCAGCCTTTCCCCCTCTTTGCCAACACCCTCCAAAATTCCAAGAGAAACACCACAAAGCAGACCAAACCCTGCACGGTGCATTCCCACGCAGGCAGCGTATGCCTGGGGACCTTCAGAAAAGTAACATTATTTCAAGAACTGACAAATCTTCCTTTGTCTTTATAATCCTTTACAAAACCAGAGGGGTCTCGTGTCCTCTTTTCTACTTTGTCAGTCTCATATGGAGAGGCTCCTTCTCTTAAGTCAGGACATTTGGCACGGGATCCCCTGTCTCTCCCCTCCTTCAGGTAGGCTTGCTTTTCAGGGTCAGCGCTGACGTTCTTGACAAGATCATATAAACTCTCCTGGACAGCCCTCACTACTCCTTCTGTGATGACCCGCCTTGTTCTGCATATCTTCTCCTTGTTCAACAAAGAAAAAGAGCTGAGCAAAAGGAGCTGAGCCAAGCCAATCTTTCCTGCATAGATTCTTGCCTTATCATACATTCATTTGCTTTCTTGATCTTGCACAGGTCCTCAAGCATAACCAAAAGCCTTTGCCTGACATGGGGCCACACTTCATTCTTTTTGTGGCATTACAATTATCTAGGCTCAACATGGCTTCTCGATGCCTCATGGTGTTCAAGTTCTTGAAGAGCAGAGCCCAAGTGGGAGCAGAATGAATCAGTCCCTGTTCCTTGTCTAGCTTTGCTCTCCCTTGGCTGCTCCAGTTATGAGGACAGTCCTGACCATTCTGTCTTTCAGGTCCAGCTCTGCGTTGCATTGCAGAACAGTTTGTCAAAAGGCTCCCTCGTTTAGTTTCAGCTCCATTTCGAGATCTTCATTCAAGCTTTCCTCGGCCCCTAAATATTTCACTCCTTCCCGCTGGCTCCTGGGTCTTACTTGCTCAACCTCTATGCTTAGTACAGAAATGTCTTCTTGCGCTCATTGATTTTCTCCTACAGATCCTGTTTTCTTTCATCACTCGCAAATACTTCAGTGATATTCAGAGAAGACCCCCAAATTGTTAGCAACCATTGCCTCAGCCATTCACTCCAGGGAGAAAGACAGAAGCATGCACAGTATGAAGGGGCAGCAATGAACACGGGCGGGAGGAGCTTCCCCTTCCACAGCACACTCCAAGGCCACGCAATCTCTTCTCTAACTGTCCACACACACACACACAAGTAGGCTCAGGAGCTCATGAAAAGGAAAGGTCAGGAGTCGCTTACAGAGGCAGAGCTGCGCAGCTCTTTCTGAAGAGCTTCCACCCTGGCAGTCTCATGACGCGCTGTCACCTCCAGCCCTGTTTTTTCAAACTCAAGCCTTCAAAGGAAACATAGGGCTCAGTATGGGAACCCCACAGAGCACACATACCCACTCCACACTGTGAACTAACAACATCTCACGCAAAAGCCTCCCTCCAAGTCCCACATTCCCTTGCTGGGATGCAGCAAGGTAATCCCGTTGCCTTTACACCAGCCCACAAAGCAAAGCCTTGCTTCACTCTGGCACTTCCTCACCGTCCAACTTTTTCCCTCAAGAGCTTTATGGTGAAGAGCAGTGTGCCACGTTCTTGCTCTTGCGGGGAAGCAGCCATTGATTCTCCTTGCTTCTCTGCCAGGGCTCTCTTCAACTCCTCAACAGACCGCTCAGACTGGAGACGCCGCTCTTCCGATTCCTGCAACTGTCAAACCAGGAACCATGGGAGTGAGCTTCATCTTCAGCATCTTACACACTGCTTTGACTCCCAAGTCAAATCTCCCAAACTCTGGTGCTTCACCCTCTTTCCTATTGGCCTCTCCTGTCCCCATCCTGATTTTCTACAAGCAGACAGCTCCGACTGACAAGGGAAAAGAGCGCTTTCTGCAGCTCTCAAACTACACTGCCCTGCACAGCACAGGACATGAAGAAGAGCACGTCGTTCCGCTCAAGGCTCCACCGCCCTCATGGGTTACGGCAGTGTGGAACTACTGACTTCATCACATCTCACTTGTACCTGTGCTCAGAATGCTGCCTTGTCCTTCTCATCATTTACAGAGGAAGAACAGCCCTGTTACGCTCATTATTGTTGTTATGGCATTTGCCTACCTTGCCTTTAACCCTGGCCAACTCCTTCTGCAGCTGCCCTTGCTCTTCCTCCAGGTCCCGGCAGGAACGTGGGGCAGCTTCCAGCAAGGCTTCTGCTGGCGACTGCTTTTTAGGAGCATCAGCAAGCTCCTCACCCAGCTCTCCAATACTATCCTAATGAAATAGTTACACACATAGGAAGAAAAAGCTTGGAGCACGCGCTATGCATTTCTAATAAGGCACTTGCTATGAGAGCTCGGACATTCCCAGACCCTGCTTCCTCACAAGCCCCGTGGAGCAGCTTGCACACAGCTAAAGCTGCTCCAGTTCACTGGGACAAACGTGTGGCAGAAGCAGCCAAAGAAGGAGCAGAGCCTCCTCGGTGCAGGGCCCACACCCAGAGCAACCTCCTGAGAAGATCCCCCCACGGGGAACCCACTGTGCCCCCCGCTGAAAGCACCTCAGAATCCCAGGGAGAATCGTTGTCCTCCTCCGGCTCCGCTCCTGCTGCCGATGGAACATCTGCAAGGGAAATAAGGAAGGGCACACCATGAGTGCTTCTCTCACTCTGCTGCTCTCCTCCATCAGGCAACACCCACAGCCAAGGGACAAATAATGCTGTTACTAGAGTGTTTAAAAAAAAGAAGAAAAAGCAGCGTCATTCAAGAGCATCCTCACTCTGAACCGCACCACTGTGTTCTCACCCTTCCTCCCACATGCTCACACAGGCAGGAAGTCACCACGAAATAACACTCCTTGCACTCCAGCACTTCCACAAAACATCTTCCTCACTTGACCTTCCCCTCTGCCCTGGCATTTGCTGGCAAGGGCAGAATTGGGGCTTTCCCATCTCACCAGCAGCTCATCACCAGCATTCACTGACTCAGCCCAAGCAGCAAACAAACACAGGGGCTCAACACTTCTGAACTCACCTCTACTGACAGGGAGGGCTGCTGCAGCATTTGCAACTTGAGGACCACCTGCTGCTTCCTCCCCATCCCGTGCAGGTGGTTCCTCCTGAAAGAGGCCAGCCAAAAGAGTTGGAAGGAACAGAAAGAAGCACTCGCTGCACAGGAAAGGGCACCGTGCAAAGTACTTCTATTCCCTGTACCTGTACAGGGAAAAACGTTCTCACTTTTCTTTTACAAGGCCTGCACTCCTCCCTTAGGAGGATGTTTCTGTGCACAGCAATACCCAGTGTCACAGACATGCTGTTCCTCTTCAACAGAGACTCTCAGAAGTGCAGCCTGGACACAGGCTGAGCCTACATTCACCTACATTCAAATATGCAGGAGCACACACACCCTTTCCCCCGCTCCTCTGCAACAACAAAAACCAACAGAAAGCACCTCAGAATCCAAGAGGGAGTCTCCGTCTTTCTCCTGCTCCGCTCCAGCTGCCAAGGAAACATCTACAAGGGAAAGAAGGAAGGGCACACCATGAGTGCTTCTTTCACTCTGCTGCTCTCCTCCATCAGGAAAGCCCCAGCGAGCAAACACACAGCGGGACCCGTGTTTACTAACTCACCCTTCTCACCAGCCACTGATCCTGCAGCATCTTTATCCTGAGGACCACCAGCACCTTCCTCTCCATCCTTTTCAGATGATGCTTCCTAAGAGAGGTCAAGAAAAAAAAACAAAAAAGAGTTGCAAAGAACAGAAAACAGGATCTCTGCAGCGGCAATTCACACTTTGCAAAATGCTTCATTTCCCTGGGTAACTACACAGGAGAGTTCTCTCTTGTCTGCTGCAAAGAAAGGCCTGCAGGTTTTCCACAGGAATGCCTTTGGGCAGACAGCAATAGCCAGCACCACAGACATGCTGCTCTGCCCCTCACAAGCATGGCCTAGACACACTCTGACTCCAGCTTCAACAACACGGTGACACGCACGAGCACACTCCCCATCTGCCCCTTCTTTTCACCCAGGACAAGCAACAGCTGCCTGCTTCTCCGACAGCCTTAGTCCAGCTTCCCTCCCTTTCCTCACGGGCACTCTTCAACCCACTAGCACATCTCCCTGTGCTGCAGTAGCTCCTCGCAGACGGCATCTGCGACACCCTCTCAAAGCTCACTGACAAGAGGGCAACCAGGAGAAGAAGGAAATCTTGCCTGCATCTCCAGCACTGCAGGGTGCCTTCCAGCATCATCCTCGGAATCCTCAGAATCGCTGCACAGTCCCAGTGCCAAACACCTCTTCTGCAGGAGAAACAGCAAAAATAAAGAGACATCATCAGAGGGGAAACAGGCAGCGGGAGATCAGGCGCACGTGAGCCTGGAATGCCATTCCCATGTGCCAGGAGACAAAGACACCGGCTACAGGAGCTCCCTGCTGAGCACACTTGAGGAACCTCACAAGGAGGACAGGAGAGCCAGGGGATGAAGCACCTCAGCCCACTTTGAACAATAAATGCCTTTCTCCCACATCAGTCACAATTCTACCACCCCTTTGTTCCTGGAAACCGACAGCAAGGTCTGCAGGACAAAGGAACAGGTAATCTAGGAGCTCATCAGCTTTCATTCTCTAGAAATCTCACGCACATCAAGACTGTGCGGTCATTTCTCTTGTCACCTAGTGCTCTTCTGCCCCCGACCACCAGACTGCTGCGTGCTCTGCCACGGCTACCAGACTTGGAGGAAGTAGCTCACAGCAGCAGGAAGGGGGCCAGGCAGGAGACCGCTTTGCAGGAGCAAAGCCACCGCACTGCAAGCGCCCTTTCGCTCAAATCCACACAGCTCAGCCCTCCAAACCACTCACTCATTCCACAGAAATTCTGCCTCTTGGGCCACTTCACCTTGGCAGCTAAACGGCGTCTTTCTAATTCGGAGGCAGGAACGGAGTTGTCCTCGCTCTCCTCGTCATCAGTATCTTGAACGCTTGAAAAGTTAAGACAAGAAGGACTGTGCCTCTCTCCAGGCTCTCCTCTTCTGAGGCAGGGGAAAGGATTGGGGGAAAGCGCTTGTTCAAGCCTCACCATACAAAGCATTCACGGGAAAGCTCCTCTCCCACTGTGAAAACATTAATTGACACGATTAATTCTTAGCATGTCAGACCTTCAGAAGTCAACACGGCCCACAAGCACCTAACACAGGCACTTCTGCAGGCCACGCTGCAGGGGAACAGTCACACAAGACAGCAGGGACAAAAGCAGGCCCCAACCTGCCCTTGACTTCTCGCACCCTACTGAATTCTAACCCCCTTCCCCTCAAAGGACATTAGCAAAGAAAATCAACACTGCCCTTACATTTCCTTCTAAGCTTCCTCAACAAAATACTAGCATGGGACAAACACGCGTTGGGAGCAGACAGTTAGCAAACGCTGCGGGGCGCTGACGGGATAGGAAGCTAATGAAGTGCTCAACTACTCGCACCACACGCACACGCACACGCACACGCAGAGCCCCAGCAGTTCCTCCACGCTTAAGGATCCTACCTCCGCTGGCCGCAGCACAGGCGCCCGATGCAGAGGCAGCAGCTCCTGCTCCGGGAGGCGAGCTGAGTCCTGCCATGCCTACTGGGCCGCCTGCACGCGCCCTCTGCGCGCACTCTGCCAGCTCTTCACCAACGCTGCAGACAGGAAGAAAGGAAGGACTGTCACCAAAACCAACGGCATCCTTGTACACGGCTCTTCTAGGACACAACGAGCCACTGCTTCTCCACGCTACGCCTATTCAGAGCCATCTGGCAAGCTGACACACACGGGCTAGTTACACATACCCACGCACACCCGCCCTTCCTGCTCCCCTTGCTACAGGCCCAGGGCGAGGGGAAGCGGCAGAAGAAAGGACCTCTGCATTTGGTCTCATGCGCTGCTCTGGGGAGGGCTTCGTATACACTCCACTTGCCCAAAGCACACTTTTCAGGCTCGCTATTGCTCACAGCTCAGCTCAGCACCACCAACTTGAAACCTGACCGAGCAGTCGGGGTGGAGTCAAGGAAAACCTCCCGGTTCACACTTGACACTACATGTTCCAGAACATGCCCTTTTGCCCAGCTTCCACAGACGTCTCCACACATCATTAAACCTTGCTGCTCTTAACAAGAGCGTCCATAAGCCAACACGCACATTCACACACCTCAGCAACTCTAACGTCACCTAAAGCACTTACCGAGCATGCAGAAAAGTCCTAGCATACTCCTCCGCCGTCCACCCAGCAACATCTTTCTGGAAAGATCAGCACCATGGCGAAGAAGAGTGTCTAGGATGCTCCTGTTCCCAGTCGAAGCAGCCCGCATTAAAGGGGTCCTAGAGCATCCAAAAGAGGAGAGGAAAGCTCGGAGCCAACGCAGACATTTCACTCGCATGCCTTTCAGCCCTCTTTGCTCCCACAACAATTGCTTCCCCCTTTCCCACAGGCAGAAGCAAAGCAAAGGCAGCTACATGGAAGCACAGCACAACTCGGAAGGAACGGGGCCTCCGGACACGCTCTTCGGACAAGCCCTTCACCTGGCAGACTGGTCTCGAGCGTTCACATCAGCTCCTTTGCTAAGCAGGAACTCCACCATCTCGCCGTGACCACCCGACACGGCAAGGGCAAGGGGCGTGCAGCCCATCTGCAAGCATAAAGCGCCCCCAGTCAGAACCAAACAGCCAGGGGAAGCCACTCTCTCTTTCCGAGAGCAGCCTCACCCACATTCTACACTTACCTTATCCTTAGCCTCGAGAAGGGCGCTGTGCTCCACTAGCTGCCCTGCTAGAGAGGTGTTACGAGCAAGGACAGCCAGGTGAAGGGCAGTGTTGCCGGTAACGTCGGCAAGATTAGGGTTGGCACCACGCGCCAGCAGAATGGCCACGCATTCTTCTTGCTGGCACTGCACTGCCTGCAAGCAACACGGCAAAGAAAAGGAAGCCTTCCCAGCAACTACGTTTCCCTCCCTCAGCGCTCCCACAGCCGGCCAACCGCACAAAGCAACCCCGGCCTTCCCAGAGGAGGCAACGTGGGCCCATTCTGCGCCAATCGCAACACAGTCTCCACCTGTCCCAACATCACGCATCACCCCAGAGACGCAGCGCTCTGGGTGCAGCTTGGAAGCCCTCCCTCAACAGCTCTCCCGTGCTCCACGTACCTTCATCAGTGGAGATCTCTTGTAGCCGTCCCGCGCATCCAGCTTGCACTTCTTCTCCACTAAATAGGACACGATCTCCGAGTGCCCATTAGCGCAAGCGAGATGCAGGGGTGTCCTACAAAGGCAACACATTCCATTAACACGCACACACGCGCCGAGCTGCACACACCGCTCCTGCCTCTGTCCCGGGCCTAGGGCCACCGCTGTCCGCAGCCACAAGAGCAGCTTAGAAAGAGTCGCCCATTCCGGCAGCAACGGCAGCAGCTGCACACCCCAAGCCCAGAGGGAGGGGCTAGGAAAAGTCACCCCCACCCCACGCAGCACCCGCTTCCCGCAGCTCCGCACCCGCTTCCCTGCAAAGGGGCTCCTGCGCCCAGGCACAGCGGTCTGCCCACGCAGTCCCACGCTGCCGGGCGCAAGCGTCTGCCCTCCATCCCTCTGCCCGCGCAACCGCCCGCTGCCTCCAACAGCACCACCCACGCTGCCCAGCAAGGACCACCCAGGCTTGGTTGGCCACCTCCAGCCTTCGCCAAGGCGCCCTGCGGCTTGCGCCAGCACCGCTTGCGTGGCAACAGAGTGCCGCACGCCGGGGACACGGGCTTTCCAAGAGCAGCACAGCAGCCTCGGGCGGTGCTGCTGGGGCAGGGCCTGCCACCCGGCCTTCCCCGCAGCAGCCTCGAGCACACGCGCCCTCCACGCCCGGCCAGGCCCTCGCGAAGAGCTGGCAAAGCCCCGGCCGGCGCCGCCCCCCTCACCGCTTGGCCTTGTCGCGCCCGTCGAGGCCGCGTGTCGGCAGCCGCCGCAGCGCAGCCAGGTCTCCGCGGGCGGCCGCGCGGTGCAGCTCGCTCAGCTCCTCCTCGCGAAGCTCGTAGCGAGCGCCCACGCAGGCCAGGGAAGCGCCGCCGGGCGCCGCCGCCCCCCGCCCCTTGCCGAAGAGCGCCAGGAAGCGCTTCATGCTGCGGCGGGGACGCGGACACGGCCAGAGAGAGACGGCCCCGCCTCGGGCGGGCGGGGCAGAGGAGCCGAGCCCCGAGCAGGGGCCGCGGCCGGGACAGCTGCGGCGGGGCTGAGCCCCGGCGGGCTGCGGGAGCGGGGGTCGCGGGCTCGGAGCCCCCGCGCCGGGAGCAGAGGCGCGCTCCGAGGGCCGGGACGCAGCGAGGCTCCCAGCGAGGCACGCGCCGACCGTCGCTCCGGCACTGGCGGCCGCAGCACTGAGGCCGCGCGGCGACGGCGCCAGGCGCAACAGCCGCGGCGAGGGCGTCACAGGGCGGCGGGGTGACGCCGCGGGGTGACACTGCCACGCGCCACAGGCGGCTCCTCGACGTGGGGCTGCAGCGCACCCACAAGGGGCTGCGGCTCCCCGAGAAAGAGCACCGCCGCTGTTAGCTTGGTTGTCGCTCAACTATCTTTTTCATGTTCTCCTATGATTGTGAATCTGCTACTTGTTGTAGATCTGCCAGCGCTGCCAGTTATTATCATTAGTAGAAAATCATCTTTCATTTCACAAAAATCCCCATTTACGTCTTGTCGGTATTTACTCAACTGAATCGAGCAGAAAAGCAGAACCAGCCAAAAATAATAATAAAAATAATCCCCAGCCACGCTCATACTATAGATTGCGATTAAATGTTTGAAGTGCATGAGTAGGGTGGAGGTGTTAGTTTGTATATTGATATATGCCCTTCATGATGAGTCTGGATTTTACTACTTGTAGGACTGAGGCAGGAATAAGTTCGTGAGATGGGATGCTAGCCCGAGGTGCTCTTAGGCTACTGAACAGCAGCGGAATACTTCCATAAGATGTTTGAATGAAGATCTTTTCCCTCCACTTCTGCATGTGTACATGTTAGCAGAAGGAAAAATAGCAAAGCTTGTATTTGATAAAAGGAGCACGCAGTTGGCTGTTGATTACGGTGCTATTAGTGGTCCATATATACCAAGAAGACACTCAGAACAGGTACTGGGACTGCTGTCATTATCACTGATGAGGAAGGTCACCTCTCTTTTTGCGGTGAGGTTGCAAGTCTTTAATTGCGCCTGCTCCTGTCCAACAGTGCCTTACAAGCCATGTATAAAGCTGATACTGTGTGGTTAGCCGGTAAGTATTACCTGCCATAGTGCTAGAGATAGAAACTGGGCTCTGTGCAACGGAACTCGAAGCCTGTGTCTCAAGTTCCTAAACGAGGACTCCAGAGGGAGCAGCCGTGTTCCCCCCTCAGGGGAAGAGGAAGCCTCTCTGGTGTGGGGGATAGAGATCTTTCTCTTGGGGATGTAATTGAAGTGGCCACCAGATAAGCACTGGCTTCTCACTTACTTGGAAATCATCCTTAAATTCAAATGTACATTACTGTTCCAAATGAATGGGATTCTTCTAATCGGGACTTTTTTTTTGGAACTTGTCCATGCTATGCACACATTGCTAGGACATCCTGCACACTGCATTCTTTAACTACTAAATTAGCTCTTTAGCTTTGAAGGCCAGCTAGCAGTGTGAGTGTATTGTTCACACGGTCATTGAGCATTCCCAGATTTTTGCAGCCAAACCCTGACAGATGTCCAAATCTCTCTGGAATTACTGGAAGCAACCAGGAGGCTGTCATCTCCACATTGCTCTTGGTCTTAGCTTAAGGCTACAGGTGCCTCCTAAACCACAGCAGGGTTTGCTGCGTCCTCACAGTGGATGTGCCATCAAGCACTGCCAGTCCAGACCAGCTTTCTTCTCAAAGTTCAAACTAGCTTATTTTTATGAAGACTGGGCCATTTTGGAGCTCTTTTTGTACACCACATGTTTAAAATCAAAACTGCATCAAGCAATACAAAGCCAACACTAAGATAAAATACATATATATTAGTAAATTAACACCAGAGTAATATAGATATGTACATGTGCCTAGGTGAGGTGCTCTGGGATTGCATAGTCCTCAAATGGCCTGGTAAGCAGCCAAACTTCCTTTCAGAACACATTATGGCAGACGTTTATGCATCTTCTTCTGCCTTTGAACTCCTTTCGGAGTTTGGGGTACTGTTGTCACTCAGCAAACCTCTCCTTATCGAGTGCATTAAGACCAGCCACTCTTAGGTAAACTAAGATTCTTGCAAAGGCCTTTGGGATCTTACAGCAGGGTTTTGCCTCCCCCTTTGGGAATCCCTGCCGACTACTCCCACGCACTTTCTTGTTCCTTCTCATCTTTGGAAAGGGCTTCCGGGAGGCTGCGCTCCATCAGCTTGCCAGGCCTCGAGCTGCTGCCGACCGTTTGCGGCTCGCCTGATCGTGCTTCTTGGCTGGCTCCTAGGCAAGGGGGACAGCTGCTGTGGGCCAGGCCTCAGGAGCCTTCCGCCATTGCCAGCACCTGCCAGCCATCTTTGAGAGCGGCCTCCCCCTGGCAGCGCAGGAGCGCTCTGAAGGGCAGCAGGAGGCAAACAGAGCCCCCAACTCCAGGCCCCTGTCTAAAAACCCAGCGGAGCTTTCAACCTCCCCTGAGGAAAAGGACACAGGCTGCACGCTGCCAGCAAGCGGCCAGACTCCTGCCAGGGTTCCCCCCTTGGCAGCAAGCCCGCCGCTCCCATTCTGTAAGAGGGACAGGCAGCGGGAGGAAGAGGGAACAGGCGCGTGCGCAGGGCAGGCCAAGACAGGAAGGGGACGGGAATAAAACAGAGATGTCCCAGCCTACAAGCTTTATTAAATACAGAATTGGAACAGAACACCTTCACTTGAATGCAGCTCGATGTCATCTACACACCACTCCGCCAAGAGCTAGAGGGCACGTTTCCCCAGGCTTCCTTCCTCTCGGGATATCCTCTCTTGGCAGTCCCCGCTCCAGAAAGCCACTTCTGAGGAAGGCGCGCGCGGCAGGGGGAACAAAAGGCCCTCTGTTAGTGTTACAGGAGCAAAAGGGAGCAAGTCCCAAACCAAAGGAACCAACCCCAGTCATCCCAGTAGACAGGCACCTCTGCTCACAATGCAGACACATTCAACCCAAGGCACTTGTGTCCACCCAAGCAAATGCAAGGGGCTCTAAAGCAACAGCTGGCCACTCGGCAGCTGATTGAAGCCAACAGGAACCCAAAGAATTGCAAAGCAGGGGCCACCTGCTTGCAAACAGGCCCCGTCCCTGAAAAGGCCCGACTAGAGCCCCCCGGAGAGGGGATTATTCGGGCCTCTGGGGGCGGCCTTGCATGTGCACATACACTGTTTCTTCTCTTTTTTAAGGACAGGCACATAATATTCTGTGCCACCAGTATTTGGATCACGATGAAGGTGTCACATAAATCTCCAGGTTGCAATTACCTCGCTCACGTTCTTCAGCGACATTTTTGACCATTCCTCACGCACCTGCAAGTATAACACAGGATACCCTTAAGTCCTCAGCAGTTACATTCCTCTAGTAGTACAAAATACGGCCTTTTGAAACCTAACTGTAACATGAAATGCAAACTGGAAACAACACCCTCAATCCTGAGAAATGCTTTGTCCACCAAAACACAGCATTGCCACTACTCTGTGCCATTAATTGTATCACAACACAATTGCCACTCATCACGTTTCCCTCATTCTGGCTTTGCAGAAGGGCATCAAAAAGCACAAGGAGGATATAAGCACACATGGCCAGAGGTCTAGTCCCAAGGACACAAGCTGCATATTTACACTGTTCACAGCGAGCAATCCGATTTGTGATGCCTGCTTTTTTTCTCATTACAAATCAACACTCTCTTTAATTTACTCCGCAGCAAAGGACTCAGGCCAGAAAGAGCTGGCTTTCCTTGCAGCAGCCACCTTCTAGATAGCCTTTTTCATGGCAGCTCTGCTGACTTGCTGTTTAGCCACAGGAGTGCCTGAGGACAGTCACCTGGATCACCCTCTGAGACCCCCACAAGGCAATGCCCAAAGCCGAGCAGCTCAGCTTCAGAACACTACAGGCATGGGGACAGCTACAGCCCGCAGGCATCTCCTTTCAACAGGACCCTTGCTACGCTGCAGGCACCACAGCACTGAGTCACAACTGGAGCTGCCTGAAGCCTTCCCAGGATTGTAAAAGATGGAAGAGGAGAGCTTGCCCTTGCCTCCACTCTGTGCAAATCAGGGAAGGGATCATGGCATTCAGTGAAGAATGCTTCGCCCTCTTGTCCAACTCTTGCCACACGGGCCCCAAACCTCACCATTCCATGAGGAACGTGCTCTCCACACACACTGCAAAGGCTGGGGCACACTCGGACCAGAGCTATCGCTGAGGTTGCAGCAGGCTCTGAGCATTGCCTCATGGAGTCTCTCAGGGCGATCCAGGAGACTGTGCTCGCCCAGTTGTGAGGGGCACCAATGCTGTTTGCACTAGCAGACTGGGTGTCCCGGAGCTAGGCAGGAATGCGTGCTCCTTTTCCCCTTAAAAGCTGAACCCTGCTCATTCATACTCTGTGGGCAGCTCATTCGAGCACAGCGTGCATGTCCAATGCCTTACCTCAGCCATTTGAGCTTCCACTCTGTCTGCCACACAGGAAGCATTGCCCGCTGCGTTCAGCATCAAAGAGCGGCTGCTGCCCAGCTCAGGAGGGTAGGCAGCAGCGGCTTCCGCAAGGCCTCCGATAACTCTGCCTTGCTGCAGGCGTCTGCTGAGAGCCAGTTCATTTCCCAGATCCCTGATTCTCTGCTGCATTCGTCCTACCAGGGAAGCTTGTTCCACCTGCTCCTGGGTGGCTGCCTGTGTCTGAAGCAGATGGTGCCATTTCAGTGTCCAGGGAAGAAGAACTTTCCCCCCATGCCCGACGACAGTTTCCACACACCCCCTTGGAAGAGCACAGCCTTACTCAGGCGCCTCCTCACTGCCCTCAAGAATCCACGGCCACAGCCAGAGGCACCACGTTACGCAATGCTTTCTGTTCACTGGTGGAAACCTGCTCTTAGCACAATGTTTATGTATTTTGGTTTCCAATCAAAGCTCGGACTAAGAAGCCACCTCTCTCTCGGCAAGACGCTAGTCCCTTCTCTTAACGCTGTTCCCTGATTCTCCAGGCACTAATGTGCAAAAAGATGGTGATGCCCGGAATGGCTGAGGACAAGCGTTCCACAAGCTCACGGCCTTCAACAGACTCCTCCAGATATAAAGAGCCCATGAACCCACAGCCCTGACCAGCACAAGCTGGACACAGTGGAGAAGGACACTGGTACAGAAGAGATGAAGGAAAAGGCACAAATGGACTGTGCATGCCAGTGCCAAGTACGCTTACCTGCAGAAAGAGATTGACTTCCCGTAGTTTTTGCCTTAGTTGTCGCTCGGCCTTTTCTTCAGTCTCTCTTTTGTGCTCTTTGATGTGGCTGAGGTCTGGCGTGCTGGTCTCTACACGGCACCGGAGGGCAGCCACCTCTTCTTCCAGCTGCCGCTTCCTCTTCCGCAGCTGTGCATGGCTCCCATGCATGCAAGCCAACTCTTCCCGCAAACCTTCGTTTGCTTTCTTGAGCTGCCTTGAGTTTCTCTGCTCTGCAGAGAGCCGCTTGCAAAGTTCCTGCACCTGCACACAGCCAAGGCACAGACAGAGAGCCTTAAGCATACGCAGTTCTTTGCAGACCCTGCAGGCTGTGCGCTGAGACTCTGCTTGTCACCAGCTCGCTCCGTTTTAAAACCAAGTGAAAGCCATGCTCCTCTGCCAAAAGCAGCACCTCTTTTAAAGGTTTCCCAAAAGACCACCTCAAGTTTCCCGCCCTTCTCAGGTCTCCTCCAGCACTCCCCTAGCCAATAAAGGCTTCACTCCCAGAAGATAACACATCCACAGAGCTAGGCTCCTTCTCCTTTCCTCAGGAGCACACATCACGTGGGGTGTTTTGCATGCAGCGGGGCTGCCAGGGGTCTTCCAGACTTGTCTCACAGTCAGCATTGCCTGACTTTGTCAACACTCCTCCAGAAAGCAGCTTTCTAAGCCATGGACAAAGAAGCCCTATTCGCTCTGGATCCAAGCGGCAGCTTCTTTCCAAGAACTTTTAGGAAGTATCAGGTTTCCAGAAGTCCCCAAAGGTCAACTGCTACTCTAACGGTTTCCTCTCTCCTCAGAAATTCACCTTTTCCACACCACCACCCTGGCACCGCGGCACTCCTGCCCTTTCGGAATGATTAGTTAGATGTTTCCAGGGATCAGAAGAAAGCCCCTTCATTTCCAAACACAGCCACCACGTGAACGTGCACGTGAATACAGAAGTCAGGAGAAGAAACGAGACAGCTTTCCAAAACAAACACACAGAAACAACGAACCACAGCTCACCTTTGTTCTTAATATGTCATCTTCGCTGCCCCCTCCAGAAGGTGCGTCCTTCAGCTTGGCCTGTAGATTCAGCTGGGACTCGCTCTCGCGCCTCTCATAGGTCCTTAGTTTCTTCAGAGCTTTCTCCAGAAGCCTCTTGGACCTGTACAGCCAATTAGGGAGTAAAATAGGAAAGCCATGGGAAAAACAAACAAACAAATAAATAAACAAACAAAAAAACCCCCAAAACACAAGAAGCATTCCCTTTGAGGTTGCTCACAAACCGTTACGTACTCATAGTCTCTGAGTCAATTAAAGGAACCTTGACTCCCAGCTTAGCCGGTATTTCTTACAAATGCTAAAAAGCCATACCTGCTGCATTCTTCCTGCAGTTCCATGTTTTTCTTCACTGCCTCCTCCAGCTGGGCTTCCGCTGCTTGTTTCCTCTCTGCCCCCTTCTTCACTGCCTTTCCTTCACTCTCACACTTTGCACACAGGAAGGAGAAAGCACATACGCAGCTCAGTAAAAAGTGCAAAAGAGCCTGAGAAACAGCTTCCTCTGTCCCCCTGGCACCAGCAGGTGGTACTTAGCTATCCACATCAGTGGACAGCAGAGCTTAAGTTCGAGCTTCAGGGGAATCAGCCGCCATCACTAGGCAACAGTCCTGGGCGTTCAAGGTTACAGAGTTCGTGAACAGTGTAGCTGCCTGCACGCACCCAAAAGGAAAGAAAATCATCGACTGGAAGAGGGAAGTCAGAGCAACCCTTCATGTACCTGCTGATATTTGTCTTCTTTCAGAGGCACGTGTCTTGTCTGTAAGGCAGAGAGCAGATCTTCCAGGCTCTTATGAACCTAAGGAACAAAAAAGCCACACTGATGCTTCCCGGACTCACGCTTGCACCTCATTCAAGGGGTATTAGCGAAGCGAAATGCCACCAACATTTCTCCATCTCACTACTCCTTTACAATCGACCCCCAGTTTGAGCCCTGGAGCAGTTCTCCTTCATTAAGGGCTTGTCTCCTAACTTGGCCCAAGCACACAACACTGCCTACGCCTGTGCCATTCCTTTATGGATTGACACCTTCGAGCCAAGGAATCCACAGTCAGTAAACAGGGAAGGTGTCAGAGGTTTGGCAATGAAGTCTCCCTTGTCACAGCCTGAGGATGCCGCTTCGGGCTTTGCTTGGCACCAAAGCAATTCCACGAGCTAACTCGCCCTTAGGGCAGCAACAAGTGCTACTGCCTGAGGGCTTAAGCACCAGGACAGCTAAAAAGCAGCAGGCGGTCAAAGCAGCACATGAGTGTCAAAGCCTCTCCTCGCACGCTGCTCAGGCCGCACAGTAGCCAGGGAACCTCTCAACACCAGAAGGCCTTGGAGAGGGACAAAGCAGAGCCGATCCCCTGCGGACTGCCAGAAATGATGTCCCCCTGGGCTCCCCAGGAAAATCTCTTCCCAGAATGTCCCCACATACACACACAGCTAGGCTCAGGAGCTCATGAAGAAGAAAGCTGAGGAGGAGCTTACAGTGGCAGAGCTGTGCAGCTCTTTCTGCAGGGCTTCAATTCGAGCCGTGTGTTGGTCGCTTCTCCCTTCCAGCCTCACCTTTTCAAGCTCAAGCCTTGAAGGAAACACAGGGAGACAGCACTGTGAAATAACGGCCCTCCAAATTCTGGATGGGCTTGCTGCCATGCAGCCAGCTCTTCCTCTTGCTTTTACACCACCCCGGCAGGCAAAGCCTTGCTTCACCGGGGCAGTTCCTTACCGTCCCACTCGTTCTTCCAGCTGCTTTAGGCTAGCTCTTTCCAAGGAGGCTTCCACAAGCTCTTGCAGTTGCTTGGAAGAAGCCATTGCTTCCCTCTCCTTTTCTGACAGGGCCGCCTGCAACTCCTCAACACAATGCTCACTCTGAAGGCGCTGTTCTTCCGACTCCTGCAACTGTCAAACCAGCACCCACGCTACTCGGCTGCATTTACATACAGACAAGCCAAGTGCTTTGACTCCCAAGTCATCTCTCCCAAATCCTCTTGCCTTGCCCTCTCTCCTGCTAGCCTCTTCCATCCCCATCTTGTCTTCCTACAAGCAGTCCCCAAAACCGCCCCAACACCAATCCGCTTCCTTCCACAGGGAGTGCACAGCAAAGACCTTGCCAAACTTAGGCACCAGGGCTATTGCACTAGGCAAGTGAGTCACTTTGAGGCCCTTCAATCTCCGCTGTGGACGTGAGGCCCAGTGCAGGCTCAGCCAGCGCGACCATTCAGAGCACCTGCCTGAGATGCTGCTTCACGTGGACCATGCAAAGCCCCACCTATCCAGGAGGGATGCTGCTTTCTGCAGCTCTCACACTACAGCACCCTGCCCGGTGGAGGAGGAAGAGCAGGTCATTTGGTTCCAGCTTTCACCCACTTCGTGGGTTATGACAGGCCGCAATGACTGACTTGCTCACGTCCCCCTGGCACCTGTTCTCAGAATACTGCCCTCTGCTTGTTCATCATTTGCCAGGGAAAAACAACATTGTCAGGCTCATTAAGGTAGTTACTGTTTTTGCCTACCTTGCCCTTAAGCCTGTCCAACTCTTTTAGCAACTGCCCTTTCTCTTCCTCCAGGTCCTTGCAACCACGTGTGGCAGCTTCCAGAGAGGCTTCTGACATCAGCTGCTTTCGACGAGCCTCAGCAAGCTCCTGCTCCAGCTGTCTGGCCGTGTCCTGTGGACATAGTTACATGCATAGGAAGAAAAGGCTTAGACCACAGGTTCCGCTTTCTCTTCTTTCCTGTTACATTACAGAGCTGCTTCAGGCTTCAGAGTGAACCTAAACATAACTTATTTTGTCCACACCACTGTGCCTCTGCACAGCTGATGTCTGCTCTCTGTCTGCTGCCAACAGCTAAGCTTTGCCAGCTCGTCTTTAAGCTCGTGGCTTCCTATGAGTTCAAAATGGCCAAGTACTGTTCTCCTTGGAACAGCACATAAACACAGACTGCAGACATCCACGTGCATCTGTGTTTAAGAAAATGCCAGCAATCTGCTCAGATGCACGTGCTGTTATTGAACTGCACACATGACTCTAATCCACAAACCCAGGGCTTCATATTAGATCCTGTGAAAATGAAAGGGCAGGAGTAGCTTACAGAGGCAAAGCTGTGCAGCTCTTTCTGAAGAGCTTCGATTTGAGCTGTCTGTTGGTGAGCTCTGCCTTCCAGCCTCCCATTCTCACGTTCAAGCCTTCAAAGGAAACATAGGTCTCAGTATGGGAACCCAGTGGAGCACAGACACCCACTCCAAACTGTGAACTGACGGTATCTCAAGCAAACACCTCCCTCCAAATCCCAGATTTGCTTGCTCTCAAGCAGCAAGCTAACCCCGTTGCCTTTACACCCTCCCACAAAGCACAGCCTTGCTTCACTATGCCAACTCCTTACCTTTCCACTTTGTCTTTCAGCACTTTTAGGCTCTCCATTTCCAAGCAGGCCTTCTTGCATTCTTGCAGTTGCTGAGACAAAGCCAATGCTTCCCTTTGCTTTTCTGCCAGGGCTCTCTTCAAATCCTGAACACACCGCTCAGACTGGAGAAGCTGCTCTTCCAGCTCCTGCAACTGTCAAACCAGGACCCACGCTAGTCAGCTTCCTCTTCACACACTCAAGGCACCTGCTTTCACTCGCAGGTCACCTCTGAAAAACCCTGTTGCTTCGTCCTCTTTCATACTGGCCTCTCCCATCCCGCTGCTTGTTCATTGGTTACAGAGGAAAACAGGGTTGTCAGGGTCCTCGGGCTAGTCACAGCCTTTGCCTACCTTGCCTTTAACCCTGGCCAACTCCTTTTGCAACTGCATTTTCTCCTCCTCCAGCTCCCGGCGAGCACGCGTGGCAGCTTCCAGCGAGGCTTCGGACAGCGCCTGCTTTCTGCGGGCATCGGCGAGCTCCTGCTCCAGCTCCCTGACCCTGCCCTGATGGAATAAGGACACGCATCGCAGGAAAAGCCTTGCACCGTGCACTGTGCTTTTGCTTTTCCTGTTACATTACACGACTCTTCCCAGAAGTAGCTCCCCAAAGGACTACTATGTTTCTTCCCCTTCTCCCATCACCCAGACCTTTCTCAGGCATCTCCCTACCCCTCACTCCTACCCCCGCCTTCATTCCCTTCCAGCCATTGTCAGACTCTGGACAAAAGTCTCTCTCCACCCGAGAGCCACACTTGGACCAGGCCTTTTCACACACACAGAATGAGGCAAACACTCTGCAGAGCAGCACAGTGCACACTTGTGCACCGTGTCCATTTGCAGGCAGACACTTCCCCTTCCACAGCACACTCCAAGGCCACGCAATCTCTTCTCTAACTGTCCACACACACACACACAAGTAGGCTCAGGAGCTCATGAAAAGGAAAGGTCAGGAGTCGCTTACAGAGGCAGAGCTGCGCAGCTCTTTCTGAAGAGCTTCCACCCTGGCAGTCTCATGGCGCGCTGTCACCTCCAGCCCTGTTTTTTCAAACTCAAGCCTTCAAAGGAAACATAGGGCTCAGTATGGGAACCCCACAGAGCACACATACCCACTCCACACTGTGAACTAACAACATCTCAAGCAAAAGCCTCCCTCCAAGTCCCACATTCCCTTGCTGGGCTGCAGCAAGGTAATCCCGTTGCCTTTACACCAGCCCACAAAGCAAAGCCTTGCTTCACTCTGGCACTTCCTCACCGTCCAACTTTTTCCCTCAAGAGCTTTATGGTGAAGAGCAGTGTGCCACGTTCTTGCTCTTGCGGGGAAGCAGCCATTGATTCTCTTTGCTTCTCTGCCAGGGCTCTCTTCAACTCCTCAACAGACCGCTCAGACTGGAGACGCCGCTCTTCCGATTCCTGCAACTGTCAAACCAGGAACCATGGGAGTCAGCTTCATCTTCAGCATCTTACACACTGCTTTGACTCCCAAGTCAAATCTCCCAAACTCTGGTGCTTCACCCTCTTTCCTATTGGCCTCTCCTGTCCCCATCCTGATTTTCTACAAGCAGACAGCTCCGACTGACAAGGGAAAAGAGCGCTTTCTGCAGCTCTCAAACTACACTGCCCTGCACAGCACAGCACATGAAGAAGAGCACGTCGTTCCACTCAAGGCTCCACCGCCCTCATGGGTTACGGCAGTGCGGAACTACTGACTTCATCACATCTCACTTGTACCTGTGCTCAGAATGCTGCCTTGTCCTTCTCATCATTTACAGAGGAAGAACAGCCCTGTTACGCTCATTATTGTTGTTATGGCATTTGCCTACCTTGCCTTTAACCCTGGCCAACTCCTTCTGCAGCTGCCCTTGCTCTTCCTCCAGGTCCCGGCAGGAACGTGGGGCAGCTTCCAGCAAGGCTTCTGCTGGCGACTGCTTTTTAGGAGCATCAGCAAGCTCCTCACCCAGCTCTCCAATACTATCCTAATGAAATAGTTACACACATAGGAAGAAAAAGCTTGGAGCACGCACTATGCATTTCTAATAAGGCACTTGCTATGAGAGCTCGGACATTCCCAGACCCTGCTTCCTCACAAGCCCCGTGGAGCAGCTTGCACACAGCTAAAGCTGTTCCAGTTCACTGGAACAAACGTGTGGCAGAAGCAGCCAAAGAAGGAGCAGAGCCTCCTCGGTTCAGGGCCCACACCCAGAGCAACCTCCTGAGAAGATCCCCCCACGGGGAACCCACTGTGCCCCCCGCTGAAAGCACCTCAGAATCCCAGGGAGAATCGTTGTCCTCCTCCGGCTCCGCTCCTGCTGCCGATGGAACATCTGCAAGGGAAATAAGGAAGGGCACACCGTGAGTGCTTCTCTCACTCTGCTGCTCTCCTCCATCAGGCAACACCCACAGCCAAGGGACAGATAATGCTGTTACTAGAGTGTTTTAAAAAAAGAAGAAAAAGCAGCGTCATTCAAGAGCATCCTCACTCTGAGCCCCACCACTGTGTTCTCACCCTTCCTCCCACATGCTCACACAGGCAGGAAGTCACCATGAAATAACACTCCTTGCACTCCAGCACTTCCACAAAACATCTTCCTCACTTGACCTTCCCCTCTGCCCTGGCATTTGCTGGCAAGGGCAGAATTGGGGCTTTCCCATCTCAGCAGCAGCTCATCACCGGCATTCACTGACTCAGACCAAGGAGCAAACAAACACAGGGGCTCAACGCTTCTGAACTCACCTCTACTGACAGGGAGGGCTGCTGCAGCATTTGCAACTTGAGGACCACCTGCTGCTTCCTCCCCATCCCGTGCAGGTGATTCCTCCTGAAAGAGGCCGGCCAAAAGAGTTGGAAGGAACAGAAAGAAGCACCCGCTGCACAGGAAAGGGCACCGTGCAAAGTACTTCTATTCCCTGTACCTGTACAGGGAAAAACGTTCTCACTTTTCTTTTACAAGGCCTGCACTCCTCCCTTAGGAGGATGTTTCTGTGCACAGCAATACCCAGTCTCACAGACATGCTGTTCCTCTTCAACAGAGACTCTCAGAAGTGCAGCCTGGACACAGGCTGAGCCTACATTCACCTACATTCAAATATGCAGGAGCACACACACCCTTTCCCCCGCTCCTCTGCAACAACAAAAACCAACAGAAAGCACCTCAGAATCCAAGAGGGAGTCTCCGTCTTTCTCCTGCTCCGCTCCCGCTGCCAAGGAAACATCTGCAAGGGAAATAAGGAAGGGCACACCATGAGGGCTCCTTTCACTCTGCTGCTCTCCTCCGTCAGGCAACACCCACAGCCAAGGGACAGATAATGCTGTTACTAGAGTGTTTAAAAAAAAGAAGAAAAAGCAGCGTCATTCAAGAGCATCCTCACGCTCAGCCGCACCACTGTGTTCTCACCCCTTCCCCTGCCCTTCTCTGCAGCAGAAGTCGCCCAAGCCCAGCAGGACAGCTCACACAGCTACAACCAACACCCAACAGAGGGGCAGCGAGCACCCAAACGCGGCTCTGCAAGGCCGGAGTCCTGGAGGAGGGAGCCGTGCGGGCAGCTGCTCTCCCAAACTCGCGCTCCAGAGTCTCGCACCCACAGTCCATTCGCATCGCAACGGAGGGGTCCTCAAAGCACTACACAAAATATCCCCACGTGTGCAGCGAGTCACCAAGAAACAGTGCTCCTTGCACTCCAGCACTACCACAAAACGCCTCCCTCAGCTGACGTGCCCTCCGCCCTCTCCTTTGGTGGCAAGGGCAGAATCGGGGCTGCCCCATCTCACAAGCACGGCACCGTTTCCATGCACTGGCCCTCACAGCCACCAAACAAGACGTGGCCTTCAACGTGCCCTTCAACTCACCTCGCACACAAGCCGGGGCTCCTGCAGCGTTTGTATCCTGAGGACCATCAGCGGCCTCCTCTCCATCCCTTGCAGGTGCTTCGTCCTGAAAGAGGCCAGCCAAAACAGTTGCAAAGAACAGAAAGAAGCACTCCCTGTGCAGGCAATGGACACCCTGCAAACTACTTCTCTCTACCCACACAGGGAAAAATGGTCTGACTTCCTTTCTTTGAGGCCTGCAACTCCTCCCTTGAGAAGACGTTTGAGTAGACAGCAGTACCCAATGTCACATATGTGCTCTTCTGCTTCTGAAGAGACCCTCACAAGCGCAGCCTGCGCACAGTCTCAGCCTGCCTTCACCCACGTTCAAATACCCAGGGGCACACACACCCTTTCCCCTCTCCTTTGCACCAATGAAAACCAACAGTTGCCTGCTTTTCAGTAACCTTAGTCCAACTCCGCCTCTTTCCTCCCTTGCACTTTTTTACCCAAAACAGCGCTCCAAGTCAAAACCCACGTTATTGCTGTTGGGCTTCTTACTTGGCTGCAGGATTCCATACACTGTCCTTTTCATGGATACTTTGGCAAAGAAACAGCAACCCCACCAAACTCTTGCAGAGCCAGAATCTGGACCCTTTGAGTATTGCACTACAAATCCCATGCAAGGGCCACTTGCTATGAGAGCTCGGACATTCCCAGACCCTGCTTCCTCACAAGCCTCGTGGAGCAGCTTGCACACAGCTAAAGCTGCTCCAGTTCACTGGAACAAACGTATGGCAGAAGCAGCCAAAGAAGGAGCAGAGCCTCCTCGGTGCAGGGCCCACACCCAGAGCAACCTCCTGAGAAGATCCCCCCACGGGGAACCCACTGTGCCCCCCGCTGAAAGTACCTCAGAATCCCAGGGAGAATCGTTGTCCTCCTCCGGCTCCGCTCCTGCTGCCGATGGAACATCTGCAAGGGAAATAAGGAAGGGCACACCATGAGTGCTTCTCTCACTCTGCTGCTCTCCTCCATCAGGCAACACCCACAGCCAAGGGACAGATAATGCTGTTACTAGAGTGTTTAAAAAAAAGAAGAAAAAGCAGCGTCATTCAAGAGCATCCTCACTCTGAACCGCACCACTGTGTTCTCACCCTTCCTCCCGCATGCTCACACAGGCAGGAAGTCACCACGAAATAACACTCCTTGCAGTCCAGCACTTCCACAAAACATCTTCCTCACTTGACCTTCCCCTCTGCCCTGGCATTTGCTGGCAAGGGCAGAATTGGGCTTTCCCATCTCAGCAGCAGCTCATCACCAGCATTCACTGACTCAGACCAAGGAGCAAACAAACACAGGGGCTCAACGCTTCTGAACTCACCTCTACTAACAGGGAGGGCTGCTGCAGCATTTGCAACTTGAGGACCACCTGCTGCTTCCTCCCCATCCCGTGCAGGTGATTCCTCCTGAAGAGGCCGGCCAAAAGAGTTGGAAGGAACAGAAAGAAGCACCCGTTGCACAGGAAAGGGCACCGTGCAAAGTACTTCTATTCCCTGTACCTGTACAGGGAAAAACGTTCTCACTTTTCTTTTACAAGGCCTGCACTCCTCCCTTAGGAGGATGTTTCTGTGCACAGCAATACCCAGTGTCACAGACATGCTGTTCCTCTTCAACAGAGACTCTCAGAAGTGCAGCCTGGACACAGGCTGAGCCTACATTCACCTACATTCAAATATGCAGGAGCACACACACCCTTTCCCCCGCTCCTCTGCAACAACAAAAACCAACAGAAAGCACCTCAGAATCCAAGAGGGAGTCTCCGTCTTTCTCCTGCTCCGCTCCCGCTGCCAAGGAAACATCTACAAGGGAAAGAAGGAAGGGCACACCATGAGTGCTTCTTTCACTCTGCTGCTCTCCTCCATCAGGAAAGCCCCAGCGAGCAAACACACAGCAGGACCCGTGTTTACTAACTCACCTTTCTCACCAGCCACTGATCCTGCAGCATCTTTATCCTGAGGACCACCAGCACCTTCCTCTCCATCCTTTTCAGATGATGCTTCCTAAGAGAGGTCAGGAAAAAAAAAAAAGTGTTGCAAAGAACAGAAAAAGCATCTTCTGCAGCGGCAATTCACACTTTGCAAAATGCTTCATTTCCCTGGGTAACTACACAGGAGAGTTCTCTCTTGTCTGCTGCAAAGAAAGGCCTGCAGGTTTTCCACAGGAATGCCTTTGGGCAGACAGCAATAGCCAGCACCACAGACATGCTGCTCTGCCCCTCACAAGCATGGCCTAGACACACTCTGACTCCAGCTTCAACAACACGGTGACACGCACGAGCACACTCCCCATCTGCCCCTTCTTTTCACCCAGGACAAGCAACAGCTGCCTGCTTCTCCGACAGCCTTAGTCCAGCTTCCCTCCCTTTCCTCACGGGCACTCTTCAACCCACTAGCGCACATCTCCCTGTGCTGCAGTAGCTCCTCGCAGACGGCATCTGCGACACCCTCTCAAAGCTCACTGACAAGAGGGCAACCAGGAGAAGAAGGAAATCTTGCCTGCATCTCCAGCACTGCAGGGTGCCTTCCAGCATCATCCTCGGAATCCTCAGAATCGCTGCACAGTCCCAGTGCCAAACACCTCTTCTGCAGGAGAAACAGCAAAAATAAAGAGACATCATCAGAGGGGAAACAGGCAGCGGGAGATCAGGCGCACGTGAGCCTGGAATGCCATTCCCATGTGCCAGGAGACAAAGACACCGGCTACAGGAGCTCCCTGCTGAGCACACTTGAGGAACCTCACAAGGAGGACAGGAGAGCCAGGGGATGAAGCACCTCAGCCCACTTTGAACAATAAATGCCTTTCTCCCACATTAGTCACAATTCTACCACCCCTTTGTTCCTGGAAACCGACAGCAAGGTCTGCAGGACAAAGGAACAGGTAATCTAGGAGCTCATCAGCTTTCATTCTCTAGAAATCTCATGCACATCAAGACTGTGCGGTCATTTCTCTTGTCACCTAGTGCTCTTCTGCCGCCAACCACCAGACTGCTGCGTGCTCTGCCACGGCTACCAGACTTGGAGGAAGTAGCTCACAGCAGCAGGAAGGGGGCCAGGCAGGAGACCGCTTTGCAGGAGCAAAGCCACCGCACTGCAAGCGCCCTTTCGCTCAAATCCACACAGCTCAGCCCTCCAAACCACTCACTCATTCCACAGAAATTCTGCCTCTTGGGCCACTTCACCTTGGCAGCTAAACGGCGTCTTTCTAATTCGGAGGCAGGAACGGAGTTGTCCTCGCTCTCCTCGTCATCAGTATCTTGAACGCTTGAAAAGTTAAGACAAGAAGGACTGTGTCTCTCTCCAGGCTCTCCTCTTCTGAGGCAGGGGAAAGGATTGGGGGAAAGCGCTTGTTCAAGCCTCACCATACAAAGCATTCACGGGAAAGCTCCTCTCCCACTGTGAAAACATTAATTGACACGATTAATTCTTAGCATGTCAGACCTTCAGAAGTCAACACGGCCCACAAGCACCTAACACAGGCACTTCTGCAGGCCACGCTGCAGGGGAACAGTCACACAAGACAGCAGGGACAAAAGCAGGCCCCAACCTGCCCTTGACTTCTCGCACCCTACTGAATTCTAACCCCCTTCCCCTCAAAGGACATTAGCAAAGAAAATCAACACTGCCCTTACATTTCCTTCTAAGCTTCCTCAACAAAATACTAGCATGGGACAAACGCGCGTTGGGAGCAGACAGTTAGCAAACGCTGCGGGGCGCTGACGGGATAGGAAGCTAATGAAGTGCTCAACTACTCGCACCACACGCACACGCCACACGCAGAGCCCCAGCAGTTCCTCCACGCTTAAGGATCCTACCTCCGCTGGCCGCAGCACAGGCGCCCGATGCAGAGGCAGCAGCTCCTGCTCCGGGAGGCGAGCTGAGTCCTGCCATGCCTACTGGGCCGCCTGCACGCGCCCTCTGCGCGCACTCTGCCAGCTCTTCACCAACGCTGCAGACAGGAAGAAAGGAAGGACTGTCACCAAACCCAACGGCATCCTTGTACACGGCTCTTCTAGGACACAACGAGCCACTGCTTCTCCACGCTACGCCTATTCAGAGCCATCTGGCAAGCTGACACACACGGGCTAGTTACACATACCCACGCACACCCGCCCTTCCTGCTCCCCTTGCTACAGGCCCAGGGCGAGGGGAAGCGGCAGAAGAAAGGACCTCTGCATTTGGTCTCATGCGCTGCTCTGGGGAGGGCCTCGTATACACTCCACTTGCCCAAAGCACACTTTTCAGGCTCGCTATTGCTCACAGCTCAGCTCAGCACCACCAACTTGAAACCTGACCGAGCAGTCGGGGTGGAGTCAAGGAAAACCTCCCGGTTCACACTTGACACTACATGTTCCAGAACATGCCCTTTTGTCCAGCTTCCACAGACGTCTCCACACATCATTAAACCTTGCTGCTCTTAACAAGAGCGTCCATAAGCCAACACGCACATTCACACACCTTAGCAACTCTAACGTCACCTAAAGCACTTACCGAGCATGCAGAAAAGTCCTAGCATACTCCTCCGCCGTCCACCCAGCAACATCTTTCTGGGAAAGATCAGCACCATGGCGAAGAAGAGTGTCTAGGATGCTCCTGTTCCCAGTCGAAGCAGCCCGCATTAAAGGGGTCCTAGAGCATCCAAAAGAGGAGAGGAAAGCTCGGAGCCAACGCAGACATTTCACTCGCATGCCTTTCAGCCCTCTTTGCTCCCACAACAATTGCTTCCCCCTTTCCCACAGGCAGAAGCAAAGCAAAGGCAGCTACATGGAAGCACAGCACAACTCGGAAGGAACGGGGCCTCCGGACACGCTCTTCGGACAAGCCCTTCACCTGGCAGACTGGTCTCGAGCGTTCACATCAGCTCCTTTGCCAAGCAGGAACTCCACCATCTCGCCGTGACCACCCGACACGGCAAGGGCAAGGGGCGTGCAGCCCATCTGCAAGCATAAAGCGCCCCCAGTCAGAACCAAACAGCCAGGGAAAGCCACTCTCTCTTTCCGAGAGCAGCCTCACCCACATTCTACACTTACCTTATCCTTAGCCTCGAGAAGGGCGCTGTGCTCCACTAGCTGCCCTGCTAGAGAGGTGTTACGAGCAAGGACAGCCAGGTGAAGGGCAGTGTTGCCGGTAACGTCGGCAAGATTAGGGTTGGCACCACGCGCCAGCAGAATGGCCACGCATTCTTCTTGCTGGCACTGCACTGCCTGCAAGCAACACGGCAAAGAAAAGGAAGCCTTCCCAGCAACTACGTTTCCCTCCCTCAGCGCTCCCACAGCCGGCCAAGCGCACAAAGCAACCCCGGCCTTCCCCGAGGAGGCAACGTGGGCCCATTCTGCGCCAATCGCAACACAGTCTCCACCTGTCCCAACATCACGCATCACCCCAGAGACGCAGCGCTCTGGGTGCAGCTTGGAAGCCCTCCCTCAACAGCTCTCCCGTGCTCCACGTACCTTCATCAGTGGAGATCTCTTGTAGCCGTCCCGCGCATCCAGCTTGCACTTCTTCTCCACTAAATAGGACACGATCTCCGAGTGCCCATTAGCGCAAGCGAGATGCAGGGGTGTCCTACAAAGGCAACACATTCCATTAACACGCACACACGCGCCGAGCTGCACACACCGCTCCTGCCTCTGTCCCGGGCCTAGGGCCACCGCTGTCCGCAGCCACAAGAGCAGCTTAGAAAGAGTCGCCCATTCCGGCAGCAACGGCAGCAGCTGCACACCCCAAGCCCAGAGGGAGGGGCTAGGAAAAGTCACCCCCACCCCACGCAGCACCCGCTTCCCGCAGCTCCGCACCCGCTTCCCTGCAAAGGGGCTCCTGCGCCCAGGCACAGCGGTCTGCCCACGCAGCCCCACGCTGCCGGGCGCAAGCGGCTGCCCTCCATCCCTCTGCCCGCGCAACCGCCCGCTGCCTCCAACAGCACCACCCACGCTGCCCAGCAAGGACCACCCAGGCTTGGTTGGCCACCTCCAGCCTTCGCCAAGGCGCCCTGCGGCTTGCGCCAGCACCGCTTGCGTGGCAACAGAGTGCCGCACGCCGGGGACACGGGCTTTCCAAGAGCAGCACAGCAGCCTCGGGCGGTGCTGCTGGGGCAGGGCCTGCCACCCGGCCTTCCCCGCAGCAGCCTCGAGCACACGCGCCCTCCACGCCCGGCCAGGCCCTCGCGAAGAGCCGGCAAAGCCCCGGCCGGCGCCGCCCCCCTCACCGCTTGGCCTTGTCGCGCCCGTCGAGGCCGCGTGTCGGCAGCCGCCGCAGCGCAGCCAGGTCTCCGCGGGCGGCCGCGCGGTGCAGCTCGCTCAGCTCCTCCTCGCGAAGCTCGTAGCGAGCGCCCACGCAGGCCAGGGAAGCGCCGCCGGGCGCCGCCGCCCCCCGCCCCTTGCCGAAGAGCGCCAGGAAGCGCTTCATGCTGCGGCGGGGACGCGGACACGGCCAGAGAGAGACGGCCCCGCCTCGGGCGGGCGGGGCAGAGGAGCCGAGCCCCGAGCAGGGGCCGCGGCCGGGACAGCTGCGGCGGGGCTGAGCCCCGGCGGGCTGCGGGAGCGGGGGTCGCGGGCTCGGAGCCCCCGCGCCGGGAGCAGAGGCGCGCTCCGAGGGCCGGGACGCAGCGAGGCTCCCAGCGAGGCACGCGCCGACCGTCGCTCCGGCACTGGCGGCCGCAGCACTGAGGCCGCGCGGCGACGGCGCCAGGCGCAACAGCCGCGGCGAGGGCGTCACAGGGCGGCGGGGTGACGCCGCGGGGTGACACTGCCACGCGCCACAGGCGGCTCCTCGACGTGGGGCTGCAGCGCACCCACAAGGGGCTGCGGCTCCCCGAGAAAGAGCACCGCCGCTGTTAGCTTGGTTGTCGCTCAACTATCTTTTTCATGTTCTCCTATGATTGTGAATCTGCTACTTGTTGTAGATCTGCCAGCGCTGCCAGTTATTATCATTAGTAGAAAATCATCTTTCATTTCACAAAAATCCCCATTTACGTCTTGTCGGTATTTACTCAACTGAATCGAGCAGAAAAGCAGAACCAGCCAAAAATAATAATAAAAATAATCCCCAGCCACGCTCATACTATAGATTGCGATTAAATGTTTGAAGTGCATGAGTAGGGTGGAGGTGTTAGTTTGTATATTGATATATGCCCTTCATGATGAGTCTGGATTTTACTACTTGTAGGACTGAGGCAGGAATAAGTTCGTGAGATGGGATGCTAGCCCGAGGTGCTCTTAGGCTACTGAACAGCAGCGGAATACTTCCATAAGATGTTTGAATGAAGATTTTTTCCCTCCACTTCTGCATGTGTACATGTTAGCAGGAGGAAAAATAGCAAAGCTTGTATTTGATAAAAGGAGCACGCAGTTGGCTGTTGATTACGGTGCTATTAGTGGTCCATATATACCAAGAAGACACTCAGAACAGGTACTGGGACTGCTGTCATTATCACTGATGAGGAAGGTCACCTCTCTTTTTGCGGTGAGGTTGCAAGTCTTTAATTGTGCCTGCTCCTGTCCAACAGTGCCTTACAAGCCATGTATAAAGCTGATACTGTGTGGTTAGCCGGTAAGTATTACCTGCCATAGTGCTAGAGATAGAAACTGGGCTCTGTGCAACGGAACTCGAAGCCTGTGTCTCAAGTTCCTAAACGAGGACTCCAGAGGGAGCAGCCGTGTTCCCCCCTCAGGGGAAGAGGAAGCCTCTCTGGTGTGGGGGATAGAGATCTTTCTCTTGGGGATGTAATTGAAGTGGCCACCAGATAAGCACTGGCTTCTCACTTACTTGGAAATCATCCTTAAATTCAAATGTACATTACTGTTCCAAATGAATGGGATTCTTCTAATCGGGACTTTTTTTTTGGAACTTGTCCATGCTATGCACACATTGCTAGGACATCCTGCACACTGCATTCTTTAACTACTAAATTAGCTCTTTAGCTTTGAAGGCCAGCTAGCAGTGTGAGTGTATTGTTCACACAGTCATTGAGCATTCCCAGATTTTTGTAGCCAAACCCTGACAGATGTCCAAATCTCTCTGGAATTACTGGAAGCAACCAGGAGGCTGTCATCTCCACATTGCTCTTGGTCTTAGCTTAAGGCTACAGGTGCCTCCTAAACCACAGCAGGGTTTGCTGCGTCCTCACAGTGGATGTGCCATCAAGCACTGCCAGTCCAGACCAGCTTTCTTCTCAAAGTTCAAACTAGCTTATTTTTATGAAGACTGGGCCATTTTGGAGCTCTTTTTGTACACCACGTGCTTAAAATCAAAACTGCACCAAGCAAAACAAAGCCAACACCAACATAACATACATATATATTAGTAAATTAACACCAGAGTAATATAGGTATGTACATGTGCCTAGGTGAGGTGCTCTGGGATTGCATAGTCCTCAAATGGCCTGGTAAGCAGCCAAACTTCCTTTCAGAACACATTATGGCAGACGTTAATGCATCTTCTTCTGCCTTTGAACTCCTTTCGGAGTTTGGGGTCCTGTTGTCACTCAGCAAACCTCTCCTTATCGAGTGCATTAAGACCAGCCACTCTTAGCTCAGGTAAACTAAGATTCTTGCAAAGGCCTTTGGGATCTTACAGCAGGGTTTTGCCTCCCCCTTTGGGAATCCCTGCCGACTACTCCCACGCACTTTCTTGTTCCTTCTCATCTTTGGAAAGGGCTTCCGGGAGGCTGCGCTCCATCAGCTTGCCAGGCCTCGAGCTGCTGCCGACCGTTTGCGGCTCGCCTGATCGTGCTTCTTGGCTGGCTCCTAGGCAAGGGGGACAGCTGCTGTGGGCCAGGCCTCAGGAGCCTTCCGCCATTGCCAGCACCTGCCAGCCATCTTTGAGAGCGGCCTCCCCCTGGCAGCGCAGGAGCGCTTTGAAGGGCAGCAGGAGGCAAACAGAGCCCCCAACTCCAGGCCCCTGTCTAAAAACCCAGCGGAGCTTTCAACCTCCCCTGAGGAAAAGGACACAGGCTGCACGCTGCCAGCAAGCGGCCAGACTCCTGCCAGGGTTCCCCCCTTGGCAGCAAGCCCGCCGCTCCCATTCTGTAAGAGGGACAGGCAGCGGGAGGAAGAGGGAACAGGCGCGTGCGCAGGGCAGGCCAAGACAGGAAGGGGACGGGAATAAAACAGAGATGTCCCAGCCTACAAGCTTTATTAAATACAGAATTGGAACAGAACACCTTCACTTGAATGCAGCTCGATGTCATCTACACACCACTCCGCCAAGAGCTAGAGGGCACGTTTCCCCAGGCTTCCTTCCTCTCGGGATATCCTCTCTTGGCAGTCCCCGCTCCAGAAAGCCACTTCTGAGGAAGGCGCGCGCGGCAGGGGGAACAAAAGGCCCTCTGTTAGTGTTACAGGAGCAAAAGGGAGCAAGTCCCAAACCAAAGGAACCAACCCCATTCATCCCAGTAGACGGGCACCTCTGCTCACAATGCAGACACATTCAACCCAAGGCACTTGTGTCCACCCAAGCAAATGCAAGGGGCTCTAAAGCAACAGCTGGCCACTCGGCAGCTGATTGAAGCCAACAGGAACCCAAAGAATTGCAAAGCAGGGGCCACCTGCTTGCAAACAGGCCCCGTCCCTGAAAAGGCCCGACTAGAGCCCCCCGGAGAGGGGATTATTCGGGGCTCTGGGGGCGGCCTTGCATGTGCACATACACTGTTTCTTCTCTTTTTTAAGGACAGGCACATAATATTCTGTGCCACCAGTATTTGGATCATGATGAAGGTGTCACATAAATCTCCAGGTTGCAATTACCTCGCTCACGTTCTTCAGCGACATTTTTGACCATTCCTCACGCACCTGCAAGTATAACACAGGATACCCTTAAGTCCTCAGCAGTTACATTCCTCTAGTACTACCTTCTACGGCCTTTTGAAACCTAACTGTAACATGAAATGCAAACTGGAAACAACACCCTCAATCCTGAGAAATGCTTTGTCCACCAAAACACAGCATTGCCACTACTCTGTGCCATTAATTGTATCACAACACAATTGCCACTCATCACGTTTCCCTCATTCTGGCTTTGCAGAAGGGCATCAAAAAGCACAAGGAGGATATAAGCACACATGGCCAGAGGTCTAGTCCCAAGGCCACAAGCTGCATATTGACACTGTTCACAGCGAGCAATCCGATTTGTGATGCCTGCTTTTTTTCTCATTACAAATCAACACTCTTTAATTTACTCCGCAGCAAAGGACTCAGGCCAGAAAGAGCTGGCTTTCCTTGCAGCAGCCACTTTCTAGATAGCCTTTTTCATGGACACTCTGCTGACTTGCTGTTTAGCCACAGGAGTGCCTGAGGACAGTCACCTGGATCACCCTCTGAGACCCCCACAAGGCAATGCCCAAAGCCGAGCAGCTCAGCTTCAGAACACTACAGGCATGGGGACAGCTACAGCCCGCAGGCATCTCCTTTCAACAGGACCCTTGCTACGCTGCAGGCACCACAGCACTGAGTCACAACTGGAGATGCCTGAATCCTTCCCAGGATTGTAAAAGATGGAAGAGGAGAGCTTGCCCTTGCCTCCACTCTGTGCAAATCAGGGAAGGGATCATGGCATTCAGTGAAGAATGCTTCGCCCTCTTGTCCAACTCTTGCCACACGGGCCCCAAACCTCACCATTCCGTGAGGAACATGCTCTCCACACACACTGCAAAGGCTGGGGCACACTCGGACCAGAGCTATCGCTGAGGTTGCAGCAGGCTCTGAGCATTGCCTCATGGAGTCTCTCAGGGCGATCCAGGGGACTGTGCTCGCCCAGTTGTGAGGGGCACCAATGCTGTTTGCACTAGCAGACTGGGTGTCCCGGAGCTAGGCAGGAATGCGTGCTCCTTTTCCCCTTAAAAGCTGAACCCTGCTCATTCATACTCTGTGGGCAGCTCATTCGAGCACAGCGTGCATGTCCAATGCCTTACCTCAGCCATTTGAGCTTCCACTCTGTCTGCCACACAGGAAGCATTGCCCGCTGCGTTCAGCATCAAAGAGCGGCTGCTGCCCAGCTCAGGAGGGTAGGCAGCAGCGGCTTCCGCAAGGCCTCCGATAACTCTGCCTTGCTGCAGGCGTCTGCTGAGAGCCAGTTCATTTCCCAGATCCCTGATTCTCTGCTGCATTCGTCCTACCAGGGAAGCTTGTTCCACCTGCTCCTGGGTGGCTGCCTGTGTCTGAAGCAGATGGTGCCATTTCAGCCTCCAGGGAAGAAGAACTTTCCCCCCATGCCCGACGACAGTTTCCACACACCCCCTTGGAAGAGCACAGCCTTACTCAGGCGCCTCCTCACTGCCCTCAAGAATCCACGGCCAAAGCCAGAGGCACCACGTTACGCAATGCTTTCTGTTCACTGGTGGAAACCTGCTCTTAGCACAATGTTTATGTATTTTGGTTTCCAATCAAAGCTCGGACTAAGAAGCCACCTCTCTCTCGGCAAGACGCTAGTCCCTTCTCTTAACGCTGTTCCCTGATTCTCCAGGCACTAATGTGCAAAAAGATGGTGATGCCCGGAATGGCTGAGGACAAGCGTTCCACAAGCTCACGGCCTTCAACAGACTCCTCCAGATATAAAGAGCCCATGAACCCACAGCCCTGACCAGCACAAGCTGGACACAGTGGAGAAGGACACTGGTACAGAAGAGATGAAGGAAAAGGCACAAATGGACTGTGCATGCCAGTGCCAAGTACGCTTACCTGCAGAAAGAGATTGACTTCCCGTAGTTTTTGCCTTAGTTGTCGCTCGGCCTTTTCTTCAGTCTCTCTTTTGTGCTCTTTCATGTGGCTGAGGTCTGGCGTGCTGGTCTCTACACGGCACCGGAGGGCAGCCACCTCTTCTTCCAGCTGCCGCTTCCTCTTCCGCAGCTGTGCATGGCTCCCATGCATGCAAGCCAACTCTTCCCGCAAACCTTCGTTTGCTTTCTTGAGCTGCCTTGAGTTTCTCTGCTCTGCAGAGAGCCGCTTGCAAAGTTCCTGCACCTGCACACAGCCAAGGGACACACAGAGAGCCTTAAGCATACGCAGTTCTTTGCAGACCCTGCAGGCTGTGCGCTGAGACTCTGCTTGTCACCAGCTCGCTCCGTTTTAAAACCAAGTGAAAGCCATGCTCCTCTGCCAAAAGCAGCACCTCTTTTAAAGGTTTCCCAAAAGACCACCTCAAGTTTCCCGCCCTTCTCAGGTCTCCTCCAGCACTCCCCTAGCCAATAAAGGCTTCACTCCCAGAAGATAACACATCCACAGAGCTAGGCTCCTTCTCCTTTCCTCAGGAGCACACATCACGTGGGGTGTTTTGCATGCAGCGGGGCTGCCAGGGGTCTTCCAGACTTGTCTCACAGTCAGCATTGCCTGACTTTGTCAACACTCCTCCAGAAAGCAGCTTTCTAAGCCATGGACAAAGAAGCCCTATTCGCTCTGGATCCAAGCGGCAGCTTCTTTCCAAGAACTTTTAGGAAGTATCAGGTTTCCAGAAGTCCCCAAAGGTCAACTGCTACTCTAACGGTTTCCTCTCTCCTCAGAAATTCACCTTTTCCACACCACCACCCTGGCACCGCGGCACTCCTGCCCTTTCGGAATGATTAGTTAGACGTTTCCAGGGATCAGAAGAAAGCCCCTTCATTTCCAAACACAGCCACCACGTGAACGTGCACGTGAATACAGAAGTCAGGAGAAGAAACGAGACAGCTTTCCAAAACAAACACACAGAAACAACGAACCACAGCTCACCTTTGTTCTTAATATGTCATCTTCGCTGCCCCCTCCAGAAGGTGCGTCCTTCAGCTTGGCCTGTAGATTCAGCTGGGACTCGCTCTCGCGCCTCTCATAGGTCCTTAGTTTCTTCAGAGCTTTCTCCAGAAGCCTCTTGGACCTGTACAGCCAATTAGGGAGTAAAATAGGAAAGCCATGGGAAAAACAAACAAACAAATAAATAAACAAAAAAAAAAAAACCCCAAAACACAAGAAGCATTCCCTTTGAGGTTGCTCACAAACCGTTACGTACTCATAGTCTCTGAGTCAATTAAAGGAACCTTGACTCCCAGCTTAGCCGGTATTTCTTACAAATGCTAAAAAGCCATACCTGCTGCATTCTTCCTGCAGTTCCATGTTTTTCTTCACTGCCTCCTCCAGCTGGGCTTCCGCTGCTTGTTTCCTCTCTGCCCCCTTCTTCACTGCCTTTCCTTCACTCTCACACTTTGCACACAGGAAGGAGAAAGCACATACGCAGCTTAGTAAAAAGTGCAAAAGAGCCTGAGAAACAGCTTCCTCTGTCCCCCTGGCACCAGCAGGTGGTACTTAGCTATCCACATCAGTGGACAGCAGAGCTTAAGTTCGAGCTTCAGGGGAATCAGCCGCCATCACTAGGCAACAGTCCTGGGCGTTCAAGGTTACAGAGTTCTTGAACAGTGTAGCTGCCTGCACGCACCCAAAAGGAAAGAAAATCATCGACTGGAAGAGGGAAGTCAGAGCAACCCTTCATGTACCTGCTGATATTTGTCTTCTTTCAGAGGCACGTGTCTTGTCTGTAAGGCAGAGAGCAGATCTTCCAGGCTCTTATGAACCTAAGGAACAAAAAAGCCACACTGATGCTTCCCGGACTCACGCTTGCACCTCATTCAAGGGGTATTAGCGAAGCGAAATGCCACCAACATTTCTCCATCTCACTACTCCTTTACAATCGACCCCCAGTTTGAGCCCTGGAGCAGTTCTCCTTCATTAAGGGCTTGTCTCCTAACTTGGCCCAAGCACACAGCACTGCCTACGCCTGTGCCATTCCTTTATGGATTGACACCTTCGAGCCAAGGAATCCACAGTCAGTAAACAGGGAAGGTGTCAGAGGTTTGGCAATGAAGTCTCCCTTGTCACAGCCTGAGGATGCCGCTTCGGGCTTTGCTTGGCACCAAAGCAATTCCACGAGCTAACTTGCCCTTAGGGCAGCAACAAGTGCTACTGCCTGAGGGCTTAAGCACCAGGACAGCTAAAAAGCAGCAGGCGGTCAAAGCAGCACATGAGTGTCAAAGCCTCTCCTCGCACGCTGCTCAGGCCGCACAGTAGCCAGGGAACCTCTCAACACCAGAAGGCCTTGGAGAGGGACAAAGCAGAGCCGATCCCCTGCGGACTGCCAGAAATGATGTCCCCCTGGGCTCCCCAGGAAAATCTCTTCCCAGAATGTCCCCACATACACACACAGCTAGGCTCAGGAGCTCATGAAGAAGAAAGCTGAGGAGGAGCTTACAGTGGCAGAGCTGTGCAGCTCTTTCTGCAGGGCTTCAATTCGAGCCGTGTGTTGGTCGCTTCTCCCTTCCAGCCTCACCTTTTCAAGCTCAAGCCTTGAAGGAAACACAGGGAGACAGCACTGTGAAATAACGGCCCTCCAAATTCTGGATGGGCTTGCTGCCATGCAGCCAGCTCTTCCTCTTGCTTTTACACCACCCCGGCAGGCAAAGCCTTGCTTCACCGGGGCAGTTCCTTACCGTCCCACTCGTTCTTCCAGCTGCTTTAGGCTAGCTCTTTCCAAGGAGGCTTCCACAAGCTCTTGCAGTTGCTTGGAAGAAGCCATTGCTTCCCTCTCCTTTTCTGACAGGGCCGCCTGCAACTCCTCAACACAATGCTCACTCTGAAGGCGCTGTTCTTCCGACTCCTGCAACTGTCAAACCAGCACCCACGCTACTCGGCTGCATTTACATACAGGCAAGCCAAGTGCTTTGACTCCCAAGTCATCTCTCCCAAATCCTCTTGCCTTGCCCTCTCTCCTGCTAGCCTCTTCCATCCCCATCTTGTCTTCCTACAAGCAGTCCCCAAAACCTCCCCAACACCAATCCGCTTCCTTCCACAGGGAGTGCACAGCAAAGACCTTGCCAAACTTAGGCACCAGGGCTATTGCACTAGGCAAGTGAGTCACTTTGAGGCCCTTCAATCTCCGCTGTGGACGTGAGGCCCAGTGCAGGCTCAGCCAGCGCGACCATTCAGAGCACCTGCCTGAGATGCTGCTTCACGTGGACCATGCAAAGCCCCACCTATCCAGGAGGGATGCTGCTTTCTGCAGCTCTCACACTACAGTACCCTGCCCGGTGGAGGAGGAAGAGCAGGTCATTTGGTTCCAGCTTTCACCCACTTCGTGGGTTATGACAGGCCGCAATGACTGACTTGCTCAGGTCCCCCTGGCACCTGTTCTCAGAATACTGCCCTCTGCTTGTTCATCATTTGCCAGGGAAAAACAACATTGTCAGGCTCATTAAGGTAGTTACTGTTTTTGCCTACCTTGCCCTTAAGCCTGTCCAACTCTTTTAGCAACTGCCCTTTCTCTTCCTCCAGGTCCTTGCAACCACGTGTGGCAGCTTCCAGAGAGGCTTCTGACATCAGCTGCTTTCGACGAGCCTCAGCAAGCTCCTGCTCCAGCTGTCTGGCCGTGTCCTGTGGACATAGTTACATGCATAGGAAGAAAAGGCTTGGACCACAGGTTCCGCTTTCTCTTCTTTCCTGTTACATTACAGAGCTGCTTCAGGCTTCAGAGTGAACCTAAACATAACTTATTTTGTCCACACCACTGTGCCTCTGCACAGCTGATGTCTGCTCTCTGTCTGCTGCCAACAGCTAAGCTTTGCCAGCTCGTCTTTAAGCTCGTGGCTTCCTATGAGTTCAAAATGGCCAAGTACTGTTCTCCTTGGAACAGCACATAAACACAGACTGCAGACATCCACGTGCATCTGTGTTTAAGAAAATGCCAGCAATCTGCTCAGATGCACGTGCTGTTATTGAACTGCACACATGACTCTAATCCACAAACCCAGGGCTTCATATTAGATCCTGTGAAAATGAAAGGGCAGGAGTAGCTTACAGAGGCAAAGCTGTGCAGCTCTTTCTGAAGAGCTTCGATTTTAGCTGTCTGTTGGTGAGCTCTGCCTTCCAGCCTCCCATTCTCAAGTTCAAGCCTTCAAAGGAAACATAGGTCTCAGTATGGGAACCCAGTGGAGCACAGACACCCACTCCAAACTGTGAACTGACGGTATCTCAAGCAAACACCTCCCTCCAAATCCCAGATTTGCTTGCTCTCAAGCAGCAAGCTAACCCCGTTGCCTTTACACCCTCCCACAAAGCACAGCCTTGCTTCACTGTGCCAACTCCTTACCTTTCCACTTTGTCTTTCAGCACTTTTAGGCTCTCCATTTCCAAGCAGGCCTTCTTGCATTCTTGCAGTTGCTGAGACAAAGCCAATGCTTCCCTTTGCTTTTCTGCCAGGGCTCTCTTCAAATCCTGAACACACCGCTCAGACTGGAGAAGCTGCTCTTCCAGCTCCTGCAACTGTCAAACCAGGACCCACGCTAGTCAGCTTCCTCTTCACACACTCAAGGCACCTGCTTTCACTCGCAGGTCACCTCTGAAAAACCCTGTTGCTTCGTCCTCTTTCATACTGGCCTCTCCCATCCCGCTGCTTGTTCATTGGTTACAGGGGAAAACAGGGTTGTCAGGGTCCTCGGGCTAGTCACCGCCTTTGCCTACCTTGCCTTTAACCCTGGCCAACTCCTTTTGCAACTGCATTTTCTCCTCCTCCAGCTCCCGGCGAGCACGCGTGGCAGCTTCCAGCGAGGCTTCGGACAGCGCCTGCTTTCTGCGGGCATCGGCGAGCTCCTGCTCCAGCTCCCTGACCCTGCCCTGATGGAATAAGGACACGCATCGCAGGAAAAGCCTTGCACCGTGCACTGTGCTTTTGCTTTTCCTGTTACATTACACGACTCTTCCGAGAAGTAGCTCCCCAAAGGACTACTATGTTTCTTCCCCTTCTCCCATCACCCAGACCTTTCTCAGGCATCTCCCTACCCCTCACTCCTACCCCCGCCTTCATTCCCTTCCAGCCATTGTCAGACTCTGGACAAAAGTCTCTCTCCACCCGAGAGCCACACTTGGACCAGGCCTTTTCACACACACAGAATGAGGCAAACACTCTGCAGAGCAGCACAGTGCACACTTGTGCACCGTGTCCATTTGCAGGCAGACACTTCCCCTTCCACAGCACACTCCAAGGCCACGCAATCTCTTCTCTAACTGTCCACACACACACACACAAGTAGGCTCAGGAGCTCATGAAAAGGAAAGGTCAGGAGTCGCTTACAGAGGCAGAGCTGCGCAGCTCTTTCTGAAGAGCTTCCACCCTGGCAGTCTCATGGCGCGCTGTCACCTCCAGCCCTGTTTTTTCAAACTCAAGCCTTCAAAGGAAACATAGGGCTCAGTATGGGAACCCAACAGAGCACACATACCCACTCCACACTGTGAACTAACAACATCTCAAGCAAAAGCCTCCCTCCAAGTCCCACATTCCCTTGCTGGGATGCAGCAAGGTAATCCCGTTGCCTTTACACCAGCCCACAAAGCAAAGCCTTGCTTCACTCTGGCACTTCCTCACCGTCCAACTTTTTCCCTCAAGAGCTTTATGGTGAAGAGCAGTGTGCCACGTTCTTGCTCTTGCTGGGGAGCAGCCATTGATTCTCTTTGCTTCTCTGCCAGGGCTCTCTTCAACTCCTCAACAGACCGCTCAGACTGGAGACGCCGCTCTTCCGATTCCTGCAACTGTCAAACCAGGAACCATGGGAGTGAGCTTCATCTTCAGCATCGTACACACTGCTTTGACTCCCAAGTCAAATCTCCCAAACTCTGGTGCTTCACCCTCTTTCCTATTGGCCTCTCCTGTCCCCATCCTGATTTTCTACAAGCAGACAGCTCCGACTGACAAGGGAAAAGAGCGCTTTCTGCAGCTCTCAAACTACACTGCCCTGCACAGCACAGCACATGAAGAAGAGCACGTCGTTGCGCTCAAGGCTCCACCGCCCTCATGGGTTACGGCAGTGCGGAACTACTGACTTCATCACATCTCACTTGTACCTGTGCTCAGAATGCTGCCTTGTCCTTCTCATCATTTACAGAGGAAGAACAGCCCTGTTACGCTCATTATTGTTGTTATGGCATTTGCCTACCTTGCCTTTAACCCTGGCCAACTCCTTCTGCAGCTGCCCTTGCTCTTCCTCCAGGTCCCGGCAGGAACGTGGGGCAGCTTCCAGCAAGGCTTCTGCTGGCAACTGCTTTTTAGGAGCATCAGCAAGCTCCTCACCCAGCTCTCCAATACTATCCTAATGAAATAGTTACACACATAGGATGAAAAAGCTTGGAGCACGCACTATGCATTTCTAATAAGGCACTTGCTATGAGAGCTCGGACATTCCCAGACCCTGCTTCCTCACAAGCCCCGTGGAGCAGCTTGCACACAGCTAAAGCTGTTCCAGTTCACTGGAACAAACGTGTGGCAGAAGCAGCCAAAGAAGGAGCAGAGCCTCCTCGGTGCAGGGCCCACACCCAGAGCAACCTCCTGAGAAGATCCCTCCACGGGGAACCCACTGTGCCCCCCGCTGAAAGCACCTCAGAATCCCAGGGAGAATCGTTGTCCTCCTCCGGCTCCGCTCCTGCTGCCGATGGAACATCTGCAAGGGAAATAAGGAAGGGCACACCATGAGTGCTTCTCTCACTCTGCTGCTCTCCTCCATCAGGCAACACCCACAGCCAAGGGACAGATAATGCTGTTACTAGAGTGTTTAAAAAAAAAGAAGAAAAAGCAGCGTCATTCAAGAGCATCCTCACTCTGAACCGCACCACTGTGTTCTCACCCTTCCTCCCACATGCTCACACAGGCAGGAAGTCACCACGAAATAACACTCCTTGCACTCCAGCACTTCCACAAAACATCTTCCTCACTTGACCTTCCCCTCTGCCCTGGCATTTGCTGGCAAGGGCAGAATTGGGGCTTTCCCATCTCAGCAGCAGCTCATCACCAGCATTCACTGACTCAGACCAAGGAGCAAACAAACACAGGGGCTCAACGCTTCTGAACTCACCTCTACTAACAGGGAGGGCTGCTGCAGCATTTGCAACTTGAGGACCACCTGCTGCTTCCTCCCCATCCCGTGCAGGTGATTCCTCCTGAAAGAGGCCGGCCAAAAGAGTTGGAAGGAACAGAAAGAAGCACCCGTTGCACAGGAAAGGGCACCGTGCAAAGTACTTCTATTCCCTGTACCTGTACAGGGAAAAACGTTCTCACTTTTCTTTTACAAGGCCTGCACTCCTCCCTTAGGAGGATGTTTCTGTGCACAGCAATACCCAGTCTCACAGACATGCTGTTCCTCTTCAACAGAGACTCTCAGAAGTGCAGCCTGGACACAGGCTGAGCCTACATTCACCTACATTCAAATATGCAGGAGCACACACACCCTTTCCCCCGCTCCTCTGCAACAACAAAAACCAACAGAAAGCACCTCAGAATCCAAGAGGGAGTCTCCGTCTTTCTCCTGCTCCGCTCCCGCTGCCAAGGAAACATCTGCAAGGGAAATAAGGAAGGGCACACCATGAGTGCTCCTTTCACTCTGCTGCTCTCCTCCGTCAGGCAACACCCACAGCCAAGGGACAGATAATGCTGTTACTAGAGTCTTCAAAAAAAGAAGAAAAAGCAGCGTCATTCAAGAGCATCCTCACGCTCAGCCGCACCACTGTGTTCTCACCCCTTCCCCAGCCCTTCTCTGCAGCAGAAGTCGCCCAAGCCCAGCAGGACAGCTCACACAGCTACAACCAACAGCCAACAGAGGGGCAGCGAGCACCCAAACGCGGCTCTGCAAGGCCGGAGTCCTGGAGGAGGGAGCCGTGCGGGCAGCTGCTCTCCCAAACTCGCGCTCCAGAGTCTGGCACCCACAGTCCATTCGCATCGCAACGGAGGGGTCCTCAAAGCACTACACAAAATATCCCCACGTGCGCAGCGAGTCACCAAGAAACAGTGCTCCTTGCACTCCAGCACTACCACAAAACGCCTCCCTCAGCTGACGTGCCCTCCGCCCTCTCCTTTGGTGGCAAGGGCAGAATCGGGGCTGCCCCGTCTCACAAGCACGGCACCGTTTCCATGCATTGGCCCTCACAGCCACCAAACAAGACGTGGCCTTCAACGTGCCCTTCAACTCACCTCGCACACAAGCTGGGGCTCCTGCAGCGTTTGTATCCTGAGGACCATCAGCGGCCTCCTCTCCATCCATTGCAGGTGCTTCGTCCTGAAAGAGGCCAGCCAAAACAGTTGCAAAGAACAGAAAGAAGCACTCCCTGTGCAGGCAATAGACACCCTGCAAACTACTTCCCTCTACCCACACAGGGAAAAATGGTCTGACTTCCTTTCTTTGAGGCCTGCAACTCCTCCCTTGAGAAGACGTTTGAGTAGACAGCAGTACCCAATGTCACATATGTGCTCTTCTGCTTCTGAAGAGACCCTCACAAGCGCAGCCTGCGCACAGTCTCAGCCTGCCTTCACCCACGTTCAAATACCCAGGGGCACACACACCCTTTCCCCTCTCCTTTGCACCAATGAAAACCAACAGTTGCCTGCTTTTCAGTAACCTTAGTCCAACTCCGCCTCTTTCCTCCCTTGCACTTTTTTACCCAAAACAGCGCTCCAAGTCAAAACCCACGTTATTGCTGTTGGGCTTCTTACTTGGCTGCAGGATTCCATACACTGTCCTTTTCATGGATACTTTGGCAAAGAAACAGCAACCCCACCAAACTCTTGCAGAGCCAGAATCTGGACCCTTTGAGTATTGCACTACAAATCCCATGCAAGGGCCACTTGCTATGAGAGCTCGGACATTCCCAGACCCTGCTTCCTCACAAGCCTCGTGGAGCAGCTTGCACACAGCTAAAGCTGCTCCAGTTCACTGGAACAAACGTGTGGCAGAAGCAGCCAAAGAAGGAGCAGAGCCTCCTCGGTGCAGGGCCCACACCCAGAGCAACCTCCTGAGAAGATCCCCCCACGGGGAACCCACTGTGCCCCCCGCTGAAAGCACCTCAGAATCCCAGGGAGAATCGTTGTCCTCCTCCGGCTCCGCTCCTGCTGCCGATGGAACATCTGCAAGGGAAATAAGGAAGGGCACACCATGAGTGCTTCTCTCACTCTGCTGCTCTCCTCCATCAGGCAACACCCACAGCCAAGGGACAGATAATGCTGTTACTAGAGTGTTTAAAAAAAGAAGAAAAAGCAGCGTCATTCAAGAGCATCCTCACTCTGAGCCGCACCACTGTGTTCTCACCCTTCCTCCCACATGCTCACACAGGCAGGAAGTCACCACGAAATAACACTCCTTGCACTCCAGCACTTCCACAAAACATCTTCCTCACTTGACCTTCCCCTCTGCCCTGGCATTTGCTGGCAAGGGCAGAACTGGGGCTTTCCCATCTCAGCAGCAGCTCATCACCAGCATTCACTGACTCAGACCAAGGAGCAAACAAACACAGGGGCTCAACGCTTCTGAACTCACCTCTACTGACAGGGAGGGCTGCTGCAGCATTTGCAACTTGAGGACCACCTGCTGCTTCCTCCCCATCCCGTGCAGGTGGTTCCTCCTGAAAGAGGCCAGCCAAAAGAGTTGGAAGGAACAGAAAGAAGCACCCGTTGCACAGGAAAGGACACCGTGCAAAGTACTTCTATTCCCTGTACCTGTACAGGGAAAAACGTTCTCACTTTTCTTTTACAAGGCCTGCACTCCTCCCTTAGGAGGATGTTTCTGTGCACAGCAATACCCAGTGTCACAGACATGATGTTCCTCTTCAACAGAGACTCTCAGAAGTGCAGCCTGGACACAGGCTGAGCCTACATTCACCTACATTCAAATATGCAGGAGCACACACACCCTTTCCCCCGCTCCTCTGCAACAACAAAAACCAACAGAAAGCACCTCAGAATCCAAGAGGGAGTCTCCGTCTTTCTCCTGCTCCGCTCCCGCTGCCAAGGAAACATCTACAAGGGAAAGAAGGAAGGGCACACCATGAGTGCTTCTTTCACTCTGCTGCTCTCCTCCATCAGGCAAGCCCCAGCGAGCAAACACACAGCAGGACCCGTGTTTACTAACTCACCCTTCTCACCAGCCACTGATCCTGCAGCATCTTTATCCTGAGGACCACCAGCACCTTCCTCTCCATCCTTTTCAGACGATGCTTCCTAAGAGAGGTCAGGAAAAAAAAAAAAAGTGTTGCAAAGAACAGAAAGAAGCATCTTCTGCAGCGGCAATTCACACTTTGCAAAATGCTTCATTTCCCTGGGTTACTACACAGGAGAGTTCTCTCTTGTCTGCTGCAAAGAAAGGCCTGCAGGTTTTCCACAGGAATGCCTTTGGGCAGACAGCAATAGCCAGCACCACAGACATGCTGCTCTGCCCCTCACAAGCATGGCCTAGACACACTCTGACTCCAGCTTCAACAACACGGTGACACGCACGAGCACACTCCCCATCTGCCCCTTCTTTTCACCCAGGACAAGCAACAGCTGCCTGCTTCTCCAACAGCCTTAGTCCAGCTTCCCTCCCTTTCCTCACGGGCACTCTTCAACCCACTAGCACATCTCCCTGTGCTGCAGTAGCTCCTCGCAGACGGCATCTGCGACACCCTCTCAAAGCTCACTGACAAGAGGGCAACCAGGAGAAGAAGGAAATCTTGCCTGCATCTCCAGCACTGCAGGGTGCCTTCCAGCATCATCCTCGGAATCCTCAGAATCGCTGCACAGTCCCAGTGCCAAACACCTCTTCTGCAGGAGAAACAGCAAAAATAAAGAGACATCATCAGAGGGGAAACAGGCAGCGGGAGATCAGGCGCACGTGAGCCTGGAATGCCATTCCCATGTGCCAGGAGACAAAGACACCGGCTACAGGAGCTCCCTGCTGAGCACACTTGAGGAACCTCACAAGGAGGACAAGAGAGCCAGGGGATGAAGCATCTCAGCACACTTGGAACAATAAATGCCTTTCTCCCACATCAGTCACAATTCTACCACCCCTTTGTTCCTGGAAACCGACAGCAAGGTCTGCAGGACAAAGGAACAGGTAATCTAGGAGCTCATCAGCTTTCATTCTCTAGAAATCTCACGCACATCAAGACTGTGCGGTCATTTCTCTTGTCACCTAGTGCTCTTCTGCCCCCGACCACCAGACTGCTGCGTGCTCTGCCACGGCTACCAGACTTGGAGGAAGTAGCTCACAGCAGCAGGAAGGGGGCCAGGCAGGAGACCGCTTTGCAGGAGCAAAGCCACCGCACTGCAAGCGCCCTTTCGCTCAAATCCACACAGCTCAGCCCTCCAAACCACTCACTCATTCCACAGAAATTCTGCCTCTTGGGCCACTTCACCTTGGCAGCTAAACGGCGTCTTTCTAATTCGGAGGCAGGAACGGAGTTGTCCTCGCTCTCCTCGTCATCAGTATCTTGAACGCTTGAAAAGTTAAGACAAGAAGGACTGTGTCTCTCTCCAGGCTCTCCTCTTCTGAGGCAGGGGAAAGGATTGGGGGAAAGCGCTTGTTCAAGCCTCACCATACAAAGCATTCACGGGAAAGCTCCTCTCCCACTGTGAAAACATTAATTGACACGATTAATTCTTAGCATGTCAGACCTTCAGAAGTCAACACGGCCCACAAGCACCTAACACAGGCACTTCTGCAGGCCACGCTGCAGGGGAACAGTCACACAAGACAGCAGGGACGAAAGCAGGCCCCAACCTGCCCTTGACTTCTCGCACCCTACTGAATTCTAACCCCCTTCCCCTCAAAGGACATTAGCAAAGAAAATCAACACTGCCCTTACATTTCCTTCTAAGCTTCCTCAACAAAATACTAGCATGGGACAAACACGCGTTGGGAGCAGACAGTTAGCAAACGCTGCGGGGCGCTGACGGGATAGGAAGCTAATGAAGTGCTCAACTACTCGCACCACACGCACACGCACACGCAGAGCCCCAGCAGTTCCTCCACGCTTAAGGATCCTACCTCCGCTGGCCGCAGCACAGGCGCCCGATGCAGAGGCAGCAGCTCCTGCTCCGGGAGGCGAGCTGAGTCCTGCCATGCCTACTGGGCCGCCTGCACGCGCCCTCTGCGCGCACTCTGCCAGCTCTTCACTAACGCTGCAGACAGGAAGAAAGGAAGGACTGTCACCAAAACCAACGGCATCCTTGTACACGGCTCTTCTAGGACACAACGAGCCACTGCTTCTCCACGCTACGCCTATTCAGAGCCATCTGGCAAGCTGACACACACGGGCTAGTTACACATACCCACGCACACCCGCCCTTCCTGCTCCCCTTGCTACAGGCCCAGGGCGAGGGGAAGCGGCAGAAGAAAGGACCTCTGCATTTGGTCTCATGCGCTGCTCTGGGGAGGGCCTCGTATACACTCCACTTGCCCAAAGCACACTTTTCAGGCTCGCTATTGCTCACAGCTCAGCTCAGCACCACCAACTTGAAACCTGACCGAGCAGTCGGGGTGGAGTCAAGGAAAACCTCCCGGTTCACACTTGACACTACATGTTCCAGAACATGCCCTTTTGCCCAGCTTCCACAGACGTCTCCACACATCATTAAACCTTGCTGCTCTTAACAAGAGCGTCCATAAGCCAACACGCACATTCACACACCTTAGCAACTCTAACGTCACCTAAAGCACTTACCGAGCATGCAGAAAAGTCCTAGCATACTCCTCCGCCGTCCACCCAGCAACATCTTTCTGGGAAAGATCAGCACCATGGCGAAGAAGAGTGTCTAGGATGCTCCTGTTCCCAGTCGAAGCAGCCCGCATTAAAGGGGTCCTAGAGCATCCAAAAGAGGAGAGGAAAGCTCGGAGCCAACGCAGACATTTCACTCGCATGCCTTTCAGCCCTCTTTGCTCCCACAACAATTGCTTCCCCCTTTCCCACAGGCAGAAGCAAAGCAAAGGCAGCTACATGGAAGCACAGCACAACTCGGAAGGAACGGGGCCTCCGGACACGCTCTTCGGACAAGCCCTTCACCTGGCAGACTGGTCTCGAGCGTTCACATCAGCTCCTTTGCCAAGCAGGAACTCCACCATCTCGCCGTGACCACCCGACACGGCAAGGGCAAGGGGCGTGCAGCCCATCTGCAAGCATAAAGCGCCCCCAGTCAGAACCAAACAGCCAGGGAAAGCCACTCTCTCTTTCCGAGAGCAGCCTCACCCACATTCTACACTTACCTTATCCTTAGCCTCGAGAAGGGCGCTGTGCTCCACTAGCTGCCCTGCTAGAGAGGTGTTACGAGCAAGGACAGCCAGGTGAAGGGCAGTGTTGCCGGTAACGTCGGCAAGATTAGGGTTGGCACCACGCGCCAGCAGAATGGCCACGCATTCTTCTTGCTGGCACTGCACTGCCTGCAAGCAACACGGCAAAGAAAAGGAAGCCTTCCCAGCAACTACGTTTCCCTCCCTCAGCGCTCCCACAGCCGGCCAAGCGCACAAAGCAACCCCGGCCTTCCCCGAGGAGGCAACGTGGGCCCATTCTGCGCCAATCGCAACACAGTCTCCACCTGTCCCAACATCACGCATCACCCCAGAGACGCAGCGCTCTGGGTGCAGCTTGGAAGCCCTCCCTCAACAGCTCTCCCGTGCTCCACGTACCTTCATCAGTGGAGATCTCTTGTAGCCGTCCCGCGCATCCAGCTTGCACTTCTTCTCCACTAAATAGGACACGATCTCCGAGTGCCCATTAGCGCAAGCGAGATGCAGGGGTGTCCTACAAAGGCAACACATTCCATTAACACGCACACACGCGCCGAGCTGCACACACCGCTCCTGCCTCTGTCCCGGGCCTAGGGCCACCGCTGTCCGCAGCCACAAGAGCAGCTTAGAAAGAGTCGCCCATTCCGGCAGCAACGGCAGCAGCTGCACACCCCAAGCCCAGAGGGAGGGGCTAGGAAAAGTCACCCCCACCCCACGCAGCACCCGCTTCCCGCAGCTCCGCACCCGCTTCCCTGCAAAGGGGCTCCTGCGCCCAGGCACAGCGGTCTGCCCACGCAGTCCCACGCTGCCGGGCGCAAGCGGCTGCCCTCCATCCCTCTGCCCGCGCAACCGCCCGCTGCCTCCAACAGCACCACCCACGCTGCCCAGCAAGGACCACCCAGGCTTGGTTGGCCACCTCCAGCCTTCGCCAAGGCGCCCTGCGGCTTGCGCCAGCACCGCTTGCGTGGCAACAGAGTGCCGCACGCCGGGGACACGGGCTTTCCAAGAGCAGCACAGCAGCCTCGGGCAGTGCTGCTGGGGCAGGGCCTGCCACCCGGCCTTCCCCACAGCAGCCTCGAGCACACGCGCCCTCCACGCCCGGCCAGGCCCTCGCGAAGAGCCGGCAAAGCCCCGGCCGGCGCCGCCCCCCTCACCGCTTGGCCTTGTCGCGCCCGTCGAGGCCGCGTGTCGGCAGCCGCCGCAGCGCAGCCAGGTCTCCGCGGGCGGCTGCGCGGTGCAGCTCGCTCAGCTCCTCCTCGCGAAGCTCGTAGCGAGCGCCCACGCAGGCCAGGGAAGCGCCGCCGGGCGCCGCCGCCCCCCGCCCCTTGCCGAAGAGCGCCAGGAAGCGCTTCATGCTGCGGCGGGGACGCGGACACGGCCAGAGAGAGACGGCCCCGCCTCGGGCGGGCGGGGCAGAGGAGCCGAGCCCCGAGCAGGGGCCGCGGCCGGGACAGCTGCGGCGGGGCTGAGCCCCGGCGGGCTGCGGGAGCGGGGGTCGCGGGCTCGGAGCCCCCGCGCCGGGAGCAGAGGCGCGCTCCGAGGGCCGGGACGCAGCGAGGCTCCCAGCGAGGCACGCGCCGACCGTCGCTCCGGCACTGGCGGCCGCAGCACTGAGGCCGCGCGGCGACGGCGCCAGGCGCAACAGCCGCGGCGAGGGCGTCACAGGGCGGCGGGGTGACGCCGCGGGGTGACACTGCCACGCGCCACAGGCGGCTCCTCGACGTGGGGCTGCAGCGCACCCACAAGGGGCTGCGGCTCCCCGAGAAAGAGCACCGCCGCTGTTAGCTTGGTTGTCGCTCAACTATCTTTTTCATGTTCTCCTATGATTGTGAATCTGCTACTTGTTGTAGATCTGCCAGCGCTGCCAGTTATTATCATTAGTAGAAAATCATCTTTCATTTCACAAAAATCCCCATTTACGTCTTGTCGGTATTTACTCAACTGAATCGAGCAGAAAAGCAGAACCAGCCAAAAATAATAATAAAAATAATCCCCAGCCACGCTCATACTATAGATTGCGATTAAATGTTTGAAGTGCATGAGTAGGGTGGAGGTGTTAGTTTGTATATTGATATATGCCCTTCATGATGAGTCTGGATTTTACTACTTGTAGGACTGAGGCAGGAATAAGTTCGTGAGATGGGATGCTAGCCCGAGGTGCTCTTAGGCTACTGAACAGCAGCGGAATACTTCCATAAGATGTTTGAATGAAGATTTTTTCCCTCCACTTCGGCATGTGTACATGTTAGCAGGAGGAAAAATAGCAAAGCTTGTATTTGATAAAAGGAGCGCGCAGTTGGCTGTTGATTACGGTGCTATTAGTGGTCCATATATACCAAGAAGACACTCAGAACAGGTACTGGGACTGCTGTCATTATCACTGATGAGGAAGGTCACCTCTCTTTTTGCGGTGAGGTTGCAAGTCTTTAATTGCGCCTGCTCCTGTCCAACAGTGCCTTACAAGCCATGTATAAAGCTGATACTGTGTGGTTAGCCGGTAAGTATTACCTGCCATAGTGCTAGAGATAGAAACTGGGCTCTGTGCAACAGAACTCGAAGCCTGTGTCTCAAGTTCCTAAACGAGGACTCCAGAGGGAGCAGCCGTGTTCCCCCCTCAGGGGAAGAGGAAGCCTCTCTGGTGTGGGGGATAGAGATCTTTCTCTTGGGGATGTAATTGAAGTGGCCACCAGATAAGCACTGGCTTCTCACTTACTTGGAAATCATCCTTAAATTCAAATGTACATTACTGTTCCAAATGAATGGGATTCTTCTAATCGGGACTTTTTTTTTGGAACTTGTCCATGCTATGCACACATTGCTAGGACATCCTGCACACTGCATTCTTTAACTACTAAATTAGCTCTTTAGCTTTGAAGGCCAGCTAGCAGTGTGAGTGTATTGTTCACACGGTCATTGAGCATTCCCAGATTTTTGCAGCCACACCCTGACAGATGTCCAAATCTCTCTGGAATTACTGGAAGCAACCAGGAGGCTGTCATCTCCACATTGCTCTTGGTCTTAGCTTAAGGCTACAGGTGCCTCCTAAACCACAGCAGGGTTTGCTGCGTCCTCACAGTGGATGTGCCATCAAGCACTGCCAGTCTAGACCAGCTTTCTTCTCAAAGTTCAAACTAGCTTATTTTTATGAAGACTGGGCCATTTTGGAGCTCTTTTTGTACACCACATGTTTAAAATCAAAACTGCACCAAGCAATACAAAGCCAACACTAAGATAAAATACATATATATTAGTAAATTAACACCAGAGTAATATAGATATGTACATGTGCCTAGGTGAGGTGCTCTGGGATTGCATAGTCCTCAAATGGCCTGGTAAGCAGCCAAACTTCCTTTCAGAACACATTATGGCAGACGTTAATGCATCTTCTTCTGCCTTTGAACTCCTTTGGGAGTTTGGGCTACTGTTGTCACTCAGCAAACCTCTCCTTATCGAGTGCATTAAGACCAGCCACTCTTAGCTCAGGTAAACTAAGATTCTTGCAAAGGCCTTTGGGATCTTACAGCAGGGTTTTGCCTCCCCCTTTGGGAATCCCTGCCGACTACTCCCACGCACTTTCTTGTTCCTTCTCATCTTTGGAAAGGGCTTCCGGGAGGCTGCGCTCCATCAGCTTGCCAGGCCTCGAGCTGCTGCCGACCGTTTGCGGCTCGCCTGATCGTGCTTCTTGGCTGGCTCCTAGGCAAGGGGGACAGCTGCTGTGGGCCAGGCCTCAGGAGCCTTCCGCCATTGCCAGCACCTGCCAGCCATCTTTGAGAGCGGCCTCCCCCTGGCAGCGCAGGAGCGCTCTGAAGGGCAGCAGGAGGCAAACAGAGCCCCCAACTCCAGGCCCCTGTCTAAAAACCCAGCGGAGCTTTCAACCTCCCCTGAGGAAAAGGACACAGGCTGCACGCTGCCAGCAAGCGGCCAGACTCCTGCCAGGGTTCCCCCCTTGGCAGCAAGCCCGCCGCTCCCATTCTGTAAGAGGGACAGGCAGCGGGAGGAAGAGGGAACAGGCGCGTGCGCAGGGCAGGCCAAGACAGGAAGGGGACGGGAATAAAACAGAGATGTCCCAGGCTACAAGCTTTATTAAATACAGAATTGGAACAGAACACCTTCACTTGAATGCAGCTCGATGTCATCTACACACCACTCCGCCAAGAGCTAGAGGGCACGTTTCCCCAGGCTTCCTTCCTCTCGGGATATCCTCTCTTGGCAGTCCCCGCTCCAGAAAGCCACTTCTGAGGAAGGCGCGCACGGCAGGGGGAACAAAAGGCCCTCTGTTAGTGTTACAGGAGCAAAAGGGAGCAAGTCCCAAACCAAAGGAACCAACCCCATTCATCCCAGTAGACAGGCACCTCTGCTCACAATGCAGACACATTCAACCCAAGGCACTTGTGTCCACCCAAGCAAATGCAAGGGGCTCTAAAGCAACAGCTGGCCACTCGGCAGCTGATTGAAGCCAACAGGAACCCAAAGAATTGCAAAGCAGGGGCCACCTGCTTGCAAACAGGCCCCGTCCCTGAAAAGGCCCGACTAGAGCCCCCCGGAGAGGGGATTATTCGGGGCTCTGGGGGCGGCCTTGCATGTGCACATACACTGTTTCTTCTCTTTTTTAAGGACAGGCACATAATATTCTGTGCCACCAGTATTTGGATCACGATGAAGGTGTCACATAAATCTCCAGGTTGCAATTACCTCGCTCACGTTCTTCAGCGACATTTTTGACCATTCCTCACGCACCTGCAAGTATAACACAGGATACCCTTAAGTCCTCAGCAGTTACATTCCTCTAGTAGTACAAAATACGGCCTTTTGAAACCTAACTGTAACATGAAATGCAAACTGGAAACAACACCCTCAATCCTGAGAAATGCTTTGTCCACCAAAACACAGCATTGCCACTACTCTGTGCCATTAATTGTATCACAACACAATTGCCACTCATCACGTTTCCCTCATTCTGGCTTTGCAGAAGGGCATCAAAAAGCACAAGGAGGATATAAGCACACATGGCCAGAGGTCTAGTCCCAAGGACACAAGCTGCATATTTACACTGTTCACAGCGAGCAATCCGATTTGTGATGCCTGCTTTTTTTCTCATTACAAATCAACACTCTTTAATTTACTCCGCAGCAAAGGACTCAGGCCAGAAAGAGCTGGCTTTCCTTGCAGCAGCCACATTCTAGACAGCCTTTTTCATGGCAGCTCTGCTGACTTGCTGTTTAGCCACAGGAGTGCCTGAGGACAGTCACCTGGATCACCCTCTGAGACCCCCACAAGGCAATGCCCAAAGCCGAGCAGCTCAGCTTCAGAACACTACAGGTATGGGGACAGCTACAGCCCGCAGGCATCTCCTTTCAACAGGACCCTTGCTACGCTGCAGGCACCACAGCACTGAGTCACAACTGGAGCTGCCTGAAGCCTTCCCAGGATTGTAAAAGATGGAAGAGGAGAGCTTGCCCTTGCCTCCACTCTGTGCAAATCAGGGAAGGGATCATGGCATTCAGTGAAGAATGCTTCGCCCTCTTGTCCAACTCTTGCCACACGGGCCCCAAACCTCACCATTCCGTGAGGAACGTGCTCTCCACACACACTGCAAAGGCTGGGGCACACTCGGACCAGAGCTATCGCTGAGGTTGCAGCAGGCTCTGAGCATTGCCTCATGGAGTCTCTCAGGGCGATCCAGGGGACTGTGCTCGCCCAGTTGTGAGGGGCACCAATGCTGTTTGCACTAGCAGACTGGGTGTCCCGGAGCTAGGCAGGAATGCGTGCTCCTTTTCCCCTTAAAAGCTGAACCCTGCTCATTCATACTCTGTGGGCAGCTCATTCGAGCACAGCGTGCATGTCCAATGCCTTACCTCAGCCATTTGAGCTTCCACTCTGTCTGCCACACAGGAAGCATTGCCCGCTGCGTTCAGCATCAAAGAGCGGCTGCTGCCCAGCTCAGGAGGGTAGGCAGCAGCGGCTTCCGCAAGGCCTCCGATAACTCTGCCTTGCTGCAGGCGTCTGCTGAGAGCCAGTTCATTTCCCAGATCCCTGATTCTCTGCTGCATTCGTCCTACCAGGGAAGCTTGTTCCACCTGCTCCTGGGTGGCTGCCTGTGTCTGAAGCAGATGGTGCCATTTCAGCCTCCAGGGAAGAAGAACTTTCCCCCCATGCCCGACGACAGTTTCCACACACCCCCTTGGAAGAGCACAGCCTTACTCAGGCGCCTCCTCACTGCCCTCAAGAATCCACGGCCGCAGCCAGAGGCACCACGTTACGCAATGCTTTCTGTTCACTGGTGGAAACCTGCTCTTAGCACAACGTTTATGTATTTTGGTTTCCAATCAAAGCTCGGACTAAGTAGCCACCTCTCTCTCGGCAAGACGCTAGTCCCTTCTCTTAACGCTGTTCCCTGATTCTCCAGGCACTAATGTGCAAAAAGATGGTGATGCCCGGAATGGCTGAGGACAAGCGTTCCACAAGCTCACGGCCTTCAACAGACTCCTCCAGATATAAAGAGCCCATGAACCCACAGCCCTGACCAGCACAAGCTGGACACAGTGGAGAAGGACACTGGTACAGAAGAGATGAAGGAAAAGGCACAAATGGACTGTGCATGCCAGTGCCAAGTACGCTTACCTGCAGAAAGAGATTGACTTCCCGTAGTTTTTGCCTTAGTTGTCGCTCGGCCTTTTCTTCAGTCTCTCTTTTGTGCTCTTTCATGTGGCTGAGGTCTGGCGTGCTGGTCTCTACACGGCACCGGAGGGCAGCCACCTCTTCTTCCAGCTGCCGCTTCCTCTTCCGCAGCTGTGCATGGCTCCCATGCATGCAAGCCAACTCTTCCCGCAAACCTTCGTTTGCTTTCTTGAGCTGCCTTGAGTTTCTCTGCTCTGCAGAGAGCCGCTTGCAAAGTTCCTGCACCTGCACACAGCCAAGGCACAGACAGCCTTAAGCATACGCAGTTCTTTGCAGACCCTGCAGGCTGTGCGCTGAGACTCTGCTTGTCACCAGCTCGCTCCGTTTTAAAACCAAGTGAAAGCCATGCTCCTCTGCCAAAAGCAGCACCTCTTTTAAAGGTTTCCCAAAAGACCACCTCAAGTTTCCCGCCCTTCTCAGGTCTCCTCCAGCACTCCCCTAGCCAATAAAGGCTTCACTCCCAGAAGATCACACATCCACAGAGCTAGGCTCCTTCTCCTTTCCTCAGGAGCACACATCACGTGGGGTGTTTTGCATGCAGCGGGGCTGCCAGGGGTCTTCCAGACTTGTCTCACAGTCAGCATTGCCTGACTTTGTCAACACTCCTCCAGAAAGCAGCTTTCTAAGCCATGGACAAAGAAGCCCTATTCGCTCTGGATCCAAGCGGCAGCTTCTTTCCAAGAACTTTTAGGAAGCATCAGGTTTCCAGAAGTCCCCAAAGGTCAACTGCTACTCTAACGGTTTCCTCTCTCCTCAGAAATTCACCTTTTCCACACCACCACCCTGGCACCGCGGCACTCCTGCCCTTTCGGAATGATTAGTTAGACGTTTCCAGGGATCAGAAGAAAGCCCCTTCATTTCCAAACACAGCCACCACGTGAACGTGCACGTGAATACAGAAGTCAGGAGAAGAAACGAGACAGCTTTCCAAAACAAACACACAGAAACAACGAACCACAGCTCACCTTTGTTCTTAATATGTCATCTTCGCTGCCCCCTCCAGAAGGTGCGTCCTTCAGCTTGGCCTGTAGATTCAGCTGGGACTCGCTCTCGCGCCTCTCATAGGTCCTTAGTTTCTTCAGAGCTTTCTCCAGAAGCCTCTTGGACCTGTACAGCCAATTAGGGAGTAAAATAGGAAAGCCATGGGAAAAACAAACAAACAAATAAATAAACAAACAAAAAAACCCCCAAAACACAAGAAGCATTCCCTTTGAGGTTGCTCACAAACCGTTACGTACTCATAGTCTCTGAGTCAATTAAAGGAACCTTGACTCCCAGCTTAGCCGGTATTTCTTACAAATGCTAAAAAGCCATACCTGCTGCATTCTTCCTGCAGTTCCATGTTTTTCTTCACTGCCTCCTCCAGCTGGGCTTCCGCTGCTTGTTTCCTCTCTGCCCCCTTCTTCACTGCCTTTCCTTCACTCTCACACTTTGCACACAGGAAGGAGAAAGCACATACGCAGCTCAGTAAAAAGTGCAAAAGAGCCTGAGAAACAGCTTCCTCTGTCCCCCTGGCACCAGCAGGTGGTACTTAGCTATCCACATCAGTGGACAGCAGAGCTTAAGTTCGAGCTTCAGGGGAATCAGCCGCCATCACTAGGCAACAGTCCTGGGCGTTCAAGGTTACAGAGCTCTTGAACAGTGTAGCTGCCTGCACGCACCCAAAAGGAAAGAAAATCATCGACTGGAAGAGGGAAGTCAGAGCAACCCTTCATGTACCTGCTGATATTTGTCTTCTTTCAGAGGCACGTGTCTTGTCTGTAAGGCAGAGAGCAGATCTTCCAGGCTCTTATGAACCTAAGGAACAAAAAAGCCACACTGATGCTTCCCGGACTCACGCTTGCACCTCATTCAAGGGGTATTAGCGAAGCGAAATGCCACCAACATTTCTCCATCTCACTACTCCTTTACAATCGACCCCCAGTTTGAGCCCTGGAGCAGTTCTCCTTCATTAAGGGCTTGTCTCCTAACTTGGCCCAAGCACACAGCACTGCCTACGCCTGTGCCATTCCTTTATGGATTGACACCTTCGAGCCAAGGAATCCACAGTCAGTAAACAGGGAAGGTGTCAGAGGTTTGGCAATGAAGTCTCCCTTGTCACAGCCTGAGGATGCCGCTTCGGGCTTTGCTTGGCACCAAAGCAATTCCACGAGCTAACTCGCCCTTAGGGCAGCAACAAGTGCTACTGCCTGAGGGCTTAAGCACCAGGACAGCTAAAAAGCAGCAGGCGGTCAAAGCAGCACATGAGTGTCAAAGCCTCTCCTCGCACGCTGCTCAGGCCGCACAGTAGCCAGGGAACCTCTCAACACCAGAAGGCCTTGGAGAGGGACAAAGCAGAGCCGATCCCCTGCGGACTGCCAGAAATGATGTCCCCCTGGGCTCCCCAGGAAAATCTCTTCCCAGAATGTCCCCACATACACACACAGCTAGGCTCAGGAGCTCATGAAGAAGAAAGCTGAGGAGGAGCTTACAGTGGCAGAGCTGTGCAGCTCTTTCTGCAGGGCTTCAATTCGAGCCGTGTGTTGGTCGCTTCTCCCTTCCAGCCTCACCTTTTCAAGCTCAAGCCTTGAAGGAAACACAGGGAGACAGCACTGTGAAATAACGGCCCTCCAAATTCTGGATGGGCTTGCTGCCATGCAGCCAGCTCTTCCTCTTGCTTTTACACCACCCCGGCAGGCAAAGCCTTGCTTCACCGGGGCAGTTCCTTACCGTCCCACTCGTTCTTCCAGCTGCTTTAGGCTAGCTCTTTCCAAGGAGGCTTCCACAAGCTCTTGCAGTTGCTTGGAAGAAGCCATTGCTTCCCTCTCCTTTTCTGACAGGGCCGCCTGCAACTCCTCAACACAATGCTCACTCTGAAGGCGCTGCTCTTCCGACTCCTGCAACTGTCAAACCAGCACCCACGCTACTCGGCTGCATTTACATACAGACAAGCCAAGTGCTTTGACTCCCAAGTCATCTCTCCCAAATCCTCTTGCCTTGCCCTCTCTCCTGCTAGCCTCTTCCATCCCCATCTTGTCTTCCTACAAGCAGTCCCCAAAACCGCCCCAACACCAATCCGCTTCCTTCCACAGGGAGTGCACAGCAAAGACCTTGCCAAACTTAGGCACCAGGGCTATTGCACTAGGCAAGTGAGTCACTTTGAGGCCCTTCAATCTCCGCTGTGGACGTGAGGCCCAGTGCAGGCTCAGCCAGCGCGACCATTCAGAGCACCTGCCTGAGATGCTGCTTCACGTGGACCATGCAAAGCCCCACCTATCCAGGAGGGATGCTGCTTTCTGCAGCTCTCACACTACAGCACCCTGCCCGGTGGAGGAGGAAGAGCAGGTCATTTGGTTCCAGCTTTCACCCACTTCGTGGGTTATGACAGGCCGCAATGACTGACTTGCTCAGGTCCCCCTGGCACCTGTTCTCAGAATACTGCCCTCTGCTTGTTCATCATTTGCCAGGGAAAAACAACATTGTCAGGCTCATTAAGGTAGTTACTGTTTTTGCCTACCTTGCCCTTAAGCCTGTCCAACTCTTTTAGCAACTGCCCTTTCTCTTCCTCCAGGTCCTTGCAACCACGTGTGGCAGCTTCCAGAGAGGCTTCTGACATCAGCTGCTTTCGACGAGCCTCAGCAAGCTCCTGCTCCAGCTGTCTGGCCGTGTCCTGTGGACATAGTTACATGCATAGGAAGAAAAGGCTTGGACCACAGGTTCCGCTTTCTCTTCTTTCCTGTTACATTACAGAGCTGCTTCAGGCTTCAGAGTGAACCTAAACATAACTTATTTTGTCCACACCACTGTGCCTCTGCACAGCTGATGTCTGCTCTCTGTCTGCTGCCAACAGCTAAGCTTTGCCAGCTCGTCTTTAAGCTCGTGGCTTCCTATGAGTTCAAAATGGCCAAGTACTGTTCTCCTTGGAACAGCACATAAACACAGACTGCAGACATCCACGTGCATCTGTGTTTAAGAAAATGCCAGCAATCTGCTCAGATGCACGTGCTGTTATTGAACTGCACACATGACTCTAATCCACAAACCCAGGGCTTCATATTAGATCCTGTGAAAATGAAAGGGCAGGAGTAGCTTACAGAGGCAAAGCTGTGCAGCTCTTTCTGAAGAGCTTCGATTTTAGCTGTCTGTTGGTGAGCTCTGCCTTCCAGCCTCCCATTCTCAAGTTCAAGCCTTCAAAGGAAACATAGGTCTCAGTATGGGAACCCAGTGGAGCACAGACACCCACTCCAAACTGTGAACTGACGGTATCTCAAGCAAACACCTCCCTCCAAATCCCAGATTTGCTTGCTCTCAAGCAGCAAGCTAACCCCGTTGCCTTTACACCCTCCCACAAAGCACAGCCTTGCTTCACTGTGCCAACTCCTTACCTTTCCACTTTGTCTTTCAGCACTTTTAGGCTCTCCATTTCCAAGCAGGCCTTCTTGCATTCTTGCAGTTGCTGAGACAAAGCCAATGCTTCCCTTTGCTTTTCTGCCAGGGCTCTCTTCAAATTCTGAACACACCGCTCAGACTGGAGAAGCTGCTCTTCCAGCTCCTGCAACTGTCAAACCAGGACCCACGCTAGTCAGCTTCCTCTTCACACACTCAAGGCACCTGCTTTCACTCGCAGGTCACCTCTGAAAAACCCTGTTGCTTCGTCCTCTTTCATACTGGCCTCTCCCATCCCGCTGCTTGTTCATTGGTTACAGGGGAAAACAGGGTTGTCAGGGTCCTCGGGCTAGTCACAGCCTTTGCCTACCTTGCCTTTAACCCTGGCCAACTCCTTTTGCAACTGCATTTTCTCCTCCTCCAGCTCCCGGCGAGCACGCGTGGCAGCTTCCAGCGAGGCTTCGGACAGCGCCTGCTTTCTGCGGGCATCGGCGAGCTCCTGCTCCAGCTCCCTGACCCTGCCCTGATGGAATAAGGACACGCATCGCAGGAAAAGCCTTGCACCGTGCACTGTGCTTTTGCTTTTCCTGTTACATTACACGACTCTTCCGAGAAGTAGCTCCCCAAAGGACTACTATGTTTCTTCCCCTTCTCCCATCACCCAGACCTTTCTCAGGCATCTCCCTACCCCTCACTCCTACCCCCGCCTTCATTCCCTTCCAGCCATTGTCAGACTCTGGACAAAAGTCTCTCTCCACCCGAGAGCCACACTTGGACCAGGCCTTTTCACACACACAGAATGAGGCAAACACTCTGCAGAGCAGCACAGTGCACACTTGTGCACCGTGTCCATTTGCAGGCAGACACTTCCCCTTCCACAGCACACTCCAAGGCCACGCAATCTCTTCTCTAACTGTCCACACACACACACACAAGTAGGCTCAGGAGCTCATGAAAAGGAAAGGTCAGGAGTCGCTTACAGAGGCAGAGCTGCGCAGCTCTTTCTGAAGAGCTTCCACCCTGGCAGTCTCATGGCGCGCTGTCACCTCCAGCCCTGTTTTTTCAAACTCAAGCCTTCAAAGGAAACATAGGGCTCAGTATGGGAACCCAACAGAGCACACATACCCACTCCACACTGTGAACTAACAACATCTCAAGCAAAAGCCTCCCTCCAAGTCCCACATTCCCTTGCTGGGATGCAGCAAGGTAATCCCGTTGCCTTTACACCAGCCCACAAAGCAAAGCCTTGCTTCACTCTGGCACTTCCTCACCGTCCAACTTTTTCCCTCAAGAGCTTTATGGTGAAGAGCAGTGTGCCACGTTCTTGCTCTTGCGGGGAAGCAGCCATTGATTCTCTTTGCTTCTCTGCCAGGGCTCTCTTCAACTCCTCAACAGACCGCTCAGACTGGAGACGCCGCTCTTCCGATTCCTGCAACTGTCAAACCAGGAACCATGGGAGTGAGCTTCATCTTCAGCATCGTACACACTGCTTTGACTCCCAAGTCAAATCTCCCAAACTCTGGTGCTTCACCCTCTTTCCTATTGACCTCTCCTGTCCCCATCCTGATTTTCTACAAGCAGACAGCTCCGACTGACAAGGGAAAAGAGCGCTTTCTGCAGCTCTCAAACTACACTGCCCTGCACAGCACAGCACATGAAGAAGAGCACGTCGTTGCGCTCAAGGCTCCACCGCCCTCATGGGTTACGGCAGTGCGGAACTACTGACTTCATCACATCTCACTTGTACCTGTGCTCAGAATGCTGCCTTGTCCTTCTCATCATTTACAGAGGAAGAACAGCCCTGTTACGCTCATTATTGTTGTTATGGCATTTGCCTACCTTGCCTTTAACCCTGGCCAACTCCTTCTGCAGCTGCCCTTGCTCTTCCTCCAGGTCCTGGCAGGAACGTGGGGCAGCTTCCAGCAAGGCTTCTGCTGGCGACTGCTTTTTAGGAGCATCAGCAAGCTCCTCACCCAGCTCTCCAATACTATCCTAATGAAATAGTTACACACATAGGAAGAAAAAGCTTGGAGCACGCACTATGCATTTCTAATAAGGCACTTGCTATGAGAGCTCGGACATTCCCAGACCCTGCTTCCTCACAAGCCCCGTGGAGCAGCTTGCACACAGCTAAAGCTGTTCCAGTTCACTGGAACAAACGTGTGGCAGAAGCAGCCAAAGAAGGAGCAGAGCCTCCTCGGTGCAGGGCCCACACCCAGAGCAACCTCCTGAGAAGATCCCTCCACGGGGAACCCACTGTGCCCCCCGCTGAAAGCACCTCAGAATCCCAGGGAGAATCGTTGTCCTCCTCCGGCTCCGCTCCTGCTGCCGATGGAACATCTGCAAGGGAAATAAGGAAGGGCACACCATGAGTGCTTCTCTCACTCTGCTGCTCTCCTCCATCAGGCAACACCCACAGCCAAGGGACAGATAATGCTGTTACTAGAGTGTTTAAAAAAAAAGAAGAAAAAGCAGCGTCATTCAAGAGCATCCTCACTCTGAACCGCACCACTGTGTTCTCACCCTTCCTCCCGCATGCTCACACAGGCAGGAAGTCACCACGAAATAACACTCCTTGCAGTCCAGCACTTCCACAAAACATCTTCCTCACTTGACCTTCCCCTCTGCCCTGGCATTTGCTGGCAAGGGCAGAATTGGGGCTTTCCCATCTCAGCAGCAGCTCATCACCAGCATTCACTGACTCAGACCAAGGAGCAAACAAACACAGGGGCTCAACGCTTCTGAACTCACCTCTACTAACAGGGAGGGCTGCTGCAGCATTTGCAACTTGAGGACCACCTGCTGCTTCCTCCCCATCCCGTGCAGGTGATTCCTCCTGAAAGAGGCCGGCCAAAAGAGTTGGAAGGAACAGAAAGAAGCACCCGTTGCACAGGAAAGGGCACCGTGCAAAGTACTTCTATTCCCTGTACCTGTACAGGGAAAAACGTTCTCACTTTTCTTTTACAAGGCCTGCACTCCTCCCTTAGGAGGATGTTTCTGTGCACAGCAATAACCAGTCTCACAGACATGCTGTTCCTCTTCAACAGAGACTCTCAGAAGTGCAGCCTGGACACAGGCTGAGCCTACATTCACCTACATTCAAATATGCAGGAGCACACACACCCTTTCCCCCGCTCCTCTGCAACAACAAAAACCAACAGAAAGCACCTCAGAATCCAAGAGGGAGTCTCCGTCTTTCTCCTGCTCCGCTCCCGCTGCCAAGGAAACATCTGCAAGGGAAATAAGGAAGGGCACACCATGAGTGCTCCTTTCACTCTGCTGCTCTCCTCCGTCAGGCAACACCCACAGCCAAGGGACAGATAATGCTGTTACTAGAGTCTTCAAAAAAAGAAGAAAAAGCAGCGTCATTCAAGAGCATCCTCACGCTCAGCCGCACCACTGTGTTCTCACCCCTTCCCCAGCCCTTCTCTGCAGCAGAAGTCGCCCAAGCCCAGCAGGACAGCTCACACAGCTACAACCAACAGCCAACAGAGGGGCAGCGAGCACCCAAACGCGGCTCTGCAAGGCCGGAGTCCTGGAGGAGGGAGCCGTGCGGGCAGCTGCTCTCCCAAACTCGCGCTCCAGAGTCTGGCACCCACAGTCCATTCGCATCGCAACGGAGGGGTCCTCAAAGCACTACACAAAATATCCCCACGTGCGCAGCGAGTCACCAAGAAACAGTGCTCCTTGCACTCCAGCACTACCACAAAACGCCTCCCTCAGCTGACGTGCCCTCCGCCCTCTCCTTTGGTGGCAAGGGCAGAATCGGGGCTGCCCCGTCTCACAAGCACGGCACCGTTTCCATGCATTGGCCCTCACAGCCACCAAACAAGACGTGGCCTTCAACGTGCCCTTCAACTCACCTCGCACACAAGCTGGGGCTCCTGCAGCGTTTGTATCCTGAGGACCATCAGCGGCCTCCTCTCCATCCATTGCAGGTGCTTCGTCCTGAAAGAGGCCAGCCAAAACAGTTGCAAAGAACAGAAAGAAGCACTCCCTGTGCAGGCAATAGACACCCTGCAAACTACTTCCCTCTACCCACACAGGGAAAAATGGTCTGACTTCCTTTCTTTGAGGCCTGCAACTCCTCCCTTGAGAAGACGTTTGAGTAGACAGCAGTACCCAATGTCACATATGTGCTCTTCTGCTTCTGAAGAGACCCTCACAAGCGCAGCCTGCGCACAGTCTCAGCCTGCCTTCACCCACGTTCCAATACCCAGGAGCACACACACCCTTTCCCCTCTCCTTTGCACCAATGAAAACCAACAGTTGCCTGCTTTTCAGTAACCTTAGTCCAACTCCGCCTCTTTCCTCCCTTGCACTTTTTTACCCAAAACAGCGCTCCAAGTCAAAACCCACGTTATTGCTGTTGGGCTTCTTACTTGGCTGCAGGATTCCATACACTGTCCTTTTCATGGATACTTTGGCAAAGAAACAGCAACCCCACCAAACTCTTGCAGAGCCAGAATCTGGACCCTTTGAGTATTGCACTACAAATCCCATGCAAGGGCCACTTGCTATGAGAGCTCGGACATTCCCAGACCCTGCTTCCTCACAAGCCTCGTGGAGCAGCTTGCACACAGCTAAAGCTGCTCCAGTTCACTGGAACAAACGTGTGGCAGAAGCAGCCAAAGAAGGAGCAGAGCCTCCTCGGTGCAGGGCCCACACCCAGAGCAACCTCCTGAGAAGATCCCCCCACGGGGAACCCACTGTGCCCCCCGCTGAAAGCACCTCAGAATCCCAGGGAGAATCGTTGTCCTCCTCCGGCTCCGCTCCTGCTGCCGATGGAACATCTGCAAGGGAAATAAGGAAGGGCACACCATGAGTGCTTCTCTCACTCTGCTGCTCTCCTCCATCAGGCAACACCCACAGCCAAGGGACAGATAATGCTGTTACTAGAGTGTTTAAAAAAAGAAGAAAAAGCAGCGTCATTCAAGAGCATCCTCACTCTGAGCCGCACCACTGTGTTCTCACCCTTCCTCCCACATGCTCACACAGGCAGGAAGTCACCACGAAATAACACTCCTTGCACTCCAGCACTTCCACAAAACATCTTCCTCACTTGACCTTCCCCTCTGCCCTGGCATTTGCTGGCAAGGGCAGAACTGGGGCTTTCCCATCTCAGCAGCAGCTCATCACCAGCATTCACTGACTCAGACCAAGGAGCAAACAAACACAGGGGCTCAACGCTTCTGAACTCACCTCTACTGACAGGGAGGGCTGCTGCAGCATTTGCAACTTGAGGACCACCTGCTGCTTCCTCCCCATCCCGTGCAGGTGATTCCTCCTGAAAGAGGCCAGCCAAAAGAGTTGGAAGGAACAGAAAGAAGCACCCGTTGCACAGGAAAGGACACCGTGCAAAGTACTTCTATTCCCTGTACCTGTACAGGGAAAAACGTTCTCACTTTTCTTTTACAAGGACTGCACTCCTCCCTTAGGAGGATGTTTCTGTGCACAGCAATACCCAGTGTCACAGACATGATGTTCCTCTTCAACAGAGACTCTCAGAAGTGCAGCCTGGACACAGGCTGAGCCTACATTCACCTACATTCAAATATGCAGGAGCACACACACCCTTTCCCCCGCTCCTCTGCAACAACAAAAACCAACAGAAAGCACCTCAGAATCCAAGAGGGAGTCTCCGTCTTTCTCCTGCTCCGCTCCCGCTGCCAAGGAAACATCTACAAGGGAAAGAAGGAAGGGCACACCATGAGTGCTTCTTTCACTCTGCTGCTCTCCTCCATCAGGCAAGCCCCAGCGAGCAAACACACAGCAGGACCCGTGTTTACTAACTCACCCTTCTCACCAGCCACTGATCCTGCAGCATCTTTATCCTGAGGACCACCAGCACCTTCCTCTCCATCCTTTTCAGACGATGCTTCCTAAGAGAGGTCAGGAAAAAAAAAAAAAAGTGTTGCAAAGAACAGAAAGAAGCATCTTCTGCAGCGGCAATTCACACTTTGCAAAATGCTTCATTTCCCTGGGTTACTACACAGGAGAGTTCTCTCTTGTCTGCTGCAAAGAAAGGCCTGCAGGTTTTCCACAGGAATGCCTTTGGGCAGACAGCAATAGCCAGCACCACAGACATGCTGCTCTGCCCCTCACAAGCATGGCCTAGACACACTCTGACTCCAGCTTCAACAACACGGCGACACGCACGAGCACACTCCCCATCTGCCCCTTCTTTTCACCCAGGACAAGCAACAGCTGCCTGCTTCTCCAACAGCCTTAGTCCAGCTTCCCTCCCTTTCCTCACGGGCACTCTTCAACCCACTAGCACATCTCCCTGTGCTGCAGTAGCTCCTCGCAGACGGCATCTGCGACACTCTCTCAAAGCTCACTGACAAGAGGGCAACCAGGAGAAGAAGGAAATCTTGCCTGCATCTCCAGCACTGCAGGGTGCCTTCCAGCATCATCCTCGGAATCCTCAGAATCGCTGCACAGTCCCAGTGCCAAACACCTCTTCTGCAGGAGAAACAGCAAAAATAAAGAGACATCATCAGAGGGGAAACAGGCAGCGGGAGATCAGGCGCACGTGAGCCTGGAATGCCATTCCCATGTGCCAGGAGACAAAGACACCGGCTACAGGAGCTCCCTGCTGAGCACACTTGAGGAACCTCACAAGGAGGACAAGAGAGCCAGGGGATGAAGCATCTCAGCACACTTGGAACAATAAATGCCTTTCTCCCACATCAGTCACAATTCTACCACCCCTTTGTTCCTGGAAACCGACAGCAAGGTCTGCAGGACAAAGGAACAGGTAATCTAGGAGCTCATCAGCTTTCATTCTCTAGAAATCTCACGCACATCAAGACTGTGCGGTCATTTCTCTTGTCACCTAGTGCTCTTCTGCCCCCGACCACCAGACTGCTGCGTGCTCTGCCACGGCTACCAGACTTGGAGGAAGTAGCTCACAGCAGCAGGAAGGGGGCCAGGCAGGAGACCGCTTTGCAGGAGCAAAGCCACCGCACTGCAAGCGCCCTTTCGCTCAAATCCACACAGCTCAGCCCTCCAAACCACTCACTCATTCCACAGAAATTCTGCCTCTTGGGCCACTTCACCTTGGCAGCTAAACGGCGTCTTTCTAATTCGGAGGCAGGAACGGAGTTGTCCTCGCTCTCCTCGTCATCAGTATCTTGAACGCTTGAAAAGTTAAGACAAGAAGGACTGTGTCTCTCTCCAGGCTCTCCTCTTCTGAGGCAGGGGAAAGGATTGGGGGAAAGCGCTTGTTCAAGCCTCACCATACAAAGCATTCACGGGAAAGCTCCTCTCCCACTGTGAAAACATTAATTGACACGATTAATTCTTAGCATGTCAGACCTTCAGAAGTCAACACGGCCCACAAGCACCTAACACAGGCACTTCTGCAGGCCACGCTGCAGGGGAACAGTCACACAAGACAGCAGGGACGAAAGCAGGCCCCAACCTGCCCTTGACTTCTCGCACCCTACTGAATTCTAACCCCCTTCCCCTCAAAGGACATTAGCAAAGAAAATCAACACTGCCCTTACATTTCCTTCTAAGCTTCCTCAACAAAATACTAGCATGGGACAAACACGCGTTGGGAGCAGACAGTTAGCAAACGCTGCGGGGCGCTGACGGGATAGGAAGCTAATGAAGTGCTCAACTACTCGCACCACACGCACACGCACACGCAGAGCCCCAGCAGTTCCTCCACGCTTAAGGATCCTACCTCCGCTGGCCGCAGCACAGGCGCCCGATGCAGAGGCAGCAGCTCCTGCTCCGGGAGGCGAGCTGAGTCCTGCCATGCCTACTGGGCCGCCTGCACGCGCCCTCTGCGCGCACTCTGCCAGCTCTTCACTAACGCTGCAGACAGGAAGAAAGGAAGGACTGTCACCAAAACCAACGGCATCCTTGTACACGGCTCTTCTAGGACACAACGAGCCACTGCTTCTCCACTGCTACGGCTATTCAGAGCCATCTGGCAAGCTGACACATACGGGCTAGTTACACATACCCACGCACACCCGCCCTTCCTGCTCCCCTTGCTACAGGCCCAGGGCGAGGGGAAGCGGCAGAAGAAAGGACCTCTGCATTTGGTCTCATGCGCTGCTCTGGGGAGGGCCTCGTATACACTCCACTTGCCCAAAGCACACTTTTCAGGCTCGCTATTGCTCACAGCTCAGCTCAGCACCACCAACTTGAAACCTGACCGAGCAGTCGGGGTGGAGTCAAGGAAAACCTCCCGGTTCACACTTGACACTACATGTTCCAGAACATGCCCTTTTGCCCAGCTTCCACAGACGTCTCCACACATCATTAAACCTTGCTGCTCTTAACAAGAGCGTCCATAAGCCAACACGCACATTCACACACCTTAGCAACTCTAACGTCACCTAAAGCACTTACCGAGCATGCAGAAAAGTCCTAGCATACTCCTCCGCCGTCCACCCAGCAACATCTTTCTGGGAAAGATCAGCACCATGGCGAAGAAGAGTGTCTAGGATGCTCCTGTTCCCAGTCGAAGCAGCCCGCATTAAAGGGGTCCTAGAGCATCCAAAAGAGGAGAGGAAAGCTCGGAGCCAACGCAGACATTTCACTCGCATGCCTTTCAGCCCTCTTTGCTCCCACAACAATTGCTTCCCCCTTTCCCACAGGCAGAAGCAAAGCAAAGGCAGCTACATGGAAGCACAGCACAACTCGGAAGGAACGGGGCCTCCGGACACGCTCTTCGGACAAGCCCTTCACCTGGCAGACTGGTCTCGAGCGTTCACATCAGCTCCTTTGCCAAGCAGGAACTCCACCATCTCGCCGTGACCACCCGACACGGCAAGGGCAAGGGGCGTGCAGCCCATCTGCAAGCATAAAGCGCCCCCAGTCAGAACCAAACAGCCAGGGAAAGCCACTCTCTCTTTCCGAGAGCAGCCTCACCCACATTCTACACTTACCTTATCCTTAGCCTCGAGAAGGGCGCTGTGCTCCACTAGCTGCCCTGCTAGAGAGGTGTTACGAGCAAGGACAGCCAGGTGAAGGGCAGTGTTGCCGGTAACGTCGGCAAGATTAGGGTTGGCACCATGCGCCAGCAGAATGGCCACGCATTCTTCTTGCTGGCACTGCACTGCCTGCAAGCAACACGGCAAAGAAAAGGAAGCCTTCCCAGCAACTACGTTTCCCTCCCTCAGCGCTCCCACAGCCGGCCAAGCGCACAAAGCAACCCCGGCCTTCCCCGAGGAGGCAACGTGGGCCCATTCTGCGCCAATCGCAACACAGTCTCCACCTGTCCCAACATCACGCATCACCCCAGAGACGCAGCGCTCTGGGTGCAGCTTGGAAGCCCTCCCTCAACAGCTCTCCCGTGCTCCACGTACCTTCATCAGTGGAGATCTCTTGTAGCCGTCCCGCGCATCCAGCTTGCACTTCTTCTCCACTAAATAGGACACGATCTCCGAGTGCCCATTAGCGCAAGCGAGATGCAGGGGTGTCCTACAAAGGCAACACATTCCATTAACACGCACACACGCGCCGAGCTGCACACACCGCTCCTGCCTCTGTCCCGGGCCTAGGGCCACCGCTGTCCGCAGCCACAAGAGCAGCTTAGAAAGAGTCGCCCATTCCGGCAGCAACGGCAGCAGCTGCACACCCCAAGCCCAGAGGGAGGGGCTAGGAAAAGTCACCCCCACCCCACGCAGCACCCGCTTCCCGCAGCTCCGCACCCGCTTCCCTGCAAAGGGGCTCCTGCGCCCAGGCACAGCGGTCTGCCCACGCAGCCCCACGCTGCCGGGCGCAAGCGGCTGCCCTCCATCCCTCTGCCCGCGCAACCGCCCGCTGCCTCCAACAGCACCACCCACGCTGCCCAGCAAGGACCACCCAGGCTTGGTTGGCCACCTCCAGCCTTCGCCAAGGCGCCCTGCGGCTTGCGCCAGCACCGCTTGCGTGGCAACAGAGTGCCGCACGCCGGGGACACGGGCTTTCCAAGAGCAGCACAGCAGCCTCGGGCGGTGCTGCTGGGGCAGGGCCTGCCACCCGGCCTTCCCCACAGCAGCCTCGAGCACACGCGCCCTCCACGCCCGGCCAGGCCCTCGCGAAGAGCCGGCAAAGCCCCGGCCGGCGCCGCCCCCCTCACCGCTTGGCCTTGTCGCGCCCGTCGAGGCCGCGTGTCGGCAGCCGCCGCAGCGCAGCCAGGTCTCCGCGGGCGGCCGCGCGGTGCAGCTCGCTCAGCTCCTCCTCGCGAAGCTCGTAGCGAGCGCCCACGCAGGCCAGGGAAGCGCCGCCGGGCGCCGCCGCCCCCCGCCCCTTGCCGAAGAGCGCCAGGAAGCGCTTCATGCTGCGGCGGGGACGCGGACACGGCCAGAGAGAGACGGCCCCGCCTCGGGCGGGCGGGGCAGAGGAGCCGAGCCCCGAGCAGGGGCCGCGGCCGGGACAGCTGCGGCGGGGCTGAGCCCCGGCGGGCTGCGGGAGCGGGGGTCGCGGGCTCGGAGCCCCCGCGCCGGGAGCAGAGGCGCGCTCCGAGGGCCGGGACGCAGCGAGGCTCCCAGCGAGGCACGCGCCGACCGTCGCTCCGGCACTGGCGGCCGCAGCACTGAGGCCGCGCGGCGACGGCGCCAGGCGCAACAGCCGCGGCGAGGGCGTCACAGGGCGGCGGGGTGACGCCGCGGGGTGACACTGCCACGCGCCACAGGCGGCTCCTCGACGTGGGGCTGCAGCGCACCCACAAGGGGCTGCGGCTCCCCGAGAAAGAGCACCGCCGCTGTTAGCTTGGTTGTCGCTCAACTATCTTTTTCATGTTCTCCTATGATTGTGAATCTGCTACTTGTTGTAGATCTGCCAGCGCTGCCAGTTATTATCATTAGTAGAAAATCATCTTTCATTTCACAAAAATCCCCATTTACGTCTTGTCGGTATTTACTCAACTGAATCGAGCAGAAAAGCAGAACCAGCCAAAAATAATAATAAAAATAATCCCCAGCCACGCTCATACTATAGATTGCGATTAAATGTTTGAAGTGCATGAGTAGGGTGGAGGTGTTAGTTTGTATATTGATATATGCCCTTCATGATGAGTCTGGATTTTACTACTTGTAGGACTGAGGCAGGAATAAGTTCGTGAGATGGGATGCTAGCCCGAGGTGCTCTTAGGCTACTGAACAGCAGCGGAATACTTCCATAAGATGTTTGAATGAAGATTTTTTCCCTCCACTTCGGCATGTGTACATGTTAGCAGGAGGAAAAATAGCAAAGCTTGTATTTGATAAAAGGAGCGCGCAGTTGGCTGTTGATTACGGTGCTATTAGTGGTCCATATATACCAAGAAGACACTCAGAACAGGTACTGGGACTGCTGTCATTATCACTGATGAGGAAGGTCACCTCTCTTTTTGCGGTGAGGTTGCAAGTCTTTAATTGCGCCTGCTCCTGTCCAACAGTGCCTTACAAGCCATGTATAAAGCTGATACTGTGTGGTTAGCCGGTAAGTATTACCTGCCATAGTGCTAGAGATAGAAACTGGGCTCTGTGCAACAGAACTCGAAGCCTGTGTCTCAAGTTCCTAAACGAGGACTCCAGAGGGAGCAGCCGTGTTCCCCCCTCAGGGGAAGAGGAAGCCTCTCTGGTGTGGGGGATAGAGATCTTTCTCTTGGGGATGTAATTGAAGTGGCCACCAGATAAGCACTGGCTTCTCACTTACTTGGAAATCATCCTTAAATTCAAATGTACATTACTGTTCCAAATGAATGGGATTCTTCTAATCGGGACTTTTTTTTTGGAACTTGTCCATGCTATGCACACATTGCTAGGACATCCTGCACACTGCATTCTTTAACTACTAAATTAGCTCTTTAGCTTTGAAGGCCAGCTAGCAGTGTGAGTGTATTGTTCACACGGTCATTGAGCATTCCCAGATTTTTGCAGCCACACCCTGACAGATGTCCAAATCTCTCTGGAATTACTGGAAGCAACCAGGAGGCTGTCATCTCCACATTGCTCTTGGTCTTAGCTTAAGGCTACAGGTGCCTCCTAAACCACAGCAGGGTTTGCTGCGTCCTCACAGTGGATGTGCCATCAAGCACTGCCAGTCCAGACCAGCTTTCTTCTCAAAGTTCAAACTAGCTTATTTTTATGAAGACTGGGCCATTTTGGAGCTCTTTTTGTACACCACATGTTTAAAATCAAAACTGCACCAAGCAATACAAAGCCAACACTAAGATAAAATACATATATATTAGTAAATTAACACCAGAGTAATATAGATATGTACATGTGCCTAGGTGAGGTGCTCTGGGATTGCATAGTCCTCAAATGGCCTGGTAAGCAGCCAAACTTCCTTTCAGAACACATTATGGCAGACGTTAATGCATCTTCTTCTGCCTTTGAACTCCTTTGGGAGTTTGGGCTACTGTTGTCACTCAGCAAACCTCTCCTTATCGAGTGCATTAAGACCAGCCACTCTTAGCTCAGGTAAACTAAGATTCTTGCAAAGGCCTTTGGGATCTTACAGCAGGGTTTTGCCTCCCCCTTTGGGAATCCCTGCCGACTACTCCCACGCACTTTCTTGTTCCTTCTCATCTTTGGAAAGGGCTTCCGGGAGGCTGCGCTCCATCAGCTTGCCAGGCCTCGAGCTGCTGCCGACCGTTTGCGGCTCGCCTGATCGTGCTTCTTGGCTGGCTCCTAGGCAAGGGGGACAGCTGCTGTGGGCCAGGCCTCAGGAGCCTTCCGCCATTGCCAGCACCTGCCAGCCATCTTTGAGAGCGGCCTCCCCCTGGCAGCGCAGGAGCGCTCTGAAGGGCAGCAGGAGGCAAACAGCCCCCAACTCCAGGCCCCTGTCTAAAAACCCAGCGGAGCTTTCAACCTCCCCTGAGGAAAAGGACACAGGCTGCACGCTGCCAGCAAGCGGCCAGACTCCTACCAGGGTTCCCCCCTTGGCAGCAAGCCCGCCGCTCCCATTCTGTAAGAGGGACAGGCAGCGGGAGGAAGAGGGAACAGGCGCGTGCGCAGGGCAGGCCAAGACAGGAAGGGGACGGGAATAAAACAGAGATGTCCCAGCCTACAAGCTTTATTAAATACAGAATTGGAACAGAACACCTTCACTTGAATGCAGCTCGATGTCATCTACACACCACTCCGCCAAGAGCTAGAGGGCACGTTTCCCCAGGCTTCCTTCCTCTCGGGATATCCTCTCTTGGCAGTCCCCGCTCCAGAAAGCCACTTCTGAGGAAGGCGCGCACGGCAGGGGGAACAAAAGGCCCTCTGTTAGTGTTACAGGAGCAAAAGGGAGCAAGTCCCAAACCAAGGGAACCAACCCCATTCATCCCAGTAGACAGGCACCTCTGCTCACAATGCAGACACATTCAACCCAAGGCACTTGTGTCCACCCAAGCAAATGCAAGGGGCTCTAAAGCAACAGCTGGCCACTCGGCAGCTGATTGAAGCCAACAGGAACCCAAAGAATTGCAAAGCAGGGGCCACCTGCTTGCAAACAGGCCCCGTCCCTGAAAAGGCCCGACTAGAGCCCCCCGGAGAGGGGATTATTCGGGGCTCTGGGGGCGGCCTTGCATGTGCACATACACTGTTTCTTCTCTTTTTTAAGGACAGGCACATAATATTCTGTGCCACCAGTATTTGGATCACGATGAAGGTGTCACATAAATCTCCAGGTTGCAATTACCTCGCTCACGTTCTTCAGCGACATTTTTGACCATTCCTCACGCACCTGCAAGTATAACACAGGATACCCTTAAGTCCTCAGCAGTTACATTCCTCTAGTAGTACAAAATACGGCCTTTTGAAACCTAACTGTAACATGAAATGCAAACTGGAAACAACACCCTCAATCCTGAGAAATGCTTTGTCCACCAAAACACAGCATTGCCACTACTCTGTGCCATTAATTGTATCACAACACAATTGCCACTCATCACGTTTCCCTCATTCTGGCTTTGCAGAAGGGCATCAAAAAGCACAAGGAGGATATAAGCACACATGGCCAGAGGTCTAGTCCCAAGGACACAAGCTGCATATTTACACTGTTCACAGCGAGCAATCCGATTTGTGATGCCTGCTTTTTTTCTCATTACAAATCAACACTCTTTAATTTACTCCGCAGCAAAGGACTCAGGCCAGAAAGAGCTGGCTTTCCTTGCAGCAGCCACCTTCTAGATAGCCTTTTTCATGGCAGCTCTGCTGACTTGCTGTTTAGCCACAGGAGTGCCTGAGGACAGTCACCTGGATCACCCTCTGAGACCCCCACAAGGCAATGCCCAAAGCCGAGCAGCTCAGCTTCAGAACACTACAGGCATGGGGACAGCTACAGCCCGCAGGCATCTCCTTTCAACAGGACCCTTGCTATGCTGCAGGCACCACAGCACTGAGTCACAACTGGAGATGCCTGAATCCTTCCCAGGATTGTAAAAGATGGAAGAGGAGAGCTTGCCCTTGCCTCCACTCTGTGCAAATCAGGGAAGGGATCATGGCATTCAGTGAAGAATGCTTCGCCCTCTTGTCCAACTCTTGCCACACGGGCCCCAAACCTCACCATTCCGTGAGGACCGTGCTCTCCACACACACTGCAACGGCTGGGGCACACTCGGACCAGAGCTATCGCTGAGGTTGCAGCAGGCTCTGAGCATTGCCTCATGGAGTCTCTCAGGGCGATCCAGGGGACTGTGCTCGCCCAGTTGTGAGGGGCACCAATGCTGTTTGCACTAGCAGACTGGGTGTCCCGGAGCTAGGCAGGAATGCGTGCTCCTTTTCCCCTTAAAAGCTGAACCCTGCTCATTCATACTCTGTGGGCAGCTCATTCGAGCACAGCGTGCATGTCCAATGCCTTACCTCAGCCATTTGAGCTTCCACTCTGTCTGCCACACAGGAAGCATTGCCCGCTGCGTTCAGCATCAAAGAGCGGCTGCTGCCCAGCTCAGGAGGGTAGGCAGCAGCGGCTTCCGCAAGGCCTCCGATAACTCTGCCTTGCTGCAGGCGTCTGCTGAGAGCCAGTTCATTTCCCAGATCCCTGATTCTCTGCTGCATTCGTCCTACCAGGGAAGCTTGTTCCACCTGCTCCTGGGTGGCTGCCTGTGTCTGAAGCAGATGGTGCCATTTCAGCCTCCAGGGAAGAAGAACTTTCCCCCCATGCCCGACGACAGTTTCCACACACCCCCTTGGAAGAGCACAGCCTTACTCAGGCGCCTCCTCACTGCCCTCAAGAATCCACGGCCGCAGCCAGAGGCACCACGTTACGCAATGCTTTCTGTTCACTGGTGGAAACCTGCTCTTAGCACAACGTTTATGTATTTTGGTTTCCAATCAAAGCTCGGACTAAGTAGCCACCTCTCTCTCGGCAAGACGCTAGTCCCTTCTCTTAACGCTGTTCCCTGATTCTCCAGGCACTAATGTGCAAAAAGATGGTGATGCCCGGAATGGCTGAGGACAAGCGTTCCACAAGCTCACGGCCTTCAACAGACTCCTCCAGATATAAAGAGCCCATGAACCCACAGCCCTGACCAGCACAAGCTGGACACAGTGGAGAAGGACACTGGTACAGAAGAGATGAAGGAAAAGGCACAAATGGACTGTGCATGCCAGTGCCAAGTACGCTTACCTGCAGAAAGAGATTGACTTCCCGTAGTTTTTGCCTTAGTTGTCGCTCGGCCTTTTCTTCAGTCTCTCTTTTGTGCTCTTTGATGTGGCTGAGGTCTGGCGTGCTGGTCTCTACACGGCACCGGAGGGCAGCCACCTCTTCTTCCAGCTGCCGCTTCCTCTTCCGCAGCTGTGCATGGCTCCCATGCATGCAAGCCAACTCTTCCCGCAAACCTTCGTTTGCTTTCTTGAGCTGCCTTGAGTTTCTCTGCTCTGCAGAGAGCCGCTTGCAAAGTTCCTGCACCTGCACACAGCCAAGGCACAGACAGCCTTAAGCATACGCAGTTCTTTGCAGACCCTGCAGGCTGTGCGCTGAGACTCTGCTTGTCACCAGCTCGCTCCGTTTTAAAACCAAGTGAAAGCCATGCTCCTCTGCCAAAAGCAGCACCTCTTTTAAAGGTTTCCCAAAAGACCACCTCAAGTTTCCCGCCCTTCTCAGGTCTCCTCCAGCACTCCCCTAGCCAATAAAGGCTTCACTCCCAGAAGATCACACATCCACAGAGCTAGGCTCCTTCTCCTTTCCTCAGGAGCACACATCACGTGGGGTGTTTTGCATGCAGCAGGGCTGCCAGGGGTCTTCCAGACTTGTCTCACAGTCAGCATTGCCTGACTTTGTCAACACTCCTCCAGAAAGCAGCTTTCTAAGCCATGGACAAAGAAGCCCTATTCGCTCTGGATCCAAGCGGCAGCTTCTTTCCAAGAACTTTTAGGAAGTATCAGGTTTCCAGAAGTCCCCAAAGGTCAACTGCTACTCTAACGGTTTCCTCTCTCCTCAGAAATTCACCTTTTCCACACCACCACCCTGGCACCGCGGCACTCCTGCCCTTTCGGAATGATTAGTTAGACGTTTCCAGGGATCAGAAGAAAGCCCCTTCATTTCCAAACACAGCCACCACGTGAACGTGCACGTGAATACAGAAGTCAGGAGAAGAAACGAGACAGCTTTCCAAAACAAACACACAGAAACAACGAACCACAGCTCACCTTTGTTCTTAATATGTCATCTTCGCTGCCCCCTCCAGAAGGTGCGTCCTTCAGCTTGGCCTGTAGATTCAGCTGGGACTCGCTCTCGCGCCTCTCATAGGTCCTTAGTTTCTTCAGAGCTTTCTCCAGAAGCCTCTTGGACCTGTACAGCCAATTAGGGAGTAAAATAGGAAAGCCATGGGAAAAACAAACAAACAAATAAATAAACAAACAAAAAAACCCCCAAAACACAAGAAGCATTCCCTTTGAGGTTGCTCACAAACCGTTACGTACTCATAGTCTCTGAGTCAATTAAAGGAACCTTGACTCCCAGCTTAGCCGGTATTTCTTACAAATGCTAAAAAGCCATACCTGCTGCATTCTTCCTGCAGTTCCATGTTTTTCTTCACTGCCTCCTCCAGCTGGGCTTCCGCTGCTTGTTTCCTCTCTGCCCCCTTCTTCACTGCCTTTCCTTCACTCTCACACTTTGCACACAGGAAGGAGAAAGCACATACGCAGCTCAGTAAAAAGTGCAAAAGAGCCTGAGAAACAGCTTCCTCTGTCCCCCTGGCACCAGCAGGTGGTACTTAGCTATCCACATCAGTGGACAGCAGAGCTTAAGTTCGAGCTTCAGGGGAATCAGCCGCCATCACTAGGCAACAGTCCTGGGCGTTCAAGGTTACAGAGCTCTTGAACAGTGTAGCTGCCTGCACGCACCCAAAAGGAAAGAAAATCATCGACTGGAAGAGGGAAGTCAGAGCAACCCTTCATGTACCTGCTGATATTTGTCTTCTTTCAGAGGCACGTGTCTTGTCTGTAAGGCAGAGAGCAGATCTTCCAGGCTCTTATGAACCTAAGGAACAAAAAAGCCACACTGATGCTTCCCGGACTCACGCTTGCACCTCATTCAAGGGGTATTAGCGAAGCGAAATGCCACCAACATTTCTCCATCTCACTACTCCTTTACAATCGACCCCCAGTTTGAGCCCTGGAGCAGTTCTCCTTCATTAAGGGCTTGTCTCCTAACTTGGCCCAAGCACACAGCACTGCCTACGCCTGTGCCATTCCTTTATGGATTGACACCTTCGAGCCAAGGAATCCACAGTCAGTAAACAGGGAAGGTGTCAGAGGTTTGGCAATGAAGTCTCCCTTGTCACAGCCTGAGGATGCCGCTTCGGGCTTTGCTTGGCACCAAAGCAATTCCACGAGCTAACTCGCCCTTAGGGCAGCAACAAGTGCTACTGCCTGAGGGCTTAAGCACCAGGACAGCTAAAAAGCAGCAGGCGGTCAAAGCAGCACATGAGTGTCAAAGCCTCTCCTCGCACGCTGCTCAGGCCGCACAGTAGCCAGGGAACCTCTCAACACCAGAAGGCCTTGGAGAGGGACAAAGCAGAGCCGATCCCCTGCGGACTGCCAGAAATGATGTCCCCCTGGGCTCCCCAGGAAAATCTCTTCCCAGAATGTCCCCACATACACACACAGCTAGGCTCAGGAGCTCATGAAGAAGAAAGCTGAGGAGGAGCTTACAGTGGCAGAGCTGTGCAGCTCTTTCTGCAGGGCTTCAATTCGAGCCGTGTGTTGGTCGCTTCTCCCTTCCAGCCTCACCTTTTCAAGCTCAAGCCTTGAAGGAAACACAGGGAGACAGCACTGTGAAATAACGGCCCTCCAAATTCTGGATGGGCTTGCTGCCATGCAGCCAGCTCTTCCTCTTGCTTTTACACCACCCCGGCAGGCAAAGCCTTGCTTCACCGGGGCAGTTCCTTACCGTCCCACTCGTTCTTCCAGCTGCTTTAGGCTAGCTCTTTCCAAGGAGGCTTCCACAAGCTCTTGCAGTTGCTTGGAAGAAGCCATTGCTTCCCTCTCCTTTTCTGACAGGGCCGCCTGCAACTCCTCAACACAATGCTCACTCTGAAGGCGCTGCTCTTCCGACTCCTGCAACTGTCAAACCAGCACCCACGCTACTCGGCTGCATTTACATACAGACAAGCCAAGTGCTTTGACTCCCAAGTCATCTCTCCCAAATCCTCTTGCCTTGCCCTCTCTCCTGCTAGCCTCTTCCATCCCCATCTTGTCTTCCTACAAGCAGTCCCCAAAACCGCCCCAACACCAATCCGCTTCCTTCCACAGGGAGTGCACAGCAAAGACCTTGCCAAACTTAGGCACCAGGGCTATTGCACTAGGCAAGTGAGTCACTTTGAGGCCCTTCAATCTCCGCTGTGGACGTGAGGCCCAGTGCAGGCTCAGCCAGCGCGACCATTCAGAGCACCTGCCTGAGATGCTGCTTCACGTGGACCATGCAAAGCCCCACCTATCCAGGAGGGATGCTGCTTTCTGCAGCTCTCACACTACAGCACCCTGCCCGGTGGAGGAGGAAGAGCAGGTCATTTGGTTCCAGCTTTCACCCACTTCGTGGGTTATGACAGGCCGCAATGACTGACTTGCTCAGGTCCCCCTGGCACCTGTTCTCAGAATACTGCCCTCTGCTTGTTCATCATTTGCCAGGGAAAAACAACATTGTCAGGCTCATTAAGGTAGTTACTGTTTTTGCCTACCTTGCCCTTAAGCCTGTCCAACTCTTTTAGCAACTGCCCTTTCTCTTCCTCCAGGTCCTTGCAACCACGTGTGGCAGCTTCCAGAGAGGCTTCTGACATCAGCTGCTTTCGACGAGCCTCAGCAAGCTCCTGCTCCAGCTGTCTGGCCGTGTCCTGTGGACATAGTTACATGCATAGGAAGAAAAGGCTTGGACCACAGGTTCCGCTTTCTCTTCTTTCCTGTTACATTACAGAGCTGCTTCAGGCTTCAGAGTGAACCTAAACATAACTTATTTTGTCCACACCACTGTGCCTCTGCACAGCTGATGTCTGCTCTCTGTCTGCTGCCAACAGCTAAGCTTTGCCAGCTCGTCTTTAAGCTCGTGGCTTCCTATGAGTTCAAAATGGCCAAGTACTGTTCTCCTTGGAACAGCACATAAACACAGACTGCAGACATCCACGTGCATCTGTGTTTAAGAAAATGCCAGCAATCTGTTCAGATGCACGTGCTGTTATTGAACTGCACACATGACTCTAATCCACAAACCCAGGGCTTCATATTAGATCCTGTGAAAATGAAAGGGCAGGAGTAGCTTACAGAGGCAAAGCTGTGCAGCTCTTTCTGAAGAGCTTCGATTTTAGCTGTCTGTTGGTGAGCTCTGCCTTCCAGCCTCCCATTCTCAAGTTCAAGCCTTCAAAGGAAACATAGGTCTCAGTATGGGAACCCAGTGGAGCACAGACACCCACTCCAAACTGTGAACTGACGGTATCTCAAGCAAACACCTCCCTCCAAATCCCAGATTTGCTTGCTCTCAAGCAGCAAGCTAACCCCGTTGCCTTTACACCCTCCCACAAAGCACAGCCTTGCTTCACTGTGCCAACTCCTTACCTTTCCACTTTGTCTTTCAGCACTTTTAGGCTCTCCATTTCCAAGCAGGCCTTCTTGCATTCTTGCAGTTGCTGAGACAAAGCCAATGCTTCCCTTTGCTTTTCTGCCAGGGCTCTCTTCAAATTCTGAACACACCGCTCAGACTGGAGAAGCTGCTCTTCCAGCTCCTGCAACTGTCAAACCAGGACCCACGCTAGTCAGCTTCCTCTTCACACACTCAAGGCACCTGCTTTCACTCGCAGGTCACCTCTGAAAAACCCTGTTGCTTCGTCCTCTTTCATACTGGCCTCTCCCATCCCGCTGCTTGTTCATTGGTTACAGGGGAAAACAGGGTTGTCAGGGTCCTCGGGCTAGTCACAGCCTTTGCCTACCTTGCCTTTAACCCTGGCCAACTCCTTTTGCAACTGCATTTTCTCCTCCTCCAGCTCCCGGCGAGCACGCGTGGCAGCTTCCAGCGAGGCTTCGGACAGCGCCTGCTTTCTGCGGGCATCGGCGAGCTCCTGCTCCAGCTCCCTGACCCTGCCCTGATGGAATAAGGACACGCATCGCAGGAAAAGCCTTGCACCGTGCACTGTGCTTTTGCTTTTCCTGTTACATTACACGACTCTTCCGAGAAGTAGCTCCCCAAAGGACTACTATGTTTCTTCCCCTTCTCCCATCACCCAGACCTTTCTCAGGCATCTCCCTACCCCTCACTCCTACCCCCGCCTTCATTCCCTTCCAGCCATTGTCAGACTCTGGACAAAAGTCTCTCTCCACCCGAGAGCCACACTTGGACCAGGCCTTTTCACACACACAGAATGAGGCAAACACTCTGCAGAGCAGCACAGTGCACACTTGTGCACCGTGTCCATTTGCAGGCAGACACTTCCCCTTCCACAGCACACTCCAAGGCCACGCAATCTCTTCTCTAACTGTCCACACACACACACACAAGTAGGCTCAGGAGCTCATGAAAAGGAAAGGTCAGGAGTCGCTTACAGAGGCAGAGCTGCGCAGCTCTTTCTGAAGAGCTTCCACCCTGGCAGTCTCATGGCGCGCTGTCACCTCCAGCCCTGTTTTTTCAAACTCAAGCCTTCAAAGGAAACATAGGGCTCAGTATGGGAACCCAACAGAGCACACATACCCACTCCACACTGTGAACTAACAACATCTCAAGCAAAAGCCTCCCTCCAAGTCCCACATTCCCTTGCTGGGATGCAGCAAGGTAATCCCGTTGCCTTTACACCAGCCCACAAAGCAAAGCCTTGCTTCACTCTGGCACTTCCTCACCGTCCAACTTTTTCCCTCAAGAGCTTTATGGTGAAGAGCAGTGTGCCACGTTCTTGCTCTTGCGGGGAAGCAGCCATTGATTCTCTTTGCTTCTCTGCCAGGGCTCTCTTCAACTCCTCAACAGACCGCTCAGACTGGAGACGCCGCTCTTCCGATTCCTGCAACTGTCAAACCAGGAACCATGGGAGTGAGCTTCATCTTCAGCATCGTACACACTGCTTTGACTCCCAAGTCAAATCTCCCAAACTCTGGTGCTTCACCCTCTTTCCTATTGACCTCTCCTGTCCCCATCCTGATTTTCTACAAGCAGACAGCTCCGACTGACAAGGGAAAAGAGCGCTTTCTGCAGCTCTCAAACTACACTGCCCTGCACAGCACAGCACATGAAGAAGAGCACGTCGTTGCGCTCAAGGCTCCACCGCCCTCATGGGTTACGGCAGTGCGGAACTACTGACTTCATCACATCTCACTTGTACCTGTGCTCAGAATGCTGCCTTGTCCTTCTCATCATTTACAGAGGAAGAACAGCCCTGTTACGCTCATTATTGTTGTTATGGCATTTGCCTACCTTGCCTTTAACCCTGGCCAACTCCTTCTGCAGCTGCCCTTGCTCTTCCTCCAGGTCCTGGCAGGAACGTGGGGCAGCTTCCAGCAAGGCTTCTGCTGGCGACTGCTTTTTAGGAGCATCAGCAAGCTCCTCACCCAGCTCTCCAATACTATCCTAATGAAATAGTTACACACATAGGAAGAAAAAGCTTGGAGCACGCACTATGCATTTCTAATAAGGCACTTGCTATGAGAGCTCGGACATTCCCAGACCCTGCTTCCTCACAAGCCCCGTGGAGCAGCTTGCACACAGCTAAAGCTGTTCCAGTTCACTGGAACAAACGTGTGGCAGAAGCAGCCAAAGAAGGAGCAGAGCCTCCTCGGTGCAGGGCCCACACCCAGAGCAACCTCCTGAGAAGATCCCTCCACGGGGAACCCACTGTGCCCCCCGCTGAAAGCACCTCAGAATCCCAGGGAGAATCGTTGTCCTCCTCCGGCTCCGCTCCTGCTGCCGATGGAACATCTGCAAGGGAAATAAGGAAGGGCACACCATGAGTGCTTCTCTCACTCTGCTGCTCTCCTCCATCAGGCAACACCCACAGCCAAGGGACAGATAATGCTGTTACTAGAGTGTTTAAAAAAAAAGAAGAAAAAGCAGCGTCATTCAAGAGCATCCTCACTCTGAACCGCACCACTGTGTTCTCACCCTTCCTCCCGCATGCTCACACAGGCAGGAAGTCACCACGAAATAACACTCCTTGCAGTCCAGCACTTCCACAAAACATCTTCCTCACTTGACCTTCCCCTCTGCCCTGGCATTTGCTGGCAAGGGCAGAATTGGGGCTTTCCCATCTCAGCAGCAGCTCATCACCAGCATTCACTGACTCAGACCAAGGAGCAAACAAACACAGGGGCTCAACGCTTCTGAACTCACCTCTACTAACAGGGAGGGCTGCTGCAGCATTTGCAACTTGAGGACCACCTGCTGCTTCCTCCCCATCCCGTGCAGGTGATTCCTCCTGAAAGAGGCCGGCCAAAAGAGTTGGAAGGAACAGAAAGAAGCACCCGTTGCACAGGAAAGGGCACCGTGCAAAGTACTTCTATTCCCTGTACCTGTACAGGGAAAAACGTTCTCACTTTTCTTTTACAAGGCCTGCACTCCTCCCTTAGGAGGATGTTTCTGTGCACAGCAATAACCAGTCTCACAGACATGCTGTTCCTCTTCAACAGAGACTCTCAGAAGTGCAGCCTGGACACAGGCTGAGCCTACATTCACCTACATTCAAATATGCAGGAGCACACACACCCTTTCCCCCGCTCCTCTGCAACAACAAAAACCAACAGAAAGCACCTCAGAATCCAAGAGGGAGTCTCCGTCTTTCTCCTGCTCCGCTCCCGCTGCCAAGGAAACATCTGCAAGGGAAATAAGGAAGGGCACACCATGAGTGCTCCTTTCACTCTGCTGCTCTCCTCCGTCAGGCAACACCCACAGCCAAGGGACAGATAATGCTGTTACTAGAGTCTTCAAAAAAAGAAGAAAAAGCAGCGTCATTCAAGAGCATCCTCACGCTCAGCCGCACCACTGTGTTCTCACCCCTTCCCCAGCCCTTCTCTGCAGCAGAAGTCGCCCAAGCCCAGCAGGACAGCTCACACAGCTACAACCAACAGCCAACAGAGGGGCAGCGAGCACCCAAACGCGGCTCTGCAAGGCCGGAGTCCTGGAGGAGGGAGCCGTGCGGGCAGCTGCTCTCCCAAACTCGCGCTCCAGAGTCTGGCACCCACAGTCCATTCGCATCGCAACGGAGGGGTCCTCAAAGCACTACACAAAATATCCCCACGTGCGCAGCGAGTCACCAAGAAACAGTGCTCCTTGCACTCCAGCACTACCACAAAACGCCTCCCTCAGCTGACGTGCCCTCCGCCCTCTCCTTTGGTGGCAAGGGCAGAATCGGGGCTGCCCCGTCTCACAAGCACGGCACCGTTTCCATGCATTGGCCCTCACAGCCACCAAACAAGACGTGGCCTTCAACGTGCCCTTCAACTCACCTCGCACACAAGCTGGGGCTCCTGCAGCGTTTGTATCCTGAGGACCATCAGCGGCCTCCTCTCCATCCCTTGCAGGTGCTTCGTCCTGAAAGAGGCCAGCCAAAACAGTTGCAAAGAACAGAAAGAAGCACTCCCTGTGCAGGCAATAGACACCCTGCAAACTACTTCCCTCTACCCACACAGGGAAAAATGGTCTGACTTCCTTTCTTTGAGGCCTGCAACTCCTCCCTTGAGAAGACGTTTGAGTAGACAGCAGTACCCAATGTCACATATGTGCTCTTCTGCTTCTGAAGAGACCCTCACAAGCGCAGCCTGCGCACAGTCTCAGCCTGCCTTCACCCACGTTCCAATACCCAGGAGCACACACACCCTTTCCCCTCTCCTTTGCACCAATGAAAACCAACAGTTGCCTGCTTTTCAGTAACCTTAGTCCAACTCCGCCTCTTTCCTCCCTTGCACTTTTTTACCCAAAACAGCGCTCCAAGTCAAAACCCACGTTATTGCTGTTGGGCTTCTTACTTGGCTGCAGGATTCCATACACTGTCCTTTTCATGGATACTTTGGCAAAGAAACAGCAACCCCACCAAACTCTTGCAGAGCCAGAATCTGGACCCTTTGAGTATTGCACTACAAATCCCATGCAAGGGCCACTTGCTATGAGAGCTCGGACATTCCCAGACCCTGCTTCCTCACAAGCCTCGTGGAGCAGCTTGCACACAGCTAAAGCTGCTCCAGTTCACTGGAACAAACGTGTGGCAGAAGCAGCCAAAGAAGGAGCAGAGCCTCCTCGGTGCAGGGCCCACACCCAGAGCAACCTCCTGAGAAGATCCCCCCACGGGGAACCCACTGTGCCCCCCGCTGAAAGCACCTCAGAATCCCAGGGAGAATCGTTGTCCTCCTCCGGCTCCGCTCCTGCTGCCGATGGAACATCTGCAAGGGAAATAAGGAAGGGCACACCATGAGTGCTTCTCTCACTCTGCTGCTCTCCTCCATCAGGCAACACCCACAGCCAAGGGACAGATAATGCTGTTACTAGAGTGTTTAAAAAAAGAAGAAAAAGCAGCGTCATTCAAGAGCATCCTCACTCTGAGCCGCACCACTGTGTTCTCACCCTTCCTCCCACATGCTCACACAGGCAGGAAGTCACCACGAAATAACACTCCTTGCACTCCAGCACTTCCACAAAACATCTTCCTCACTTGACCTTCCCCTCTGCCCTGGCATTTGCTGGCAAGGGCAGAACTGGGGCTTTCCCATCTCAGCAGCAGCTCATCACCAGCATTCACTGACTCAGACCAAGGAGCAAACAAACACAGGGGCTCAACGCTTCTGAACTCACCTCTACTGACAGGGAGGGCTGCTGCAGCATTTGCAACTTGAGGACCACCTGCTGCTTCCTCCCCATCCCGTGCAGGTGATTCCTCCTGAAAGAGGCCAGCCAAAAGAGTTGGAAGGAACAGAAAGAAGCACCCGTTGCACAGGAAAGGACACCGTGCAAAGTACTTCTATTCCCTGTACCTGTACAGGGAAAAACGTTCTCACTTTTCTTTTACAAGGACTGCACTCCTCCCTTAGGAGGATGTTTCTGTGCACAGCAATACCCAGTGTCACAGACATGATGTTCCTCTTCAACAGAGACTCTCAGAAGTGCAGCCTGGACACAGGCTGAGCCTACATTCACCTACATTCAAATATGCAGGAGCACACACACCCTTTCCCCCGCTCCTCTGCAACAACAAAAACCAACAGAAAGCACCTCAGAATCCAAGAGGGAGTCTCCGTCTTTCTCCTGCTCCGCTCCCGCTGCCAAGGAAACATCTACAAGGGAAAGAAGGAAGGGCACACCATGAGTGCTTCTTTCACTCTGCTGCTCTCCTCCATCAGGAAAGCCCCAGCGAGCAAACACACAGCAGGACCCGTGTTTACTAACTCACCTTTCTCACCAGCCACTGATCCTGCAGCATCTTTATCCTGAGGACCACCAGCACCTTCCTCTCCATCCTTTTCAGATGATGCTTCCTAAGAGAGGTCAGGAAAAAAAAAAAAAAGTGTTGCAAAGAACAGAAAGAAGCATCTTCTGCAGCGGCAATTCACACTTTGCAAAATGCTTCATTTCCCTGGGTTACTACACAGGAGAGTTCTCTCTTGTCTGCTGCAAAGAAAGGCCTGCAGGTTTTCCACAGGAATGCCTTTGGGCAGACAGCAATAGCCAGCACCACAGACATGCTGCTCTGCCCCTCACAAGCATGGCCTAGACACACTCTGACTCCAGCTTCAACAACACGGCGACACGCACGAGCACACTCCCCATCTGCCCCTTCTTTTCACCCAGGACAAGCAACAGCTGCCTGCTTCTCCAACAGCCTTAGTCCAGCTTCCCTCCCTTTCCTCACGGGCACTCTTCAACCCACTAGCACATCTCCCTGTGCTGCAGTAGCTCCTCGCAGACGGCATCTGCGACACTCTCTCAAAGCTCACTGACAAGAGGGCAACCAGGAGAAGAAGGAAATCTTGCCTGCATCTCCAGCACTGCAGGGTGCCTTCCAGCATCATCCTCGGAATCCTCAGAATCGCTGCACAGTCCCAGTGCCAAACACCTCTTCTGCAGGAGAAACAGCAAAAATAAAGAGACATCATCAGAGGGGAAACAGGCAGCGGGAGATCAGGCGCACGTGAGCCTGGAATGCCATTCCCATGTGCCAGGAGACAAAGACACCGGCTACAGGAGCTCCCTGCTGAGCACACTTGAGGAACCTCACAAGGAGGACAAGAGAGCCAGGGGATGAAGCATCTCAGCACACTTGGAACAATAAATGCCTTTCTCCCACATCAGTCACAATTCTACCACCCCTTTGTTCCTGGAAACCGACAGCAAGGTCTGCAGGACAAAGGAACAGGTAATCTAGGAGCTCATCAACTTTCATTCTCTAGAAATCTCACGCACATCAAGACTGTGCGGTCATTTCTCTTGTCACCTAGTGCTCTTCTGCCCCCGACCACCAGACTGCTGCGTGCTCTGCCACGGCTACCAGACTTGGAGGAAGTAGCTCACAGCAGCAGGAAGGGGGCCAGGCAGGAGACCGCTTTGCAGGAGCAAAGCCACCGCACTGCAAGCGCCCTTTCGCTCAAATCCACACAGCTCAGCCCTCCAAACCACTCACTCATTCCACAGAAATTCTGCCTCTTGGGCCACTTCACCTTGGCAGCTAAACGGCGTCTTTCTAATTCGGAGGCAGGAACGGAGTTGTCCTCGCTCTCCTCGTCATCAGTATCTTGAACGCTTGAAAAGTTAAGACAAGAAGGACTGTGTCTCTCTCCAGGCTCTCCTCTTCTGAGGCAGGGGAAAGGATTGGGGGAAAGCGCTTGTTCAAGCCTCACCATACAAAGCATTCACGGGAAAGCTCCTCTCCCACTGTGAAAACATTAATTGACACGATTAATTCTTAGCATGTCAGACCTTCAGAAGTCAACACGGCCCACAAGCACCTAACACAGGCACTTCTGCAGGCCACGCTGCAGGGGAACAGTCACACAAGACAGCAGGGACGAAAGCAGGCCCCAACCTGCCCTTGACTTCTCGCACCCTACTGAATTCTAACCCCCTTCCCCTCAAAGGACATTAGCAAAGAAAATCAACACTGCCCTTACATTTCCTTCTAAGCTTCCTCAACAAAATACTAGCATGGGACAAACACGCGTTGGGAGCAGACAGTTAGCAAACGCTGCGGGGCGCTGACGGGATAGGAAGCTAATGAAGTGCTCAACTACTCGCACCACACGCACACGCACACGCAGAGCCCCAGCAGTTCCTCCACGCTTAAGGATCCTACCTCCGCTGGCCGCAGCACAGGCGCCCGATGCAGAGGCAGCAGCTCCTGCTCCGGGAGGCGAGCTGAGTCCTGCCATGCCTACTGGGCCGCCTGCACGCGCCCTCTGCGCGCACTCTGCCAGCTCTTCACTAACGCTGCAGACAGGAAGAAAGGAAGGACTGTCACCAAAACCAACGGCATCCTTGTACACGGCTCTTCTAGGACACAACGAGCCACTGCTTCTCCACTGCTACGGCTATTCAGAGCCATCTGGCAAGCTGACACATACGGGCTAGTTACACATACCCACGCACACCCGCCCTTCCTGCTCCCCTTGCTACAGGCCCAGGGCGAGGGGAAGCGGCAGAAGAAAGGACCTCTGCATTTGGTCTCATGCGCTGCTCTGGGGAGGGCCTCGTATACACTCCACTTGCCCAAAGCACACTTTTCAGGCTCGCTATTGCTCACAGCTCAGCTCAGCACCACCAACTTGAAACCTGACCGAGCAGTCGGGGTGGAGTCAAGGAAAACCTCCCGGTTCACACTTGACACTACATGTTCCAGAACATGCCCTTTTGCCCAGCTTCCACAGACGTCTCCACACATCATTAAACCTTGCTGCTCTTAACAAGAGCGTCCATAAGCCAACACGCACATTCACACACCTTAGCAACTCTAACGTCACCTAAAGCACTTACCGAGCATGCAGAAAAGTCCTAGCATACTCCTCCGCCGTCCACCCAGCAACATCTTTCTGGGAAAGATCAGCACCATGGCGAAGAAGAGTGTCTAGGATGCTCCTGTTCCCAGTCGAAGCAGCCCGCATTAAAGGGGTCCTAGAGCATCCAAAAGAGGAGAGGAAAGCTCGGAGCCAACGCAGACATTTCACTCGCATGCCTTTCAGCCCTCTTTGCTCCCACAACAATTGCTTCCCCCTTTCCCACAGGCAGAAGCAAAGCAAAGGCAGCTACATGGAAGCACAGCACAACTCGGAAGGAACGGGGCCTCCGGACACGCTCTTCGGACAAGCCCTTCACCTGGCAGACTGGTCTCGAGCGTTCACATCAGCTCCTTTGCCAAGCAGGAACTCCACCATCTCGCCGTGACCACCCGACACGGCAAGGGCAAGGGGCGTGCAGCCCATCTGCAAGCATAAAGCGCCCCCAGTCAGAACCAAACAGCCAGGGAAAGCCACTCTCTCTTTCCGAGAGCAGCCTCACCCACATTCTACACTTACCTTATCCTTAGCCTCGAGAAGGGCGCTGTGCTCCACTAGCTGCCCTGCTAGAGAGGTGTTACGAGCAAGGACAGCCAGGTGAAGGGCAGTGTTGCCGGTAACGTCGGCAAGATTAGGGTTGGCACCACGCGCCAGCAGAATGGCCACGCATTCTTCTTGCTGGCACTGCACTGCCTGCAAGCAACACGGCAAAGAAAAGGAAGCCTTCCCAGCAACTACGTTTCCCTCCCTCAGCGCTCCCACAGCCGGCCAAGCGCACAAAGCAACCCCGGCCTTCCCCGAGGAGGCAACGTGGGCCCATTCTGCGCCAATCGCAACACAGTCTCCACCTGTCCCAACATCACGCATCACCCCAGAGACGCAGCGCTCTGGGTGCAGCTTGGAAGCCCTCCCTCAACAGCTCTCCCGTGCTCCACGTACCTTCATCAGTGGAGATCTCTTGTAGCCGTCCCGCGCATCCAGCTTGCACTTCTTCTCCACTAAATAGGACACGATCTCCGAGTGCCCATTAGCGCAAGCGAGATGCAGGGGTGTCCTACAAAGGCAACACATTCCATTAACACGCACACACGCGCCGAGCTGCACACACCGCTCCTGCCTCTGTCCCGGGCCTAGGGCCACCGCTGTCCGCAGCCACAAGAGCAGCTTAGAAAGAGTCGCCCATTCCGGCAGCAACGGCAGCAGCTGCACACCCCAAGCCCAGAGGGAGGGGCTAGGAAAAGTCACCCCCACCCCACGCAGCACCCGCTTCCCGCAGCTCCGCACCCGCTTCCCTGCAAAGGGGCTCCTGCGCCCAGGCACAGCGGTCTGCCCACGCAGTCCCACGCTGCCGGGCGCAAGCGGCTGCCCTCCATCCCTCTGCCCGCGCAACCGCCCGCTGCCTCCAACAGCACCACCCACGCTGCCCAGCAAGGACCACCCAGGCTTGGTTGGCCACCTCCAGCCTTCGCCAAGGCGCCCTGCGGCTTGCGCCAGCACCGCTTGCGTGGCAACAGAGTGCCGCACGCCGGGGACACGGGCTTTCCAAGAGCAGCACAGCAGCCTCGGGCGGTGCTGCTGGGGCAGGGCCTGCCACCCGGCCTTCCCCACAGCAGCCTCGAGCACACGCGCCCTCCACGCCCGGCCAGGCCCTCGCGAAGAGCCGGCAAAGCCCCGGCCGGCGCCGCCCCCCTCACCGCTTGGCCTTGTCGCGCCCGTCGAGGCCGCGTGTCGGCAGCCGCCGCAGCGCAGCCAGGTCTCCGCGGGCGGCCGCGCGGTGCAGCTCGCTCAGCTCCTCCTCGCGAAGCTCGTAGCGAGCGCCCACGCAGGCCAGGGAAGCGCCGCCGGGCGCCGCCGCCCCCCGCCCCTTGCCGAAGAGCGCCAGGAAGCGCTTCATGCTGCGGCGGGGACGCGGACACGGCCAGAGAGAGACGGCCCCGCCTCGGGCGGGCGGGGCAGAGGAGCCGAGCCCCGAGCAGGGGCCGCGGCCGGGACAGCTGCGGCGGGGCTGAGCCCCGGCGGGCTGCGGGAGCGGGGGTCGCGGGCTCGGAGCCCCCGCGCCGGGAGCAGAGGCGCGCTCCGAGGGCCGGGACGCAGCGAGGCTCCCAGCGAGGCACGCGCCGACCGTCGCTCCGGCACTGGCGGCCGCAGCACTGAGGCCGCGCGGCGACGGCGCCAGGCGCAACAGCCGCGGCGAGGGCGTCACAGGGCGGCGGGGTGACGCCGCGGGGTGACACTGCCACGCGCCACAGGCGGCTCCTCGACGTGGGGCTGCAGCGCACCCACAAGGGGCTGCGGCTCCCCGAGAAAGAGCACCGCCGCTGTTAGCTTGGTTGTCGCTCAACTATCTTTTTCATGTTCTCCTATGATTGTGAATCTGCTACTTGTTGTAGATCTGCCAGCGCTGCCAGTTATTATCATTAGTAGAAAATCATCTTTCATTTCACAAAAATCCCCATTTACGTCTTGTCGGTATTTACTCAACTGAATCGAGCAGAAAAGCAGAACCAGCCAAAAATAATAATAAAAATAATCCCCAGCCACGCTCATACTATAGATTGCGATTAAATGTTTGAAGTGCATGAGTAGGGTGGAGGTGTTAGTTTGTATATTGATATATGCCCTTCATGATGAGTCTGGATTTTACTACTTGTAGGACTGAGGCAGGAATAAGTTCGTGAGATGGGATGCTAGCCCGAGGTGCTCTTAGGCTACTGAACAGCAGCGGAATACTTCCCTAAGATGTTTGAATGAAGATTTTTTCCCTCCACTTCGGCATGTGTACATGTTAGCAGGAGGAAAAATAGCAAAGCTTGTATTTGATAAAAGGAGCGCGCAGTTGGCTGTTGATTACGGTGCTATTAGTGGTCCATATATACCAAGAAGACACTCAGAACAGGTACTGGGACTGCTGTCATTATCACTGATGAGGAAGGTCACCTCTCTTTTTGCGGTGAGGTTGCAAGTCTTTAATTGCGCCTGCTCCTGTCCAACAGTGCCTTACAAGCCATGTATAAAGCTGATACTGTGTGGTTAGCCGGTAAGTATTACCTGCCATAGTGCTAGAGATAGAAACTGGGCTCTGTGCAACAGAACTCGAAGCCTGTGTCTCAAGTTCCTAAACGAGGACTCCAGAGGGAGCAGCCGTGTTCCCCCCTCAGGGGAAGAGGAAGCCTCTCTGGTGTGGGGGATAGAGATCTTTCTCTTGGGGATGTAATTGAAGTGGCCACCAGATAAGCACTGGCTTCTCACTTACTTGGAAATCATCCTTAAATTCAAATGTACATTACTGTTCCAAATGAATGGGATTCTTCTAATCGGGACTTTTTTTTTGGAACTTGTCCATGCTATGCACACATTGCTAGGACATCCTGCACACTGCATTCTTTAACTACTAAATTAGCTCTTTAGCTTTGAAGGCCAGCTAGCAGTGTGAGTGTATTGTTCACACGGTCATTGAGCATTCCCAGATTTTTGCAGCCACACCCTGACAGATGTCCAAATCTCTCTGGAATTACTGGAAGCAACCAGGAGGCTGTCATCTCCACATTGCTCTTGGTCTTAGCTTAAGGCTACAGGTGCCTCCTAAACCACAGCAGGGTTTGCTGCGTCCTCACAGTGGATGTGCCATCAAGCACTGCCAGTCCAGACCAGCTTTCTTCTCAAAGTTCAAACTAGCTTATTTTTATGAAGACTGGGCCATTTTGGAGCTCTTTTTGTACACCACATGTTTAAAATCAAAACTGCACCAAGCAATACAAAGCCAACACTAAGATAAAATACATATATATTAGTAAATTAACACCAGAGTAATATAGATATGTACATGTGCCTAGGTGAGGTGCTCTGGGATTGCATAGTCCTCAAATGGCCTGGTAAGCAGCCAAACTTCCTTTCAGAACACATTATGGCAGACGTTAATGCATCTTCTTCTGCCTTTGAACTCCTTTCGGAGTTTGGGCTACTGTTGTCACTCAGCAAACCTCTCCTTATCGAGTGCATTAAGACCAGCCACTCTTAGCTCAGGTAAACTAAGATTCTTGCAAAGGCCTTTGGGATCTTACAGCAGGGTTTTGCCTCCCCCTTTGGGAATCCCTGCCGACTACTCCCACGCACTTTCTTGTTCCTTCTCATCTTTGGAAAGGGCTTCCGGGAGGCTGCGCTCCATCAGCTTGCCAGGCCTCGAGCTGCTGCCGACCGTTTGCGGCTCGCCTGATCGTGCTTCTTGGCTGGCTCCTAGGCAAGGGGGACAGCTGCTGTGGGCCAGGCCTCAGGAGCCTTCCGCCATTGCCAGCACCTGCCAGCCATCTTTGAGAGCGGCCTCCCCCTGGCAGCGCAGGAGCGCTCTGAAGGGCAGCAGGAGGCAAACAGCCCCCAACTCCAGGCCCCTGTCTAAAAACCCAGCGGAGCTTTCAACCTCCCCTGAGGAAAAGGACACAGGCTGCACGCTGCCAGCAAGCGGCCAGACTCCTACCAGGGTTCCCCCCTTGGCAGCAAGCCCGCCGCTCCCATTCTGTAAGAGGGACAGGCAGCGGGAGGAAGAGGGAACAGGCGCGTGCGCAGGGCAGGCCAAGACAGGAAGGGGACGGGAATAAAACAGAGATGTCCCAGCCTACAAGCTTTATTAAATACAGAATTGGAACAGAACACCTTCACTTGAATGCAGCTCGATGTCATCTACACACCACTCCGCCAAGAGCTAGAGGGCACGTTTCCCCAGGCTTCCTTCCTCTCGGGATATCCTCTCTTGGCAGTCCCCGCTCCAGAAAGCCACTTCTGAGGAAGGCGCGCACGGCAGGGGGAACAAAAGGCCCTCTGTTAGTGTTACAGGAGCAAAAGGGAGCAAGTCCCAAACCAAGGGAACCAACCCCATTCATCCCAGTAGACAGGCACCTCTGCTCACAATGCAGACACATTCAACCCAAGGCACTTGTGTCCACCCAAGCAAATGCAAGGGGCTCTAAAGCAACAGCTGGCCACTCGGCAGCTGATTGAAGCCAACAGGAACCCAAAGAATTGCAAAGCAGGGGCCACCTGCTTGCAAACAGGCCCCGTCCCTGAAAAGGCCCGACTAGAGCCCCCCGGAGAGGGGATTATTCGGGGCTCTGGGGGCGGCCTTGCATGTGCACATACACTGTTTCTTCTCTTTTTTAAGGACAGGCACATAATATTCTGTGCCACCAGTATTTGGATCACGATGAAGGTGTCACATAAATCTCCAGGTTGCAATTACCTCGCTCACGTTCTTCAGCGACATTTTTGACCATTCCTCACGCACCTGCAAGTATAACACAGGATACCCTTAAGTCCTCAGCAGTTACATTCCTCTAGTAGTACAAAATACGGCCTTTTGAAACCTAACTGTAACATGAAATGCAAACTGGAAACAACACCCTCAATCCTGAGAAATGCTTTGTCCACCAAAACACAGCATTGCCACTACTCTGTGCCATTAATTGTATCACAACACAATTGCCACTCATCACGTTTCCCTCATTCTGGCTTTGCAGAAGGGCATCAAAAAGCACAAGGAGGATATAAGCACACATGGCCAGAGGTCTAGTCCCAAGGACACAAGCTGCATATTTACACTGTTCACAGCGAGCAATCCGATTTGTGATGCCTGCTTTTTTTCTCATTACAAATCAACACTCTTTAATTTACTCCGCAGCAAAGGACTCAGGCCAGAAAGAGCTGGCTTTCCTTGCAGCAGCCACCTTCTAGATAGCCTTTTTCATGGCAGCTCTGCTGACTTGCTGTTTAGCCACAGGAGTGCCTGAGGACAGTCACCTGGATCACCCTCTGAGACCCCCACAAGGCAATGCCCAAAGCCGAGCAGCTCAGCTTCAGAACACTACAGGCATGGGGACAGCTACAGCCCGCAGGCATCTCCTTTCAACAGGACCCTTGCTATGCTGCAGGCACCACAGCACTGAGTCACAACTGGAGATGCCTGAATCCTTCCCAGGATTGTAAAAGATGGAAGAGGAGAGCTTGCCCTTGCCTCCACTCTGTGCAAATCAGGGAAGGGATCATGGCATTCAGTGAAGAATGCTTCGCCCTCTTGTCCAACTCTTGCCACACGGGCCCCAAACCTCACCATTCCGTGAGGACCGTGCTCTCCACACACACTGCAACGGCTGGGGCACACTCGGACCAGAGCTATCGCTGAGGTTGCAGCAGGCTCTGAGCATTGCCTCATGGAGTCTCTCAGGGCGATCCAGGGGACTGTGCTCGCCCAGTTGTGAGGGGCACCAATGCTGTTTGCACTAGCAGACTGGGTGTCCCGGAGCTAGGCAGGAATGCGTGCTCCTTTTCCCCTTAAAAGCTGAACCCTGCTCATTCATACTCTGTGGGCAGCTCATTCGAGCACAGCGTGCATGTCCAATGCCTTACCTCAGCCATTTGAGCTTCCACTCTGTCTGCCACACAGGAAGCATTGCCCGCTGCGTTCAGCATCAAAGAGCGGCTGCTGCCCAGCTCAGGAGGGTAGGCAGCAGCGGCTTCCGCAAGGCCTCCGATAACTCTGCCTTGCTGCAGGCGTCTGCTGAGAGCCAGTTCATTTCCCAGATCCCTGATTCTCTGCTGCATTCGTCCTACCAGGGAAGCTTGTTCCACCTGCTCCTGGGTGGCTGCCTGTGTCTGAAGCAGATGGTGCCATTTCAGCCTCCAGGGAAGAAGAACTTTCCCCCCATGCCCGACGACAGTTTCCACACACCCCCTTGGAAGAGCACAGCCTTACTCAGGCGCCTCCTCACTGCCCTCAAGAATCCACGGCCGCAGCCAGAGGCACCACGTTACGCAATGCTTTCTGTTCACTGGTGGAAACCTGCTCTTAGCACAACGTTTATGTATTTTGGTTTCCAATCAAAGCTCGGACTAAGTAGCCACCTCTCTCTCGGCAAGACGCTAGTCCCTTCTCTTAACGCTGTTCCCTGATTCTCCAGGCACTAATGTGCAAAAAGATGGTGATGCCCGGAATGGCTGAGGACAAGCGTTCCACAAGCTCACGGCCTTCAACAGACTCCTCCAGATATAAAGAGCCCATGAACCCACAGCCCTGACCAGCACAAGCTGGACACAGTGGAGAAGGACACTGGTACAGAAGAGATGAAGGAAAAGGCACAAATGGACTGTGCATGCCAGTGCCAAGTACGCTTACCTGCAGAAAGAGATTGACTTCCCGTAGTTTTTGCCTTAGTTGTCGCTCGGCCTTTTCTTCAGTCTCTCTTTTGTGCTCTTTCATGTGGCTGAGGTCTGGCGTGCTGGTCTCTACACGGCACCGGAGGGCAGCCACCTCTTCTTCCAGCTGCCGCTTCCTCTTCCGCAGCTGTGCATGGCTCCCATGCATGCAAGCCAACTCTTCCCGCAAACCTTCGTTTGCTTTCTTGAGCTGCCTTGAGTTTCTCTGCTCTGCAGAGAGCCGCTTGCAAAGTTCCTGCACCTGCACACAGCCAAGGCACAGACAGCCTTAAGCATACGCAGTTCTTTGCAGACCCTGCAGGCTGTGCGCTGAGACTCTGCTTGTCACCAGCTCGCTCCGTTTTAAAACCAAGTGAAAGCCATGCTCCTCTGCCAAAAGCAGCACCTCTTTTAAAGGTTTCCCAAAAGACCACCTCAAGTTTCCCGCCCTTCTCAGGTCTCCTCCAGCACTCCCCTAGCCAATAAAGGCTTCACTCCCAGAAGATCACACATCCACAGAGCTAGGCTCCTTCTCCTTTCCTCAGGAGCACACATCACGTGGGGTGTTTTGCATGCAGCGGGGCTGCCAGGGGTCTTCCAGACTTGTCTCACAGTCAGCATTGCCTGACTTTGTCAACACTCCTCCAGAAAGCAGCTTTCTAAGCCATGGACAAAGAAGCCCTATTCGCTCTGGATCCAAGCGGCAGCTTCTTTCCAAGAACTTTTAGGAAGTATCAGGTTTCCAGAAGTCCCCAAAGGTCAACTGCTACTCTAACGGTTTCCTCTCTCCTCAGAAATTCACCTTTTCCACACCACCACCCTGGCACCGCGGCACTCCTGCCCTTTCGGAATGATTAGTTAGACGTTTCCAGGGATCAGAAGAAAGCCCCTTCATTTCCAAACACAGCCACCACGTGAACGTGCACGTGAATACAGAAGTCAGGAGAAGAAACGAGACAGCTTTCCAAAACAAACACACAGAAACAACGAACCACAGCTCACCTTTGTTCTTAATATGTCATCTTCGCTGCCCCCTCCAGAAGGTGCGTCCTTCAGCTTGGCCTGTAGATTCAGCTGGGACTCGCTCTCGCGCCTCTCATAGGTCCTTAGTTTCTTCAGAGCTTTCTCCAGAAGCCTCTTGGACCTGTACAGCCAATTAGGGAGTAAAATAGGAAAGCCATGGGAAAAACAAACAAACAAATAAATAAACAAACAAAAAAAACCCCAAAACACAAGAAGCATTCCCTTTGAGGTTGCTCACAAACCGTTACGTACTCATAGTCTCTGAGTCAATTAAAGGAACCTTGACTCCCAGCTTAGCCGGTATTTCTTACAAATGCTAAAAAGCCATACCTGCTGCATTCTTCCTGCAGTTCCATGTTTTTCTTCACTGCCTCCTCCAGCTGGGCTTCCGCTGCTTGTTTCCTCTCTGCCCCCTTCTTCACTGCCTTTCCTTCACTCTCACACTTTGCACACAGGAAGGAGAAAGCACATACGCAGCTCAGTAAAAAGTGCAAAAGAGCCTGAGAAACAGCTTCCTCTGTCCCCCTGGCACCAGCAGGTGGTACTTAGCTATCCACATCAGTGGACAGCAGAGCTTAAGTTCGAGCTTCAGGGGAATCAGCCGCCATCACTAGGCAACAGTCCTGGGCGTTCAAGGTTACAGAGCTCTTGAACAGTGTAGCTGCCTGCACGCACCCAAAAGGAAAGAAAATCATCGACTGGAAGAGGGAAGTCAGAGCAACCCTTCATGTACCTGCTGATATTTGTCTTCTTTCAGAGGCACGTGTCTTGTCTGTAAGGCAGAGAGCAGATCTTCCAGGCTCTTATGAACCTAAGGAACAAAAAAGCCACACTGATGCTTCCCGGACTCACGCTTGCACCTCATTCAAGGGGTATTAGCGAAGCGAAATGCCACCAACATTTCTCCATCTCACTACTCCTTTACAATCGACCCCCAGTTTGAGCCCTGGAGCAGTTCTCCTTCATTAAGGGCTTGTCTCCTAACTTGGCCCAAGCACACAGCACTGCCTACGCCTGTGCCATTCCTTTATGGATTGACACCTTCGAGCCAAGGAATCCACAGTCAGTAAACAGGGAAGGTGTCAGAGGTTTGGCAATGAAGTCTCCCTTGTCACAGCCTGAGGATGCCGCTTCGGGCTTTGCTTGGCACCAAAGCAATTCCACGAGCTAACTCGCCCTTAGGGCAGCAACAAGTGCTACTGCCTGAGGGCTTAAGCACCAGGACAGCTAAAAAGCAGCAGGCGGTCAAAGCAGCACATGAGTGTCAAAGCCTCTCCTCGCACGCTGCTCAGGCCGCACAGTAGCCAGGGAACCTCTCAACACCAGAAGGCCTTGGAGAGGGACAAAGCAGAGCCGATCCCCTGCGGACTGCCAGAAATGATGTCCCCCTGGGCTCCCCAGGAAAATCTCTTCCCAGAATGTCCCCACATACACACACAGCTAGGCTCAGGAGCTCATGAAGAAGAAAGCTGAGGAGGAGCTTACAGTGGCAGAGCTGTGCAGCTCTTTCTGCAGGGCTTCAATTCGAGCCGTGTGTTGGTCGCTTCTCCCTTCCAGCCTCACCTTTTCAAGCTCAAGCCTTGAAGGAAACACAGGGAGACAGCACTGTGAAATAACGGCCCTCCAAATTCTGGATGGGCTTGCTGCCATGCAGCCAGCTCTTCCTCTTGCTTTTACACCACCCCGGCAGGCAAAGCCTTGCTTCACCGGGGCAGTTCCTTACCGTCCCACTCGTTCTTCCAGCTGCTTTAGGCTAGCTCTTTCCAAGGAGGCTTCCACAAGCTCTTGCAGTTGCTTGGAAGAAGCCATTGCTTCCCTCTCCTTTTCTGACAGGGCCGCCTGCAACTCCTCAACACAATGCTCACTCTGAAGGCGCTGCTCTTCCGACTCCTGCAACTGTCAAACCAGCACCCACGCTACTCGGCTGCATTTACATACAGACAAGCCAAGTGCTTTGACTCCCAAGTCATCTCTCCCAAATCCTCTTGCCTTGCCCTCTCTCCTGCTAGCCTCTTCCATCCCCATCTTGTCTTCCTACAAGCAGTCCCCAAAACCGCCCCAACACCAATCCGCTTCCTTCCACAGGGAGTGCACAGCAAAGACCTTGCCAAACTTAGGCACCAGGGCTATTGCACTAGGCAAGTGAGTCACTTTGAGGCCCTTCAATCTCCGCTGTGGACGTGAGGCCCAGTGCAGGCTCAGCCAGCGCGACCATTCAGAGCACCTGCCTGAGATGCTGCTTCACGTGGACCATGCAAAGCCCCACCTATCCAGGAGGGATGCTGCTTTCTGCAGCTCTCACACTACAGCACCCTGCCCGGTGGAGGAGGAAGAGCAGGTCATTTGGTTCCAGCTTTCACCCACTTCGTGGGTTATGACAGGCCGCAATGACTGACTTGCTCAGGTCCCCCTGGCACCTGTTCTCAGAATACTGCCCTCTGCTTGTTCATCATTTGCCAGGGAAAAACAACATTGTCAGGCTCATTAAGGTAGTTACTGTTTTTGCCTACCTTGCCCTTAAGCCTGTCCAACTCTTTTAGCAACTGCCCTTTCTCTTCCTCCAGGTCCTTGCAACCACGTGTGGCAGCTTCCAGAGAGGCTTCTGACATCAGCTGCTTTCGACGAGCCTCAGCAAGCTCCTGCTCCAGCTGTCTGGCCGTGTCCTGTGGACATAGTTACATGCATAGGAAGAAAAGGCTTGGACCACAGGTTCCGCTTTCTCTTCTTTCCTGTTACACTACAGAGCTGCTTCAGGCTTCAGAGTGAACCTAAACATAACTTATTTTGTCCACACCACTGTGCCTCTGCACAGCTGATGTCTGCTCTCTGTCTGCTGCCAACAGCTAAGCTTTGCCAGCTCGTCTTTAAGCTCGTGGCTTCCTATGAGTTCAAAATGGCCAAGTACTGTTCTCCTTGGAACAGCACATAAACACAGACTGCAGACATCCACGTGCATCTGTGTTTAAGAAAATGCCAGCAATCTGCTCAGATGCACGTGCTGTTATTGAACTGCACACATGACTCTAATCCACAAACCCAGGGCTTCATATTAGATCCTGTGAAAATGAAAGGGCAGGAGTAGCTTACAGAGGCAAAGCTGTGCAGCTCTTTCTGAAGAGCTTCGACTTTAGCTGTCTGTTGGTGAGCTCTGCCTTCCAGCCTCCCATTCTCAAGTTCAAGCCTTCAAAGGAAACATAGGTCTCAGTATGGGAACCCAGTGGAGCACAGACACCCACTCCAAACTGTGAACTGACGGTATCTCAAGCAAACACCTCCCTCCAAATCCCAGATTTGCTTGCTCTCAAGCAGCAAGCTAACCCCGTTGCCTTTACACCCTCCCACAAAGCACAGCCTTGCTTCACTGTGCCAACTCCTTACCTTTCCACTTTGTCTTTCAGCACTTTTAGGCTCTCCATTTCCAAGCAGGCCTTCTTGCATTCTTGCAGTTGCTGAGACAAAGCCAATGCTTCCCTTTGCTTTTCTGCCAGGGCTCTCTTCAAATTCTGAACACACCGCTCAGACTGGAGAAGCTGCTCTTCCAGCTCCTGCAACTGTCAAACCAGGACCCACGCTAGTCAGCTTCCTCTTCACACACTCAAGGCACCTGCTTTCACTCGCAGGTCACCTCTGAAAAACCCTGTTGCTTCGTCCTCTTTCATACTGGCCTCTCCCATCCCGCTGCTTGTTCATTGGTTACAGGGGAAAACAGGGTTGTCAGGGTCCTCGGGCTAGTCACAGCCTTTGCCTACCTTGCCTTTAACCCTGGCCAACTCCTTTTGCAACTGCATTTTCTCCTCCTCCAGCTCCCGGCGAGCACGCGTGGCAGCTTCCAGCGAGGCTTCGGACAGCGCCTGCTTTCTGCGGGCATCGGCGAGCTCCTGCTCCAGCTCCCTGACCCTGCCCTGATGGAATAAGGACACGCATCGCAGGAAAAGCCTTGCACCGTGCACTGTGCTTTTGCTTTTCCTGTTACATTACACGACTCTTCCGAGAAGTAGCTCCCCAAAGGACTACTATGTTTCTTCCCCTTCTCCCATCACCCAGACCTTTCTCAGGCATCTCCCTACCCCTCACTCCTACCCCCGCCTTCATTCCCTTCCAGCCATTGTCAGACTCTGGACAAAAGTCTCTCTCCACCCGAGAGCCACACTTGGACCAGGCCTTTTCACACACACAGAATGAGGCAAACACTCTGCAGAGCAGCACAGTGCACACTTGTGCACCGTGTCCATTTGCAGGCAGACACTTCCCCTTCCACAGCACACTCCAAGGCCACGCAATCTCTTCTCTAACTGTCCACACACACACACACAAGTAGGCTCAGGAGCTCATGAAAAGGAAAGGTCAGGAGTCGCTTACAGAGGCAGAGCTGCGCAGCTCTTTCTGAAGAGCTTCCACCCTGGCAGTCTCATGGCGCGCTGTCACCTCCAGCCCTGTTTTTTCAAACTCAAGCCTTCAAAGGAAACATAGGGCTCAGTATGGGAACCCAACAGAGCACACATACCCACTCCACACTGTGAACTAACAACATCTCAAGCAAAAGCCTCCCTCCAAGTCCCACATTCCCTTGCTGGGATGCAGCAAGGTAATCCCGTTGCCTTTACACCAGCCCACAAAGCAAAGCCTTGCTTCACTCTGGCACTTCCTCACCGTCCAACTTTTTCCCTCAAGAGCTTTATGGTGAAGAGCAGTGTGCCACGTTCTTGCTCTTGCGGGGAAGCAGCCATTGATTCTCTTTGCTTCTCTGCCAGGGCTCTCTTCAACTCCTCAACAGACCGCTCAGACTGGAGACGCCGCTCTTCCGATTCCTGCAACTGTCAAACCAGGAACCATGGGAGTGAGCTTCATCTTCAGCATCGTACACACTGCTTTGACTCCCAAGTCAAATCTCCCAAACTCTGGTGCTTCACCCTCTTTCCTATTGACCTCTCCTGTCCCCATCCTGATTTTCTACAAGCAGACAGCTCCGACTGACAAGGGAAAAGAGCGCTTTCTGCAGCTCTCAAACTACACTGCCCTGCACAGCACAGCACATGAAGAAGAGCACGTCGTTGCGCTCAAGGCTCCACCGCCCTCATGGGTTACGGCAGTGCGGAACTACTGACTTCATCACATCTCACTTGTACCTGTGCTCAGAATGCTGCCTTGTCCTTCTCATCATTTACAGAGGAAGAACAGCCCTGTTACGCTCATTATTGTTGTTATGGCATTTGCCTACCTTGCCTTTAACCCTGGCCAACTCCTTCTGCAGCTGCCCTTGCTCTTCCTCCAGGTCCTGGCAGGAACGTGGGGCAGCTTCCAGCAAGGCTTCTGCTGGCGACTGCTTTTTAGGAGCATCAGCAAGCTCCTCACCCAGCTCTCCAATACTATCCTAATGAAATAGTTACACACATAGGAAGAAAAAGCTTGGAGCACGCACTATGCATTTCTAATAAGGCACTTGCTATGAGAGCTCGGACATTCCCAGACCCTGCTTCCTCACAAGCCCCGTGGAGCAGCTTGCACACAGCTAAAGCTGTTCCAGTTCACTGGAACAAACGTGTGGCAGAAGCAGCCAAAGAAGGAGCAGAGCCTCCTCGGTGCAGGGCCCACACCCAGAGCAACCTCCTGAGAAGATCCCCCCACGGGGAACCCACTGTGCCCCCCGCTGAAAGCACCTCAGAATCCCAGGGAGAATCGTTGTCCTCCTCCGGCTCCGCTCCTGCTGCCGATGGAACATCTGCAAGGGAAATAAGGAAGGGCACACCATGAGTGCTTCTCTCACTCTGCTGCTCTCCTCCATCAGGCAACACCCACAGCCAAGGGACAGATAATGCTGTTACTAGAGTGTTTAAAAAAAAAGAAGAAAAAGCAGCGTCATTCAAGAGCATCCTCACTCTGAACCGCACCACTGTGTTCTCACCCTTCCTCCCGCATGCTCACACAGGCAGGAAGTCACCACGAAATAACACTCCTTGCAGTCCAGCACTTCCACAAAACATCTTCCTCACTTGACCTTCCCCTCTGCCCTGGCATTTGCTGGCAAGGGCAGAATTGGGGCTTTCCCATCTCAGCAGCAGCTCATCACCAGCACTCACTGACTCAGACCAAGGAGCAAACAAACACAGGGGCTCAACGCTTCTGAACTCACCTCTACTAACAGGGAGGGCTGCTGCAGCATTTGCAACTTGAGGACCACCTGCTGCTTCCTCCCCATCCCGTGCAGGTGATTCCTCCTGAAAGAGGCCGGCCAAAAGAGTTGGAAGGAACAGAAAGAAGCACCCGTTGCACAGGAAAGGGCACCGTGCAAAGTACTTCTATTCCCTGTACCTGTACAGGGAAAAACGTTCTCACTTTTCTTTTACAAGGCCTGCACTCCTCCCTTAGGAGGATGTTTCTGTGCACAGCAATACCCAGTCTCACAGACATGCTGTTCCTCTTCAACAGAGACTCTCAGAAGTGCAGCCTGGACACAGGCTGAGCCTACATTCACCTACATTCAAATATGCAGGAGCACACACACCCTTTCCCCCGCTCCTCTGCAACAACAAAAACCAACAGAAAGCACCTCAGAATCCAAGAGGGAGTCTCCGTCTTTCTCCTGCTCCGCTCCCGCTGCCAAGGAAACATCTGCAAGGGAAATAAGGAAGGGCACACCATGAGTGCTCCTTTCACTCTGCTGCTCTCCTCCGTCAGGCAACACCCACAGCCAAGGGACAGATAATGCTGTTACTAGAGTCTTCAAAAAAAGAAGAAAAAGCAGCGTCATTCAAGAGCATCCTCACGCTCAGCCGCACCACTGTGTTCTCACCCCTTCCCCAGCCCTTCTCTGCAGCAGAAGTCGCCCAAGCCCAGCAGGACAGCTCACACAGCTACAACCAACAGCCAACAGAGGGGCAGCGAGCACCCAAACGCGGCTCTGCAAGGCCGGAGTCCTGGAGGAGGGAGCCGTGCGGGCAGCTGCTCTCCCAAACTCGCGCTCCAGAGTCTGGCACCCACAGTCCATTTGCATCGCAACGGAGGGGTCCTCAAAGCACTACACAAAATATCCTCACGTGCGCAGCGAGTCACCAAGAAACAGTGCTCCTTGCACTCCAGCACTACCACAAAACGCCTCCCTCAGCTGACGTGCCCTCCGCCCTCTCCTTTGGTGGCAAGGGCAGAATCGGGGCTGCCCCGTCTCACAAGCACGGCACCGTTTCCATGCACTGGCCCTCACAGCCACCAAACAAGACGTGGCCTTCAACGTGCCCTTCAACTCACCTCGCACACAAGCCGGGGCTCCTGCAGCGTTTGTATCCTGAGGACCATCAGCGGCCTCCTCTCCATCCCTTGCAGGTGCTTCGTCCTGAAAGAGGCCAGCCAAAACAGTTGCAAAGAACAGAAAGAAGCACTCCCTGTGCAGGCAATAGACACCCTGCAAACTACTTCCCTCTACCCACACAGGGAAAAATGGTCTGACTTCCTTTCTTTGAGGCCTGCAACTCCTCCCTTGAGAAGACGTTTGAGTAGACAGCAGTACCCAATGTCACATATGTGCTCTTCTGCTTCTGAAGAGACCCTCACAAGCGCAGCCTGCGCACAGTCTCAGCCTGCCTTCACCCACGTTCCAATACCCAGGAGCACACACACCCTTTCCCCTCTCCTTTGCACCAATGAAAACCAACAGTTGCCTGCTTTTCAGTAACCTTAGTCCAACTCCGCCTCTTTCCTCCCTTGCACTTTTTTACCCAAAACAGCGCTCCAAGTCAAAACCCACGTTATTGCTGTTGGGCTTCTTACTTGGCTGCAGGATTCCATACACTGTCCTTTTCATGGATACTTTGGCAAAGAAACAGCAACCCCACCAAACTCTTGCAGAGCCAGAATCTGGACCCTTTGAGTATTGCACTACAAATCCCATGCAAGGGCCACTTGCTATGAGAGCTCGGACATTCCCAGACCCTGCTTCCTCACAAGCCTCGTGGAGCAGCTTGCACACAGCTAAAGCTGCCCAAGTTCACTGGAACAAACGTATGGCAGAAGCAGCCAAAGAAGGAGCAGAGCCTCCTCGGTGCAGGGCCCACACCCAGAGCAACCTCCTGAGAAGATCCCCCCACGGGGAACCCACTGTGGCCCCCCCGCTGAAAGCACCTCAGAATCCCAGGGAGAATCGTTGTCCTCCTCCGGCTCCGCTCCTGCTGCCGATGGAACATCTGCAAGGGAAATAAGGAAGGGCACACCATGAGTGCTTCTCTCACTCTGCTGCTCTCCTCCATCAGGCAACACCCACAGCCAAGGGACAGATAATGTTGTTACTAGAGTGTTTAAAAAAAGAAGAAAAAGCAGCGTCATTCAAGAGCATCCTCACTCTGAGCCCCACCACTGTGTTCTCACCCTTCCTCCCACATCCTCACACAGGCAGGAAGTCACCACGAAATAACACTCCTTGCACTCCAGCACTTCCACAAAACATCTTCCTCACTTGACCTTCCCCTCTGCCCTGGCATTTGCTGGCAAGGGCAGAATTGGGGCTTTCCCATCTCAGCAGCAGCTCATCACCGGCATTCACTGACTCAGACCAAGGAGCAAACAAACACAGGGGCTCAACGCTTCTGAACTCACCTCTACTGACAGGGAGGGCTGCTGCAGCATTTGCAACTTGAGGACCACCTGCTGCTTCCTCCCCATCCCGTGCAGGTGATTCCTCCTGAAAGAGGCCAGCCAAAAGAGTTGGAAGGAACAGAAAGAAGCACCCGTTGCACAGGAAAGGACACCGTGCAAAGTACTTCTATTCCCTGTACCTGTACAGGGAAAAATGTTCTCACTTTTCTTTTACAAGGCCTGCACTCCTCCCTTAGGAGGATGTTTCTGTGCACAGCAATACCCAGTGTCACAGACATGATGTTCCTCTTCAACAGAGACTCTCAGAAGTGCAGCCTGGACACAGGCTGAGCCTACATTCACCTACATTCAAATATGCAGGAGCACACACACCCTTTCCCCCGCTCCTCTGCAACAACAAAAACCAACAGAAAGCACCTCAGAATCCAAGAGGGAGTCTCCGTCTTTCTCCTGCTCCGCTCCCGCTGCCAAGGAAACATCTACAAGGGAAAGAAGGAAGGGCACACCATGAGTGCTTCTTTCACTCTGCTGCTCTCCTCCATCAGGAAAGCCCCAGCGAGCAAACACACAGCAGGACCCGTGTTTACTAACTCACCTTTCTCACCAGCCACTGATCCTGCAGCATCTTTATCCTGAGGACCACCAGCACCTTCCTCTCCATCCTTTTCAGATGATGCTTCCTAAGAGAGGTCAGGAAAAAAAAAAAAAGTGTTGCAAAGAACAGAAAGAAGCATCTTCTGCAGCGGCAATTCACACTTTGCAAAATGCTTCATTTCCCTGGGTTACTACACAGGAGAGTTCTCTCTTGTCTGCTGCAAAGAAAGGCCTGCAGGTTTTCCACAGGAATGCCTTTGGGCAGACAGCAATAGCCAGCACCACAGACATGCTGCTCTGCCCCTCACAAGCATGGCCTAGACACACTCTGACTCCAGCTTCAACAACACGGTGACACACACGAGCACACTCCCCATCTGCCCCTTCTTTTCACCCAGGACAAGCAACAGCTGCCTGCTTCTCCGACAGCCTTAGTCCAGCTTCCCTCCCTTTCCTCACGGGCACTCTTCAACCCACTAGCACATCTCCCTGTGCTGCAGTAGCTCCTCGCAGACGGCATCTGCGACACTCTCTCAAAGCTCACTGACAAGAGGGCAACCAGGAGAAGAAGGAAATCTTGCCTGCATCTCCAGCACTGCAGGGTGCCTTCCAGCATCATCCTCGGAATCCTCAGAATCGCTGCACAGTCCCAGTGCCAAACACCTCTTCTGCAGGAGAAACAGCAAAAATAAAGAGACATCATCAGAGGGGAAACAGGCAGCGGGAGATCAGGCGCACGTGAGCCTGGAATGCCATTCCCATGTGCCAGGAGACAAAGACACCGGCTACAGGAGCTCCCTGCTGAGCACACTTGAGGAACCTCACAAGGAGGACAGGAGAGCCAGGGGATGAAGCATCTCAGCCCACTTTGAACAATAAATGCCTTTCTCCCACATCAGTCACAATTCTACCACCCCTTTGTTCCTGGAAACCGACAGCAAGGTCTGCAGGACAAAGGAACAGGTAATCTAGGAGCTCATCAGCTTTCATTCTCTAGAAATCTCACGCACATCAAGACCGTGCGGTCATTTCTCTTGTCACCTAGTGCTCTTCTGCCCCCGACCACCAGACTGCTGCGTGCTCTGCCACGGCTACCAGACTTGGAGGAAGTAGCTCACAGCAGCAGGAAGGGGGCCAGGCAGGAGACCGCTTTGCAGGAGCAAAGCCACCGCACTGCAAGCGCCCTTTCGCTCAAATCCACACAGCTCAGCCCTCCAAACCACTCACTCAATTTCCACAGAAATTCTGCCTCTTGGGCCACTTCACCTTGGCAGCTAAACGGCGTCTTTCTAATTCGGAGGCAGGAACGGAGTTGTCCTCGCTCTCCTCGTCATCAGTATCTTGAACGCTTGAAAAGTTAAGACAAGAAGGACTGTGTCTCTCTCCAGGCTCTCCTCTTCTGAGGCAGGGGAAAGGATTGGGGGAAAGCGCTTGTTCAAGCCTCACCATACAAAGCATTCACGGGAAAGCTCCTCTCCCACTGTGAAAACATTAATTGACACGATTAATTCTTAGCATGTCAGACCTTCAGAAGTCAACACGGCCCACAAGCACCTAACACAGGCACTTCTGCAGGCCACGCTGCAGGGGAACAGTCACACAAGACAGCAGGGACAAAAGCAGGCCCCAACCTGCCCTTGACTTCTCGCACCCTACTGAATTCTAACCCCCTTCCCCTCAAAGGACATTAGCAAAGAAAATCAACACTGCCCTTACATTTCCTTCTAAGCTTCCTCAACAAAATACTAGCATGGGACAAACGCGCGTTGGGAGCAGACAGTTAGCAAACGCTGCGGGGCGCTGACGGGATAGGAAGCTAATGAAGTGCTCAACTACTCGCACCACACGCACACGCACACGCACACGCAGAGCCCCAGCAGTTCCTCCACGCTTAAGGATCCTACCTCCGCTGGCCGCAGCACAGGCGCCCGATGCAGAGGCAGCAGCTCCTGCTCCGGGAGGCGAGCTGAGTCCTGCCATGCCTACTGGGCCGCCTGCACGCGCCCTCTGCGCGCACTCTGCCAGCTCTTCACTAACGCTGCAGACAGGAAGAAAGGAAGGACTGTCACCAAACCCAACGGCATCCTTGTACACGGCTCTTCTAGGACACAACGAGCCACTGCTTCTCCACGCTACGCCTATTCAGAGCCATCTGGCAAGCTGACACACACGGGCTAGTTACACATACCCACGCACACCCGCCCTTCCTGCTCCCCTTGCTACAGGCCCAGGGCAAGGGGAAGCGGCAGAAGAAAGGACCTCTGCATTTGGTCTCATGCGCTGCTCTGGGGAGGGCTTCGTATACACTCCACTTGCCCAAAGCACACTTTTCAGGCTCGCTATTGCTCACAGCTCAGCTCAGCACCACCAACTTGAAACCTGACCGAGCAGTCGGGGTGGAGTCAAGGAAAACCTCCCGGTTCACACTTGACACTACATGTTCCAGAACATGCCCTTTTGCCCAGCTTCCACAGACGTCTCCACACATCATTAAACCTTGCTGCTCTTAACAAGAGCGTCCATAAGCCAACACGCACATTCACACACCTCAGCAACTCTAACGTCACCTAAAGCACTTACCGAGCATGCAGAAAAGTCCTAGCATACTCCTCCGCCGTCCACCCAGCAACATCTTTCTGGGAAAGATCAGCACCATGGCGAAGAAGAGTGTCTAGGATGCTCCTGTTCCCAGTCGAAGCAGCCCGCATTAAAGGGGTCCTAGAGCATCCAAAAGAGGAGAGGAAAGCTCGGAGCCAACGCAGACATTTCACTCGCATGCCTTTCAGCCCTCTTTGCTCCCACAACAATTGCTTCCCCCTTTCCCACAGGCAGAAGCAAAGCAAAGGCAGCTACACGGAAGCACAGCACAACTCGGAAGGAACGGGGCCTCCGGACACGCTCTTCGGACAAGCCCTTCACCTGGCAGACTGGTCTCGAGCGTTCACATCAGCTCCTTTGCCAAGCAGGAACTCCACCATCTCGCCGTGACCACCCGACACGGCAAGGGCAAGGGGCGTGCAGCCCATCTGCAAGCATAAAGCGCCCCCAGTCAGAACCAAACAGCCAGGGAAAGCCACTCTCTCTTTCCGAGAGCAGCCTCACCCACATTCTACACTTACCTTATCCTTAGCCTCGAGAAGGGCGCTGTGCTCCACTAGCTGCCCTGCTAGAGAGGTGTTACGAGCAAGGACAGCCAGGTGAAGGGCAGTGTTGCCGGTAACGTCGGCAAGATTAGGGTTGGCACCACGCGCCAGCAGAATGGCCACGCATTCTTCTTGCTGGCACTGCACTGCCTGCAAGCAACACGGCAAAGAAAAGGAAGCCTTCCCAGCAACTACGTTTCCCTCCCTCAGCGCTCCCACAGCCGGCCAAGCGCACAAAGCAACCCTGGCCTTCCCCGAGGAGGCAACGTGGGCCCATTCTGCGCCAATCGCAACACAGTCTCCACCTGTCCCAACATCACGCATCACCCCAGAGACGCAGCGCTCTGGGTGCAGCTTGGAAGCCCTCCCTCAACGTGAGCCCGTGCTCCACGTACCTTCATCAGTGGAGATCTCTTGTAGCCGTCCCGCGCATCCAGCTTGCACTTCTTCTCCACTAAATAGGACACGATCTCCGAGTGCCCATTAGCGCAAGCGAGATGCAGGGGTGTCCTACAAAGGCAACACATTCCATTAACACGCACACACGCGCCGAGCTGCACACACCGCTCCTGCCTCTGTCCCGGGCCTAGGGCCACCGCTGTCCGCAGCCACAAGAGCAGCTTAGAAAGAGTCGCCCATTCCGGCAGCAACGGCAGCAGCTGCACACCCCAAGCCCAGAGGGAGGGGCTAGGAAAAGTCACCCCCACCCCACGCAGCACCCGCTTCCCGCAGCTCCGCACCCGCTTCCCTGCAAAGGGGCTCCTGCGCCCAGGCACAGCGGTCTGCCCACGCAGCCCCACGCTGCCGGGCGCAAGCGTCTGCCCTCCATCCCTCTGCCCGCGCAACCGCCCGCTGCCTCCAACAGCACCACCCACGCTGCCCAGCAAGGACCACCCAGGCTTGGTTGGCCACCTCCAGCCTTCGCCAAGGCGCCCTGCGGCTTGCGCCAGCACCGCTTGCGTGGCAACAGAGTGCCGCACGCCGGGGACACGGGCTTTCCAAGAGCAGCACAGCAGCCTCGGGCGGTGCTGCTGGGGCAGGGCCTGCCACCCGGCCTTCCCCGCAGCAGCCTCGAGCACACGCGCCCTCCACGCCCGGCCAGGCCCTCGCGAAGAGCCGGCAAAGCCCCGGCCGGCGCCGCCCCCCTCACCGCTTGGCCTTGTCGCGCCCGTCGAGGCCGCGTGTCGGCAGCCGCCGCAGCGCAGCCAGGTCTCCGCGGGCGGCCGCGCGGTGCAGCTCGCTCAGCTCCTCCTCGCGAAGCTCGTAGCGAGCGCCCACGCAGGCCAGGGAAGCGCCGCCGGGCGCCGCCGCCCCCCGCCCCTTGCCGAAGAGCGCCAGGAAGCGCTTCATGCTGCGGCGGGGACGCGGACACGGCCAGAGAGAGACGGCCCCGCCTCGGGCGGGCGGGGCAGAGGAGCCGAGCCCCGAGCAGGGGCCGCGGCCGGGACAGCTGCGGCGGGGCTGAGCCCCGGCGGGCTGCGGGAGCGGGGGTCGCGGGCTCGGAGCCCCCGCGCCGGGAGCAGAGGCGCGCTCCGAGGGCCGGGACGCAGCGAGGCTCCCAGCGAGGCACGCGCCGACCGTCGCTCCGGCACTGGCGGCCGCAGCACTGAGGCCGCGCGGCGACGGCGCCAGGCGCAACAGCCGCGGCGAGGGCGTCACAGGGCGGCGGGGTGACGCCGCGGGGTGACACTGCCACGCGCCACAGGCGGCTCCTCGACGTGGGGCTGCAGCGCACCCACAAGGGGCTGCGGCTCCCCGAGAAAGAGCACCGCCGCTGTTAGCTTGGTTGTCGCTCAACTATCTTTTTCATGTTCTCCTATGATTGTGAATCTGCTACTTGTTGTAGATCTGCCAGCGCTGCCAGTTATTATCATTAGTAGAAAATCATCTTTCATTTCACAAAAATCCCCATTTACGTCTTGTCGGTATTTACTCAACTGAATCGAGCAGAAAAGCAGAACCAGCCAAAAATAATAATAAAAATAATCCCCAGCCACGCTCATACTATAGATTGCGATTAAATGTTTGAAGTGCATGAGTAGGGTGGAGGTGTTAGTTTGTATATTGATATATGCCCTTCATGATGAGTCTGGATTTTACTACTTGTAGGACTGAGGCAGGAATAAGTTCGTGAGATGGGATGCTAGCCCGAGGTGCTCTTAGGCTACTGAACAGCAGCGGAATACTTCCATAAGATGTTTGAATGAAGATTTTTTCCCTCCACTTCGGCATGTGTACATGTTAGCAGGAGGAAAAATAGCAAAGCTTGTATTTGATAAAAGGAGCGCGCAGTTGGCTGTTGATTACGGTGCTATTAGTGGTCCATATATACCAAGAAGACACTCAGAACAGGTACTGGGACTGCTGCCATTATCACTGATGAGGAAGGTCACCTCTCTTTTTGCAGTGAGGTTGCAAGTCTTTAATTGCGCCTGCTCCTGTCCAACAGTGCCTTACAAGCCATGTATAAAGCTGATACTGTGTGGTTAGCCGGTAAGTATTACCTGCCATAGTGCTAGAGATAGAAACTGGGCTCTGTGCAACGGAACTCGAAGCCTGTGTCTCAAGTTCCTAAACGAGGACTCCAGAGGGAGCAGCCGTGTTCCCCCCTCAGGGGAAGAGGAAGCCTCTCTGGTGTGGGGGATAGAGATCTTTCTCTTGGGGATGTAATTGAAGTGGCCACCAGATAAGCACTGGCTTCTCACTTACTTGGAAATCATCCTTAAATTCAAATGTACATTACTGTTCCAAATGAATGGGATTCTTCTAATCGGGACTTTTTTTTTGGAACTTGTCCATGCTATGCACACATTGCTAGGACATCCTGCACACTGCATTCTTTAACTACTAAATTAGCTCTTTAGCTTTGAAGGCCAGCTAGCAGTGTGAGTGTATTGTTCACACAGTCATTGAGCATTCCCAGATTTTTGTAGCCAAACCCTAACAGATGTCCAAATCTCTCTGGAATTACTGGAAGCAACCAGGAGGCTGTCATCTCCACATTGCCCTTGGTCTTAGCTTAAGGCTACAGGTGCCTCCTAAACCACAGCAGGGTTTGCTGCGTCCTCACAGTGGATGTGCCATCAAGCACTGCCAGTCCAGACCAGCTTTCTTCTCAAAGTTCAAACTAGCTTATTTTTATGAAGACTGGGCCATTTTGGAGCTCTTTTTGTACACCACATGTTTAAAATCAAAACTGCACCAAGCAATAAAAAAGCCAACACTAAGATAAAATACATATATATTAGTAAATTAACACCAGAGTAATATAGATATGTACATGTGCCTAGGTGAGGTGCTCTGGGATTGCATAGTCCTCAAATGGCCTGGTAAGCAGCCAAACTTCCTTTCAGAACACATTATGGCAGACGTTACTGCATCTTCTTCTGCCTTTGAACTCCTTTGGGAGTTTGGGCTACTGTTGTCACTCAGCAAACCTCTCCTTATCGAGTGCATTAAGACCAGCCACTCTTAGGTAAACTAAGATTCTTGTAAAGGCCTTTGGGATCTTACAGCAGGGTTTTGCCTCCCCCTTTGGGAATCCCTGCCGACTACTCCCATGCACTTTCTTGTTCCTTCTCATCTTTGGAAAGGGCTTCCGGGAGGCTGCGCTCCATCAGCTTGCCAGGCCTCGAGCTGCTGCCGACCGTTTGCGGCTCGCCTGATCGTGCTTCTTGGCTGGCTCCTAGGCAAGGGGGACAGCTGCTGTGGGCCAGGCCTCAGGAGCCTTCCGCCATTGCCAGCACCTGCCAGCCATCTTTGAGAGCGGCCTCCCCCTGGCAGCGCAGGAGCGCTCTGAAGGGCAGCAGGAGGCAAACAGAGCCCCCAACTCCAGGCCCCTGTCTAAAAACCCAGCGGAGCTTTCAACCTCCCCTGAGGAAAAGGACACAGGCTGCACGCTGCCAGCAAGCGGCCAGACTCCTGCCAGGGTTCCCCCCTTGGCAGCAAGCCCGCCGCTCCCATTCTGTAAGAGGGACAGGCAGCGGGAGGAAGAGGGAACAGGCGCGTGCGCAGGGCAGGCCAAGTCACGAAGGGGACGGGAATAAAACAGAGATGTCCCAGGCTACAAGCTTTATTAAATACAGAATTGGAACAGAACACCTTCACTTGAATGCAGCTCGATGTCATCTACACACCACTCCGCCAAGAGCTAGAGGGCACGTTTCCCCAGGCTTCCTTCCTCTCGGGATATCCTCTCTTGGCAGTCCCCGCTCCAGAAAGCCACTTCTGAGGAAGGCGCGCGCGGCAGGGGGAACAAAAGGCCCTCTGTTAGTGTTACAGGAGCAAAAGGGAGCAAGTCCCAAACCAAAGGAACCAACCCCATTCATCCCAGTAGACGGGCACCTCTGCTCACAATGCAGACACATTCAACCCAAGGCACTTGTGTCCACCCAAGCAAATGCAAGGGGCTCTAAAGCAACAGCTGGCCACTCGGCAGCTGATTGAAGCCAACAGGAACCCAAAGAATTGCAAAGCAGGGGCCACCTGCTTGCAAACAGGCCCCGTCCCTGAAAAGGCCCGACTAGAGCCCCCCGGAGAGGGGATTATTCGGGGCTCTGGGGGCGGCCTTGCATGTGCACATACACTGTTTCTTCTCTTTTTTAAGGACAGGCACATAATATTCTGTGCCACCAGTATTTGGATCACGATGAAGGTGTCACATAAATCTCCAGGTTGCAATTACCTCGCTCACGTTCTTCAGCGACATTTTTGACCATTCCTCACGCACCTGCAAGTATAACACAGGATACCCTTAAGTCCTCAGCAGTTACATTCCTCTAGTACTACCTTCTACGGCCTTTTGAAACCTAACTGTAACATGAAATGCAAACTGGAAACAACACCCTCAATCCTGAGAAATGCTTTGTCCACCAAAACACAGCATTGCCACTACTCTGTGCCATTAATTGTATCACAACACAATTGCCACTCATCACGTTTCCCTCATTCTGGCTTTGCAGAAGGGCATCAAAAAGCACAAGGAGGATATAAGCACACATGGCCAGAGGTCTAGTCCCAAGGACACAAGCTGCATATTTACACTGTTCACAGCGAGCAATCCGATTTGTGATGCCTGCTTTTTTTCTCATTACAAATCAACACTCTTTAATTTACTCCGCAGCAAAGGACTCAGGCCAGAAAGAGCTGGCTTTCCTTGCAGCAGCCACATTCTAGACAGCCTTTTTCATGGCAGCTCTGCTGACTTGCTGTTTAGCCACAGGAGTGCCTGAGGACAGTCACCTGGATCACCCTCTGAGACCCCCACAAGGCAATGCCCAAAGCCGAGCAGCTCAGCTTCAGAACACTACAGGTATGGGGACAGCTACAGCCCGCAGGCATCTCCTTTCAACAGGACCCTTGCTACGCTGCAGGCACCACAGCACTGAGTCACAACTGGAGCTGCCTGAAGCCTTCCCAGGATTGTAAAAGATGGAAGAGGAGAGCTTGCCCTTGCCTCCACTCTGTGCAAATCAGGGAAGGGATCATGGCATTCAGTGAAGAATGCTTCGCCCTCTTGTCCAACTCTTGCCACACGGGCCCCAAACCTCACCATTCCGTGAGGACCGTGCTCTCCACACACACTGCAACGGCTGGGGCACACTCGGACCAGAGCTATCGCTGAGGTTGCAGCAGGCTCTGAGCATTGCCTCATGGAGTCTCTCAGGGCGATCCAGGGGACTGTGCTCGCCCAGTTGTGAGGGGCACCAATGCTGTTTGCACTAGCAGACTGGGTGTCCCGGAGCTAGGCAGGAATGCGTGCTCCTTTTCCCCTTAAAAGCTGAACCCTGCTCATTCATACTCTGTGGGCAGCTCATTCGAGCACAGCGTGCATGTCCAATGCCTTACCTCAGCCATTTGAGCTTCCACTCTGTCTGCCACACAGGAAGCATTGCCCGCTGCGTTCAGCATCAAAGAGCGGCTGCTGCCCAGCTCAGGAGGGTAGGCAGCAGCGGCTTCCGCAAGGCCTCCGATAACTCTGCCTTGCTGCAGGCGTCTGCTGAGAGCCAGTTCATTTCCCAGATCCCTGATTCTCTGCTGCATTCGTCCTACCAGGGAAGCTTGTTCCACCTGCTCCTGGGTGGCTGCCTGTGTCTGAAGCAGATGGTGCCATTTCAGCCTCCAGGGAAGAAGAACTTTCCCCCCATGCCCGACGACAGTTTCCACACACCCCCTTGGAAGAGCACAGCCTTACTCAGGCGCCTCCTCACTGCCCTCAAGAATCCACGGCCGCAGCCAGAGGCACCACGTTACGCAATGCTTTCTGTTCACTGGTGGAAACCTGCTCTTAGCACAACGTTTATGTATTTTGGTTTCCAATCAAAGCTCGGACTAAGTAGCCACCTCTCTCTCGGCAAGACGCTAGTCCCTTCTCTTAACGCTGTTCCCTGATTCTCCAGGCACTAATGTGCAAAAAGATGGTGATGCCCGGAATGGCTGAGGACAAGCGTTCCACAAGCTCACGGCCTTCAACAGACTCCTCCAGATATAAAGAGCCCATGAACCCACAGCCCTGACCAGCACAAGCTGGACACAGTGGAGAAGGACACTGGTACAGAAGAGATGAAGGAAAAGGCACAAATGGACTGTGCATGCCAGTGCCAAGTACGCTTACCTGCAGAAAGAGATTGACTTCCCGTAGTTTTTGCCTTAGTTGTCGCTCGGCCTTTTCTTCAGTCTCTCTTTTGTGCTCTTTGATGTGGCTGAGGTCTGGCGTGCTGGTCTCTACACGGCACCGGAGGGCAGCCACCTCTTCTTCCAGCTGCCGCTTCCTCTTCCGCAGCTGTGCATGGCTCCCATGCATGCAAGCCAACTCTTCCCGCAAACCTTCGTTTGCTTTCTTGAGCTGCCTTGAGTTTCTCTGCTCTGCAGAGAGCCGCTTGCAAAGTTCCTGCACCTGCACACAGCCAAGGCACAGACAGAGAGCTTTAACCATACGCAGTTCTTTGCAGACCCTGCAGGCTGTGCGCTGAGACTCTGCTTGTCACCAACTCGCTCCGTTTTAAAACCAAGTGAAAGCCATGCTCCTCTGCCAAAAGCAGCACCTCTTTTAAAGGTTTCCCAAAAGACCACCTCAAGTTTCCCGCCCTTCTCAGGTCTCCTCCAGCACTCCCCTAGCCAATAAAGGCTTCACTCCCAGAAGATCACACATCCACAGAGCTAGGCTCCTTCTCCTTTCCTCAGGAGCACACATCACGTGGGGTGTTTTGCATGCAGCGGGGCTGCCAGGGGTCTTCCAGACTTGTCTCACAGTCAGCATTGCCTGACTTTGTCAACACTCCTCCAGAAAGCAGCTTTCTAAGCCATGGACAAAGAAGCCCTATTCGCTCTGGATCCAAGCGGCAGCTTCTTTCCAAGAACTTTTAGGAAGTATCAGGTTTCCAGAAGTCCCCAAAGGTCAACTGCTACTCTAACGGTTTCCTCTCTCCTCAGAAATTCACCTTTTCCACACCACCACCCTGGCACCGCGGCACTCCTGCCCTTTCGGAATGATTAGTTAGACGTTTCCAGGGATCAGAAGAAAGCCCCTTCATTTCCAAACACAGCCACCACGTGAACGTGCACGTGAATACAGAAGTCAGGAGAAGAAACGAGACAGCTTTCCAAAACAAACACACAGAAACAACGAACCACAGCTCACCTTTGTTCTTAATATGTCATCTTCGCTGCCCCCTCCAGAAGGTGCGTCCTTCAGCTTGGCCTGTAGATTCAGCTGGGACTCGCTCTCGCACCTCTCATAGGTCCTTAGTTTCTTCAGAGCTTTGTCCAGAAGCCTCTTGGACCTGCACAGCCAATTAGGGAGTAAAATAGGAAAGCCATGGGGAAAACAAACAAACAAATAAATAAACAAACAAAAAAAACCCCAAAACACAAGAAGCATTCCCTTTGAGGTTGCTCACAAACCGTTACGTACTCATAGTCTCTGAGTCAATTAAAGGAACCTTGACTCCCAGCTTAGACGATATTTCTTACAAATGCTAAAAAGCCATACCTGCTGCATTCTTCCTGCAGTTCCATGTTTTTCTTCACTGCCTCCTCCAGCTGGGCTTCCGCTGCTTGTTTCCTCTCTGCCCCCTTCTTCACTGCCTTTCCTTCACTCTCACACTTTGCACACAGGAAGGAGAAAGCACATACGCAGCTCAGTAAAAAGTGCAAAAGAGCCTGAGAAACAGCTTCCTCTGTCCCCCTGGCACCAGCAGGTGGTACTTAGCTATCCACATCAGTGGACAGCAGAGCTTAAGTTCGAGCTTCAGGGGAATCAGCCGCCATCACTAGGCAACAGTCCTGGGCGTTCAAGGTTACAGAGTTCTTGAACAGTGTAGCTGCCTGCACGCACCCAAAAGGAAAGAAAATCATCGACTGGAAGAGGGAAGTCAGAGCAACCCTTCATGTACCTGCTGATATTTGTCTTCTTTCAGAGGCACGTGTCTTGTCTGTAAGGCAGAGAGCAGATCTTCCAGGCTCTTATGAACCTAAGGAACAAAAAAGCCACACTGATGCTTCCCGGACTCACGCTTGCACCTCATTCAAGGGGTATTAGCGAAGCGAAATGCCACCAACATTTCTCCATCTCACTACTCCTTTACAATCGACCCCCAGTTTGAGCCCTGGAGCAGTTCTCCTTCATTAAGGGCTTGTCTCCTAACTTGGCCCAAGCACACAACACTGCCTACGCCTGTGCCATTCCTTTATGGATTGACACCTTCGAGCCAAGGAATCCACAGTCAGTAAACAGGGAAGGTGTCAGAGGTTTGGCAATGAAGTCTCCCTTGTCACAGCCTGAGGATGCCGCTTCGGGCTTTGCTTGGCACCAAAGCAATTCCACGAGCTAACTCGCCCTTAGGGCAGCAACAAGTGCTACTGCCTGAGGGCTTAAGCACCAGGACAGCTAAAAAGCAGCAGGCGGTCAAAGCAGCACATGAGTGTCAAAGCCTCTCCTCGCACGCTGCTCAGGCCGCACAGTAGCCAGGGAACCTCTCAACACCAGAAGACCTTGGAGAGGGACAAAGCAGAGCCGATCCCCTGCGGACTGCCAGAAATGATGTCCCCCTGGGCTCCCCAGGAAAATCTCTTCCCAGAATGTCCCCACATACACACACAACTAGGCTCAGGAGCTCATGAAGAAGAAAGCTGAGGAGGAGCTTACAGTGGCAGAGCTGTGCAGCTCTTTCTGCAGGGCTTCAATTCGAGCCGTGTGTTGGTCGCTTCTCCCTTCCAGCCTCACCTTTTCAAGCTCAAGCCTTGAAGGAAACACAGGGAGACAGCACTGTGAAATAACGGCCCTCCAAATTCTGGATGGGCTTGCTGCCATGCAGCCAGCTCTTCCTCTTGCTTTTACACCACCCCGGCAGGCAAAGCCTTGCTTCACCGGGGCAGTTCCTTACCGTCCCACTCGTTCTTCCAGCTGCTTTAGGCTAGCTCTTTCCAAGGAGGCTTCCACAAGCTCCTGCAGTTGCTTGGAAGAAGCCATTGCTTCCCTCTCCTTTTCTGACAGGGCCGCCTGCAACTCCTCAACACAATGCTCACTCTGAAGGCGCTGCTCTTCCGACTCCTGCAACTGTCAAACCAGCACCCACGCTACTCAGCTGCATTTACATACAGACAAGCCAAGTGCTTTGACTCCCAAGTCATCTCTCCCAAATCCTCTTGCCTTGCCCTCTCTCCTGCTAGCCTCTTCCATCCCCATCTTGTCTTCCTACAAGCAGTCCCCAAAACCGCCCCAACACCAATCCGCTTCCTTCCACAGGGAGTGCACAGCAAAGACCTTGCCAAACTTAGGCACCAGGGCTATTGCACTAGGCAAGTGAGTCACTTTGAGGCCCTTCAATCTCCGCTGTGGACGTGAGGCCCAGTGCAGGCTCAGCCAGCGCGACCATTCAGAGCACCTGCCTGAGATGCTGCTTCACGTGGACCATGCAAAGCCCCACCTATCCAGGAGGGATGCTGCTTTCTGCAGCTCTCACACTACAGCACCCTGCCCGGTGGAGGAGGAAGAGCAGGTCATTTGGTTCCAGCTTTCACCCACTTCGTGGGTTATGACAGGCCGCAATGACTGACTTGCTCAGGTCCCCCTGGCACCTGTTCTCAGAATACTGCCCTCTGCTTGTTCATCATTTGCCAGGGAAAAACAACATTGTCAGGCTCATTAAGGTAGTTACTGTTTTTGCCTACCTTGCCCTTAAGCCTGTCCAACTCTTTTAGCAACTGCCCTTTCTCTTCCTCCAGGTCCTTGCAACCACGTGTGGCAGCTTCCAGAGAGGCTTCTGACATCAGCTGCTTTCGACGAGCCTCAGCAAGCTCCTGCTCCAGCTGTCTGGCCGTGTCCTGTGGACATAGTTACATGCATAGGAAGAAAAGGCTTGGACCACAGGTTCCGCTTTCTCTTCTTTCCTGTTACATTACAGAGCTGCTTCAGGCTTCAGAGTGAACCTAAACATAACTTATTTTGTCCACACCACTGTGCCTCTGCACAGCTGATGTCTGCTCTCTGTCTGCTGCCAACAGCTAAGCTTTGCCAGCTCGTCTTTAAGCTCGTGGCTTCCTATGAGTTCAAAATGGCCAAGTACTGTTCTCCTTGGAACAGCACATAAACACAGACTGCAGACATCCACGTGCATCTGTGTTTAAGAAAATGCCAGCAATCTGCTCAGATGCACGTGCTGTTATTGAACTGCACACATGACTCTAATCCACAAACCCAGGGCTTCATATTAGATCCTGTGAAAATGAAAGGGCAGGAGTAGCTTACAGAGGCAAAGCTGTGCAGCTCTTTCTGAAGAGCTTCGATTTTAGCTGTCTGTTGGTGAGCTCTGCCTTCCAGCCTCCCATTCTCAAGTTCAAGCCTTCAAAGGAAACATAGGTCTCAGTATGGGAACCCAGTGGAGCACAGACACCCACTCCAAACTGTGAACTGACGGTATCTCAAGCAAACACCTCCCTCCAAATCCCAGATTTGCTTGCTCTCAAGCAGCAAGCTAACCCCGTTGCCTTTACACCCTCCCACAAAGCACAGCCTTGCTTCACTGTGCCAACTCCTTACCTTTCCACTTTGTCTTTCAGCACTTTTAGGCTCTCCATTTCCAAGCAGGCCTTCTTGCATTCTTGCAGTTGCTGAGACAAAGCCAATGCTTCCCTTTGCTTTTCTGCCAGGGCTCTCTTCAAATTCTGAACACACCGCTCAGACTGGAGAAGCTGCTCTTCCAGCTCCTGCAACTGTCAAACCAGGACCCACGCTAGTCAGCTTCCTCTTCACACACTCAAGGCACCTGCTTTCACTCGCAGGTCACCTCTGAAAAACCCTGTTGCTTCGTCCTCTTTCATACTGGCCTCTCCCATCCCGCTGCTTGTTCATTGGTTACAGGGGAAAACAGGGTTGTCAGGGTCCTCGGGCTAGTCACAGCCTTTGCCTACCTTGCCTTTAACCCTGGCCAACTCCTTTTGCAACTGCATTTTCTCCTCCTCCAGCTCCCGGCGAGCACGCGTGGCAGCTTCCAGCGAGGCTTCGGACAGCGCCTGCTTTCTGCGGGCATCGGCGAGCTCCTGCTCCAGCTCCCTGACCCTGCCCTGATGGAATAAGGACACGCATCGCAGGAAAAGCCTTGCACCGTGCACTGTGCTTTTGCTTTTCCTGTTACATTACACGACTCTTCCGAGAAGTAGCTCCCCAAAGGACTACTATGTTTCTTCCCCTTCTCCCATCACCCAGACCTTTCTCAGGCATCTCCCTACCCCTCACTCCTACCCCCGCCTTCATTCCCTTCCAGCCATTGTCAGACTCTGGACAAAAGTCTCTCTCCACCCGAGAGCCACACTTGGACCAGGCCTTTTCACACACACAGAATGAGGCAAACACTCTGCAGAGCAGCACAGTGCACACTTGTGCACCGTGTCCATTTGCAGGCAGACACTTCCCCTTCCACAGCACACTCCAAGGCCACGCAATCTCTTCTCTAACTGTCCACACACACACACACAAGTAGGCTCAGGAGCTCATGAAAAGGAAAGGTCAGGAGTCGCTTACAGAGGCAGAGCTGCGCAGCTCTTTCTGAAGAGCTTCCACCCTGGCAGTCTCATGGCGCGCTGTCACCTCCAGCCCTGTTTTTTCAAACTCAAGCCTTCAAAGGAAACATAGGGCTCAGTATGGGAACCCAACAGAGCACACATACCCACTCCACACTGTGAACTAACAACATCTCAAGCAAAAGCCTCCCTCCAAGTCCCACATTCCCTTGCTGGGATGCAGCAAGGTAATCCCGTTGCCTTTACACCAGCCCACAAAGCAAAGCCTTGCTTCACTCTGGCACTTCCTCACCGTCCAACTTTTTCCCTCAAGAGCTTTATGGTGAAGAGCAGTGTGCCACGTTCTTGCTCTTGCTGGGGAGCAGCCATTGATTCTCTTTGCTTCTCTGCCAGGGCTCTCTTCAACTCCTCAACAGACCGCTCAGACTGGAGACGCCGCTCTTCCGATTCCTGCAACTGTCAAACCAGGAACCATGGGAGTGAGCTTCATCTTCAGCATCTTACACACTGCTTTGACTCCCAAGTCAAATCTCCCAAACTCTGGTGCTTCACCCTCTTTCCTATTGGCCTCTCCTGTCCCCATCCTGATTTTCTACAAGCAGACAGCTCCGACTGACAAGGGAAAAGAGCGCTTTCTGCAGCTCTCAAACTACACTGCCCTGCACAGCACAGCACATGAAGAAGAGCACGTCGTTCCGCTCAAGGCTCCACCGCCCTCATGGGTTACGGCAGTGCGGAACTACTGACTTCATCACATCTCACTTGTACCTGTGCTCAGAATGCTGCCTTGTCCTTCTCATCATTTACAGAGGAAGAACAGCCCTGTTACGCTCATTATTGTTGTTATGGCATTTGCCTACCTTGCCTTTAACCCTGGCCAACTCCTTCTGCAGCTGCCCTTGCTCTTCCTCCAGGTCCCGGCAGGAACGTGGGGCAGCTTCCAGCAAGGCTTCTGCTGGCGACTGCTTTTTAGGAGCATCAGCAAGCTCCTCACCCAGCTCTCCAATACTATCCTAATGAAATAGTTACACACATAGGAAGAAAAAGCTTGGAGCACGCACTATGCATTTCTAATAAGGCACTTGCTATGAGAGCTCGGACATTCCCAGACCCTGCTTCCTCACAAGCCCCGTGGAGCAGCTTGCACACAGCTAAAGCTGTTCCAGTTCACTGGAACAAACGTGTGGCAGAAGCAGCCAAAGAAGGAGCAGAGCCTCCTCGGTGCAGGGCCCACACCCAGAGCAACCTCCTGAGAAGATCCCCCCACGGGGAACCCACTGTGCCCCCCGCTGAAAGCACCTCAGAATCCCAGGGAGAATCGTTGTCCTCCTCCGGCTCCGCTCCTGCTGCCGATGGAACATCTGCAAGGGAAATAAGGAAGGGCACACCATGAGTGCTTCTCTCACTCTGCTGCTCTCCTCCATCAGGCAACACCCACAGCCAAGGGACAGATAATGCTGTTACTAGAGTGTTTTAAAAAAAAGAAGAAAAAGCAGCGTCATTCAAGAGCATCCTCACTCTGAACCGCACCACTGTGTTCTCACCCTTCCTCCCACATGCTCACACAGGCAGGAAGTCACCACGAAATAACACTCCTTGCACTCCAGCACTTCCACAAAACATCTTCCTCACTTGACCTTTCCCTCTGCCCTGGCATTTGCTGGCAAGGGCAGAATTGGGGCTTTCCCATCTCAGCAGCAGCTCATCACCGGCATTCACTGACTCAGACCAAGGAGCAAACAAACACAGGGGCTCAACGCTTCTGAACTCACCTCTACTGACAGGGAGGGCTGCTGCAGCATTTGCAACTTGAGGACCACCTGCTGCTTCCTCCCCATCCCGTGCAGGTGATTCCTCCTGAAAGAAGGCCGGCCAAAAGAGTTGGAAGGAACAGAAAGAAGCACCCGTTGCACAGGAAAGGGCACCGTGCAAAGTACTTCTATTCCCTGTACCTGTACAGGGAAAAACGTTCTCACTTTTCTTTTACAAGGCCTGCACTCCTCCCTTAGGAGGATGTTTCTGTGCACAGCAATACCCAGTCTCACAGACATGCTGTTCCTCTTCAACAGAGACTCTCAGAAGTGCAGCCTGGACACAGGCTGAGCCTACATTCACCTACATTCAAATATGCAGGAGCACACACACCCTTTCCCCCGCTCCTCTGCAACAACAAAAACCAACAGAAAGCACCTCAGAATCCAAGAGGGAGTCTCCGTCTTTCTCCTGCTCCGCTCCCGCTGCCAAGGAAACATCTGCAAGGGAAATAAGGAAGGGCACACCATGAGTGCTCCTTTCACTCTGCTGCTCTCCTCCGTTAGGCAACACCCACAGCCAAGGGACAGATAATGCTGTTACTAGAGTCTTCAAAAAAAGAAGAAAAAGCAGCGTCATTCAAGAGCATCCTCACGCTCAGCCGCACCACTGTGTTCTCACCCCTTCCCCTGCCCTTCTCTGCAGCAGAAGTCGCCCAAGCCCAGCAGGACAGCTCACACAGCTACAACCAACACCCAACAGAGGGGCAGCGAGCACCCAAACGCGGCTCTGCAAGGCCGGAGTCCTGGAGGAGGGAGCCGTGCGGGCAGCTGCTCTCCCAAACTCGCGCTCCAGAGTCTGGCACCCACAGTCCATTCGCATCGCAACGGAGGGGTCCTCAAAGCACTACACAAAATATCCTCACGTGCGCAGCGAGTCACCAAGAAACAGTGCTCCTTGCACTCCAGCACTACCACAAAACGCCTCCCTCAGCTGACGTGCCCTCCGCCCTCTCCTTTGGTGGCAAGGGCAGAATCGGGGCTGCCCCATCTCACAAGCACGGCACCGTTTCCATGCACTGGCCCTCACAGCCACCAAACAAGACGTGGCCTTCAACGTGCCCTTCAACTCACCTCGCACACAAGCCGGGGCTCCTGCAGCGTTTGTATCCTGAGGACCATCAGCGGCCTCCTCTCCATCCCTTGCAGGTGCTTCGTCCTGAAAGAGGCCAGCCAAAACAGTTGCAAAGAACAGAAAGAAGCACTCCCTGTGCAGGCAATGGACACCCTGCAAACTACTTCTCTCTACCCACACAGGGAAAAATGGTCTGACTTCCTTTCTTTGAGGCCTGCAACTCCTCCCTTGAGAAGACGTTTGAGTAGACAGCAGTACCCAATGTCACATATGTGCTCTTCTGCTTCTGAAGAGACCCTCACAAGCGCAGCCTGCGCACAGTCTCAGCCTGCCTTCACCCACGTTCCAATACCCAGGAGCACACACACCCTTTCCCCTCTCCTTTGCACCAATGAAAACCAACAGTTGCCTGCTTTTCAGTAACCTTAGTCCAACTCCGCCTCTTTCCTCCCTTGCACTTTTTTACCCAAAACAGCGCTCCAAGTCAAAACCCACGTTATTGCTGTTGGGCTTCTTACTTGGCTGCAGGATTCCATACACTGTCCTTTTCATGGATACTTTGGCAAAGAAACAGCAACCCCACCAAACTCTTGCAGAGCCAGAATCTGGACCCTTTGAGTATTGCACTACAAATCCCATGCAAGGGCCACTTGCTATGAGAGCTCGGACATTCCCAGACCCTGCTTCCTCACAAGCCTCGTGGAGCAGCTTGCACACAGCTAAAGCTGCTCCAGTTCACTGGAACAAACGTGTGGCAGAAGCAGCCAAAGAAGGAGCAGAGCCTCCTCGGTGCAGGGCCCACACCCAGAGCAACCTCCTGAGAAGATCCCCCCACGGGGAACCCACTGTGCCCCCCGCTGAAAGCACCTCAGAATCCCAGGGAGAATCGTTGTCCTCCTCCGGCTCCGCTCCTGCTGCCGATGGAACATCTGCAAGGGAAATAAGGAAGGGCACACCATGAGTGCTTCTCTCACTCTGCTGCTCTCCTCCATCAGGCAACACCCACAGCCAAGGGACAGATAATGTTGTTACTAGAGTGTTTAAAAAAAGAAGAAAAAGCAGCGTCATTCAAGAGCATCCTCACTCTGAGCCGCACCACTGTGTTCTCACCCTTCCTCCCACATGCTCACACAGGCAGGAAGTCACCACGAAATAACACTCCTTGCACTCCAGCACTTCCACAAAACATCTTCCTCACTTGGCCTTCCCCTCTGCCCTGGCATTTGCTGGCAAGGGCAGAACTGGGGCTTTCCCATCTCAGCAGCAGCTCATCACCAGCATTCACTGACTCAGACCAAGGAGCAAACAAACACAGGGGCTCAACGCTTCTGAACTCACCTCTACTGACAGGGAGGGCTGCTGCAGCATTTGCAACTTGAGGACCACCTGCTGCTTCCTCCCCATCCCGTGCAGGTGATTCCTCCTGAAAGAGGCCAGCCAAAAGAGTTGGAAGGAACAGAAAGAAGCACCCGTTGCACAGGAAAGGACACCGTGCAAAGTACTTCTATTCCCTGTACCTGTACAGGGAAAAACGTTCTCACTTTTCTTTTACAAGGACTGCACTCCTCCCTTAGGAGGATGTTTCTGTGCACAGCAATACCCAGTGTCACAGACATGATGTTCCTCTTCAACAGAGACTCTCAGAAGTGCAGCCTGGACACAGGCTGAGCCTACATTCACCTACATTCAAATATGCAGGAGCACACACACCCTTTCCCCCGCTCCTCTGCAACAACAAAAACCAACAGAAAGCACCTCAGAATCCAAGAGGGAGTCTCCGTCTTTCTCCTGCTCCGCTCCCGCTGCCAAGGAAACATCTACAAGGGAAAGAAGGAAGGGCACACCATGAGTGCTTCTTTCACTCTGCTGCTCTCCTCCATCAGGCAAGCCCCAGCGAGCAAACACACAGCAGGACCCGTGTTTACTAACTCACCCTTCTCACCAGCCACTGATCCTGCAGCATCTTTATCCTGAGGACCACCAGCACCTTCCTCTCCATCCTTTTCAGACGATGCTTCCTAAGAGAGGTCAGGAAAAAAAAAAAAAGTGTTGCAAAGAACAGAAAGAAGCATCTTCTGCAGCGGCAATTCACACTTTGCAAAATGCTTCATTTCCCTGGGTTACTACACAGGAGAGTTCTCTCTTGTCTGCTGCAAAGAAAGGCCTGCAGGTTTTCCACAGGAATGCCTTTGGGCAGACAGCAATAGCCAGCACCACAGACATGCTGCTCTGCCCCTCACAAGCATGGCCTAGACACACTCTGACTCCAGCTTCAACAACACGGTGACACGCACGAGCACACTCCCCATCTGCCCCTTCTTTTCACCCAGGACAAGCAACAGCTGCCTGCTTCTCCAACAGCCTTAGTCCAGCTTCCCTCCCTTTCCTCACGGGCACTCTTCAACCCACTAGCACATCTCCCTGTGCTGCAGTAGCTCCTCGCAGACGGCATCTGCGACACCCTCTCAAAGCTCACTGACAAGAGGGCAACCAGGAGAAGAAGGAAATCTTGCCTGCATCTCCAGCACTGCAGGGTGCCTTCCAGCATCATCCTCGGAATCCTCAGAATCGCTGCACAGTCCCAGTGCCAAACACCTCTTCTGCAGGAGAAACAGCAAAAATAAAGAGACATCATCAGAGGGGAAACAGGCAGCGGGAGATCAGGCGCACGTGAGCCTGGAATGCCATTCCCATGTGCCAGGAGACAAAGACACCGGCTACAGGAGCTCCCTGCTGAGCACACTTGAGGAACCTCACAAGGAGGACAAGAGAGCCAGGGGATGAAGCATCTCAGCACACTTGGAACAATAAATGCCTTTCTCCCACATCAGTCACAATTCTACCACCCCTTTGTTCCTGGAAACCGACAGCAAGGTCTGCAGGACAAAGGAACAGGTAATCTAGGAGCTCATCAGCTTTCATTCTCTAGAAATCTCACGCACATCAAGACTGTGCGGTCATTTCTCTTGTCACCTAGTGCTCTTCTGCCCCCGACCACCAGACTGCTGCGTGCTCTGCCACGGCTACCAGACTTGGAGGAAGTAGCTCACAGCAGCAGGAAGGGGGCCAGGCAGGAGACCGCTTTGCAGGAGCAAAGCCACCGCACTGCAAGCGCCCTTTCGCTCAAATCCACACAGCTCAGCCCTCCAAACCACTCACTCATTCCACAGAAATTCTGCCTCTTGGGCCACTTCACCTTGGCAGCTAAACGGCGTCTTTCTAATTCGGAGGCAGGAACGGAGTTGTCCTCGCTCTCCTCGTCATCAGTATCTTGAATGCTTGAAAAGTTAAGACAAGAAGGACTGTGTCTCTCTCCAGGCTCTCCTCTTCTGAGGCAGGGGAAAGGATTGGGGGAAAGCGCTTGTTCAAGCCTCACCATACAAAGCATTCACGGGAAAGCTCCTCTCCCACTGTGAAAACATTAATTGACACGATTAATTCTTAGCATGTCAGACCTTCAGAAGTCAACACGGCCCACAAGCACCTAACACAGGCACTTCTGCAGGCCACGCTGCAGGGGAACAGTCACACAAGACAGCAGGGACGAAAGCAGGCCCCAACCTGCCCTTGACTTCTCGCACCCTACTGAATTCTAACCCCCTTCCCCTCAAAGGACATTAGCAAAGAAAATCAACACTGCCCTTACATTTCCTTCTAAGCTTCCTCAACAAAATACTAGCATGGGACAAACACGCGTTGGGAGCAGACAGTTAGCAAACGCTGCGGGGCGCTGACGGGATAGGAAGCTAATGAAGTGCTCAACTACTCGCACCACACGCACACGCACACGCAGAGCCCCAGCAGTTCCTCCACGCTTAAGGATCCTACCTCCGCTGGCCGCAGCACAGGCGCCCGATGCAGAGGCAGCAGCTCCTGCTCCGGGAGGCGAGCTGAGTCCTGCCATGCCTACTGGGCCGCCTGCACGCGCCCTCTGCGCGCACTCTGCCAGCTCTTCACTAACGCTGCAGACAGGAAGAAAGGAAGGACTGTCACCAAAACCAACGGCATCCTTGTACACGGCTCTTCTAGGACACAACGAGCCACTGCTTCTCCACGCTACGCCTATTCAGAGCCATCTGGCAAGCTGACACACACGGGCTAGTTACACATACCCACGCACACCCGCCCTTCCTGCTCCCCTTGCTACAGGCCCAGGGCGAGGGGAAGCGGCAGAAGAAAGGACCTCTGCATTTGGTCTCATGCGCTGCTCTGGGGAGGGCCTCGTATACACTCCACTTGCCCAAAGCACACTTTTCAGGCTCGCTATTGCTCACAGCTCAGCTCAGCACCACCAACTTGAAACCTGACCGAGCAGTCGGGGTGGAGTCAAGGAAAACCTCCCGGTTCACACTTGACACTACATGTTCCAGAACATGCCCTTTTGCCCAGCTTCCACAGACGTCTCCACACATCATTAAACCTTGCTGCTCTTAACAAGAGCGTCCATAAGCCAACACGCACATTCACACACCTTAGCAACTCTAACGTCACCTAAAGCACTTACCGAGCATGCAGAAAAGTCCTAGCATACTCCTCCGCCGTCCACCCAGCAACATCTTTCTGGGAAAGATCAGCACCATGGCGAAGAAGAGTGTCTAGGATGCTCCTGTTCCCAGTCGAAGCAGCCCGCATTAAAGGGGTCCTAGAGCATCCAAAAGAGGAGAGGAAAGCTCGGAGCCAACGCAGACATTTCACTCGCATGCCTTTCAGCCCTCTTTGCTCCCACAACAATTGCTTCCCCCTTTCCCACAGGCAGAAGCAAAGCAAAGGCAGCTACATGGAAGCACAGCACAACTCGGAAGGAACGGGGCCTCCGGACACGCTCTTCGGACAAGCCCTTCACCTGGCAGACTGGTCTCGAGCGTTCACATCAGCTCCTTTGCCAAGCAGGAACTCCACCATCTCGCCGTGACCACCCGACACGGCAAGGGCAAGGGGCGTGCAGCCCATCTGCAAGCATAAAGCGCCCCCAGTCAGAACCAAACAGCCAGGGAAAGCCACTCTCTCTTTCCGAGAGCAGCCTCACCCACATTCTACACTTACCTTATCCTTAGCCTCGAGAAGGGCGCTGTGCTCCACTAGCTGCCCTGCTAGAGAGGTGTTACGAGCAAGGACAGCCAGGTGAAGGGCAGTGTTGCCGGTAACGTCGGCAAGATTAGGGTTGGCACCACGCGCCAGCAGAATGGCCACGCATTCTTCTTGCTGGCACTGCACTGCCTGCAAGCAACACGGCAAAGAAAAGGAAGCCTTCCCAGCAACTACGTTTCCCTCCCTCAGCGCTCCCACAGCCGGCCAAGCGCACAAAGCAACCCCGGCCTTCCCCGAGGAGGCAACGTGGGCCCATTCTGCGCCAATCGCAACACAGTCTCCACCTGTCCCAACATCACGCATCACCCCAGAGACGCAGCGCTCTGGGTGCAGCTTGGAAGCCCTCCCTCAACAGCTCTCCCGTGCTCCACGTACCTTCATCAGTGGAGATCTCTTGTAGCCGTCCCGCGCATCCAGCTTGCACTTCTTCTCCACTAAATAGGACACGATCTCCGAGTGCCCATTAGCGCAAGCGAGATGCAGGGGTGTCCTACAAAGGCAACACATTCCATTAACACGCACACACGCGCCGAGCTGCACACACCGCTCCTGCCTCTGTCCCGGGCCTAGGGCCACCGCTGTCCGCAGCCACAAGAGCAGCTTAGAAAGAGTCGCCCATTCCGGCAGCAACGGCAGCAGCTGCACACCCCAAGCCCAGAGGGAGGGGCTAGGAAAAGTCACCCCCACCCCACGCAGCACCCGCTTCCCGCAGCTCCGCACCCGCTTCCCTGCAAAGGGGCTCCTGCGCCCAGGCACAGCGGTCTGCCCACGCAGCCCCACGCTGCCGGGCGCAAGCGGCTGCCCTCCATCCCTCTGCCCGCGCAACCGCCCGCTGCCTCCAACAGCACCACCCACGCTGCCCAGCAAGGACCACCCAGGCTTGGTTGGCCACCTCCAGCCTTCGCCAAGGCGCCCTGCGGCTTGCGCCAGCACCGCTTGCGTGGCAACAGAGTGCCGCACGCCGGGGACACGGGCTTTCCAAGAGCAGCACAGCAGCCTCGGGCGGTGCTGCTGGGGCAGGGCCTGCCACCCGGCCTTCCCCACAGCAGCCTCGAGCACACGCGCCCTCCACGCCCGGCCAGGCCCTCGCGAAGAGCCGGCAAAGCCCCGGCCGGCGCCGCCCCCCTCACCGCTTGGCCTTGTCGCGCCCGTCGAGGCCGCGTGTCGGCAGCCGCCGCAGCGCAGCCAGGTCTCCGCGGGCGGCCGCGCGGTGCAGCTCGCTCAGCTCCTCCTCGCGAAGCTCGTAGCGAGCGCCCACGCAGGCCAGGGAAGCGCCGCCGGGCGCCGCCGCCCCCCGCCCCTTGCCGAAGAGCGCCAGGAAGCGCTTCATGCTGCGGCGGGGACGCGGACACGGCCAGAGAGAGACGGCCCCGCCTCGGGCGGGCGGGGCAGAGGAGCCGAGCCCCGAGCAGGGGCCGCGGCCGGGACAGCTGCGGCGGGGCTGAGCCCCGGCGGGCTGCGGGAGCGGGGGTCGCGGGCTCGGAGCCCCCGCGCCGGGAGCAGAGGCGCGCTCCGAGGGCCGGGACGCAGCGAGGCTCCCAGCGAGGCACGCGCCGACCGTCGCTCCGGCACTGGCGGCCGCAGCACTGAGGCCGCGCGGCGACGGCGCCAGGCGCAACAGCCGCGGCGAGGGCGTCACAGGGCGGCGGGGTGACGCCGCGGGGTGACACTGCCACGCGCCACAGGCGGCTCCTCGACGTGGGGCTGCAGCGCACCCACAAGGGGCTGCGGCTCCCCGAGAAAGAGCACCGCCGCTGTTAGCTTGGTTGTCGCTCAACTATCTTTTTCATGTTCTCCTATGATTGTGAATCTGCTACTTGTGGTAGATCTGCCAGCGCTGCCAGTTATTATCATTAGTAGAAAATCATCTTTCATTTCACAAAAATCCCCATTTACGTCTTGTCGGTATTTACTCAACTGAATCGAGCAGAAAAGCAGAACCAGCCAAAAATAATAATAAAAATAATGCCCAGCCACGCTCACACTATAGATTGCGATTAAATGTTTGAAGTGCATGAGTAGGGTGGAGGTGTTAGTTTGTATATTGATATATGCCCTTCATGATGAGTCTGGATTTTACTACTTGTAGGACTGAGGCAGGAATAAGTTCGTGAGATGGGATGCTAGCCCGAGGTGCTCTTAGGCTACTGAACAGCAGCGGAATACTTCCATAAGATGTTTGAATGAAGATTTTTTCCCTCCACTTCTGCATGTGTACATGTTAGCAGGAGGAAAAATAGCAAAGCTTGTATTTGATAAAAGGAGCGCGCAGTTGGCTGTTGATTACGGTGCTATTAGTGGTCCATATATACCAAGAAGACACTCAGAACAGGTACTGGGACTGCTGTCATTATCACTGATGAGGAAGGTCACCTCTCTTTTTGCGGTGAGGTTGCAAGTCTTTAATTGCGCCTGCTCCTGTCCAACAGTGCCTTACAAGCCATGTATAAAGCTGATACTGTGTGGTTAGCCGGTAAGTATTACCTGCCATAGTGCTAGAGATAGAAACTGGGCTCTGTGCAACGGAACTCGAAGCCTGTGTCTCAAGTTCCTAAACGAGGACTCCAGAGGGAGCAGCCGTGTTCCCCCCTCAGGGGAAGAGGAAGCCTCTCTGGTGTGGGGGATAGAGATCTTTCTCTTGGGGATGTAATTGAAGTGGCCACCAGATAAGCACTGGCTTCTCACTTACTTGGAAATCATCCTTAAATTCAAATGTACATTACTGTTCCAAATGAATGGGATTCTTCTAATCGGGACTTTTTTTTTGGAACTTGTCCATGCTATGCACACATTGCTAGGACATCCTGCACACTGCATTCTTTAACTACTAAATTAGCTCTTTAGCTTTGAAGGCCAGCTAGCAGTGTGAGTGTATTGTTCACACGGTCATTGAGCATTCCCAGATTTTTGCAGCCACACCCTGACAGATGTCCAAATCTCTCTGGAATTACTGGAAGCAACCAGGAGGCTGTCATCTCCACATTGCCCTTGGTCTTAGCTTAAGGCTACAGGTGCCTCCTAAACCACAGCAGGGTTTGCTGCGTCCTCACAGTGGATGTGCCATCAAGCACTGCCAGTCCAGACCAGCTTTCTTCTCAAAGTTCAAACTAGCTTATTTTTATGAAGACTGGGCCATTTTGGAGCTCTTTTTGTACACCACATGTTTAAAATCAAAACTGCACCAAGCAATACAAAGCCAACACTAAGATAAAATACATATATATTAGTAAATTAACACCAGAGTAATATAGATATGTACATGTGCCTAGGTGAGGTGCTCTGGGATTGCATAGTCCTCAAATGGCCTGGTAAGCAGCCAAACTTCCTTTCAGAACACATTATGGCAGACGTTAATGCATCTTCTTCTGCCTTTGAACTCCTTTGGGAGTTTGGGCTACTGTTGTCACTCAGCAAACCTCTCCTTATCGAGTGCATTAAGACCAGCCACTCTTAGCTCAGGTAAACTAAGATTCTTGCAAAGGCCTTTGGGATCTTACAGCAGGGTTTTGCCTCCCCCTTTGGGAATCCCTGCCGACTACTCCCACGCACTTTCTTGTTCCTTCTCATCTTTGGAAAGGGCTTCCGGGAGGCTGCGCTCCATCAGCTTGCCAGGCCTCGAGCTGCTGCCGACCGTTTGCGGCTCGCCTGATCGTGCTTCTTGGCTGGCTCCTAGGCAAGGGGGACAGCTGCTGTGGGCCAGGCCTCAGGAGCCTTCCGCCATTGCCAGCACCTGCCAGCCATCTTTGAGAGCGGCCTCCCCCTGGCAGCGCAGGAGCGCTCTGAAGGGCAGCAGGAGGCAAACAGAGCCCCCAACTCCAGGCCCCTGTCTAAAAACCCAGCGGAGCTTTCAACCTCCCCTGAGGAAAAGGACACAGGCTGCACGCTGCCAGCAAGCGGCCAGACTCCTACCAGGGTTCCCCCCTTGGCAGCAAGCCCGCCGCTCCCATTCTGTAAGAGGGACAGGCAGCGGGAGGAAGAGGGAACAGGCGCGTGCGCAGGGCAGGCCAAGACAGGAAGGGGACGGGAATAAAACAGAGATGTCCCAGCCTACAAGCTTTATTAAATACAGAATTGGAACAGAACACCTTCACTTGAATGCAGCTCGATGTCATCTACACACCACTCCGCCAAGAGCTAGAGGGCACGTTTCCCCAGGCTTCCTTCCTCTCGGGATATCCTCTCTTGGCAGTCCCCGCTCCAGAAAGCCACTTCTGAGGAAGGCGCGCACGGCAGGGGGAACAAAAGGCCCTCTGTTAGTGTTACAGGAGCAAAAGGGAGCAAGTCCCAAACCAAAGGAACCAACCCCATTCATCCCAGTAGACGGGCACCTCTGCTCACAATGCAGACACATTCAACCCAAGGCACTTGTGTCCACCCAAGCAAATGCAAGGGGCTCTAAAGCAACAGCTGGCCACTCGGCAGCTGATTGAAGCCAACAGGAACCCAAAGAATTGCAAAGCAGGGGCCACCTGCTTGCAAACAGGCCCCGTCCCTGAAAAGGCCCGACTAGAGCCCCCCGGAGAGGGGATTATTCGGGGCTCTGGGGGCGGCCTTGCATGTGCACATACACTGTTTCTTCTCTTTTTTAAGGACAGGCACATAATATTCTGTGCCACCAGTATTTGGATCACGATGAAGGTGTCACATAAATCTCCAGGTTGCAATTACCTCGCTCACGTTCTTCAGCGACATTTTTGACCATTCCTCACGCACCTGCAAGTATAACACAGGATACCCTTAAGTCCTCAGCAGTTACATTCCTCTAGTAGTACAAAATACGGCCTTTTGAAACCTAACTGTAACATGAAATGCAAACTGGAAACAACACCCTCAATCCTGAGAAATGCTTTGTCCACCAAAACACAGCATTGCCACTACTCTGTGCCATTAATTGTATCACAACACAATTGCCACTCATCACGTTTCCCTCATTCTGGCTTTGCAGAAGGGCATCAAAAAGCACAAGGAGGATATAAGCACACATGGCCAGAGGTCTAGTCCCAAGGACACAAGCTGCATATTTACACTGTTCACAGCGAGCAATCCGATTTGTGATGCCTGCTTTTTTTCTCATTACAAACCAACACTCTCTTTAATTTACTCCGCAGCAAAGGACTCAGGCCAGAAAGAGCTGGCTTTCCTTGCAGCAGCCACATTCTAGACAGCCTTTTTCATGGCAGCTCTGCTGACTTGCTGTTTAGCCACAGGAGTGCCTGAGGACAGTCACCTGGATCACCCTCTGAGACCCCCACAAGGCAATGCCCAAAGCCGAGCAGCTCAGCTTCAGAACACTACAGGTATGGGGACAGCTACAGCCCGCAGGCATCTCCTTTCAACAGGACCCTTGCTACGCTGCAGGCACCACAGCACTGAGTCACAACTGGAGCTGCCTGAAGCCTTCCCAGGATTGTAAAAGATGGAAGAGGAGAGCTTGCCCTTGCCTCCACTCTGTGCAAATCAGGGAAGGGATCATGGCATTCAGTGAAGAATGCTTCGCCCTCTTGTCCAACTCTTGCCACACGGGCCCCAAACCTCACCATTCCGTGAGGACCGTGCTCTCCACACACACTGCAACGGCTGGGGCACACTCGGACCAGAGCTATCGCTGAGGTTGCAGCAGGCTCTGAGCATTGCCTCATGGAGTCTCTCAGGGCGATCCAGGGGACTGTGCTCGCCCAGTTGTGAGGGGCACCAATGCTGTTTGCACTAGCAGACTGGGTGTCCCGGAGCTAGGCAGGAATGCGTGCTCCTTTTCCCCTTAAAAGCTGAACCCTGCTCATTCATACTCTGTGGGCAGCTCATTCGAGCACAGCGTGCATGTCCAATGCCTTACCTCAGCCATTTGAGCTTCCACTCTGTCTGCCACACAGGAAGCATTGCCCGCTGCGTTCAGCATCAAAGAGCGGCTGCTGCCCAGCTCAGGAGGGTAGGCAGCAGCGGCTTCCGCAAGGCCTCCGATAACTCTGCCTTGCTGCAGGCGTCTGCTGAGAGCCAGTTCATTTCCCAGATCCCTGATTCTCTGCTGCATTCGTCCTACCAGGGAAGCTTGTTCCACCTGCTCCTGGGTGGCTGCCTGTGTCTGAAGCAGATGGTGCCATTTCAGCCTCCAGGGAAGAAGAACTTTCCCCCCATGCCCGACGACAGTTTCCACACACCCCCTTGGAAGAGCACAGCCTTACTCAGGCGCCTCCTCACTGCCCTCAAGAATCCACGGCCGCAGCCAGAGGCACCACGTTACGCAATGCTTTCTGTTCACTGGTGGAAACCTGCTCTTAGCACAACGTTTATGTATTTTGGTTTCCAATCAAAGCTCGGACTAAGTAGCCACCTCTCTCTCGGCAAGACGCTAGTCCCTTCTCTTAATGCTGTTCCCTGATTCTCCAGGCACTAATGTGCAAAAAGATGGTGATGCCCGGAATGGCTGAGGACAAGCGTTCCACAAGCTCACGGCCTTCAACAGACTCCTCCAGATATAAAGAGCCCATGAACCCACAGCCCTGACCAGCACAAGCTGGACACAGTGGAGAAGGACACTGGTACAGAAGAGATGAAGGAAAAGGCACAAATGGACTGTGCATGCCAGTGCCAAGTACGCTTACCTGCAGAAAGAGATTGACTTCCCGTAGTTTTTGCCTTAGTTGTCGCTCGGCCTTTTCTTCAGTCTCTCTTTTGTGCTCTTTGATGTGGCTGAGGTCTGGCGTGCTGGTCTCTACACGGCACCGGAGGGCAGCCACCTCTTCTTCCAGCTGCCGCTTCCTCTTCCGCAGCTGTGCATGGCTCCCATGCATGCAAGCCAACTCTTCCCGCAAACCTTCGTTTGCTTTCTTGAGCTGCCTTGAGTTTCTCTGCTCTGCAGAGAGCCGCTTGCAAAGTTCCTGCACCTGCACACAGCCAAGGCACAGACAGCCTTAAGCATACGCAGTTCTTTGCAGACCCTGCAGGCTGTGCGCTGAGACTCTGCTTGTCACCAGCTCGCTCCGTTTTAAAACCAAGTGAAAGCCATGCTCCTCTGCCAAAAGCAGCACCTCTTTTAAAGGTTTCCCAAAAGACCACCTCAAGTTTCCCGCCCTTCTCAGGTCTCCTCCAGCACTCCCCTAGCCAATAAAGGCTTCACTCCCAGAAGATCACACATCCACAGAGCTAGGCTCCTTCTCCTTTCCTCAGGAGCACACATCACGTGGGGTGTTTTGCATGCAGCAGGGCTGCCAGGGGTCTTCCAGACTTGTCTCACAGTCAGCATTGCCTGACTTTGTCAACACTCCTCCAGAAAGCAGCTTTCTAAGCCATGGACAAAGAAGCCCTATTCGCTCTGGATCCAAGCGGCAGCTTCTTTCCAAGAACTTTTAGGAAGTATCAGGTTTCCAGAAGTCCCCAAAGGTCAACTGCTACTCTAACGGTTTCCTCTCTCCTCAGAAATTCACCTTTTCCACACCACCACCCTGGCACCGCGGCACTCCTGCCCTTTCGGAATGATTAGTTAGACGTTTCCAGGGATCAGAAGAAAGCCCCTTCATTTCCAAACACAGCCACCACGTGAACGTGCACGTGAATACAGAAGTCAGGAGAAGAAACGAGACAGCTTTCCAAAACAAACACACAGAAACAACGAACCACAGCTCACCTTTGTTCTTAATATGTCATCTTCGCTGCCCCCTCCAGAAGGTGCGTCCTTCAGCTTGGCCTGTAGATTCAGCTGGGACTCGCTCTCGCGCCTCTCATAGGTCCTTAGTTTCTTCAGAGCTTTCTCCAGAAGCCTCTTGGACCTGTACAGCCAATTAGGGAGTAAAATAGGAAAGCCATGGGAAAAACAAACAAACAAATAAATAAACAAACAAAAAAACCCCCAAAACACAAGAAGCATTCCCTTTGAGGTTGCTCACAAACCGTTACGTACTCATAGTCTCTGAGTCAATTAAAGGAACCTTGACTCCCAGCTTAGCCGGTATTTCTTACAAATGCTAAAAAGCCATACCTGCTGCATTCTTCCTGCAGTTCCATGTTTTTCTTCACTGCCTCCTCCAGCTGGGCTTCCGCTGCTTGTTTCCTCTCTGCCCCCTTCTTCACTGCCTTTCCTTCACTCTCACACTTTGCACACAGGAAGGAGAAAGCACATACGCAGCTCAGTAAAAAGTGCAAAAGAGCCTGAGAAACAGCTTCCTCTGTCCCCCTGGCACCAGCAGGTGGTACTTAGCTATCCACATCAGTGGACAGCAGAGCTTAAGTTCGAGCTTCAGGGGAATCAGCCGCCATCACTAGGCAACAGTCCTGGGCGTTCAAGGTTACAGAGCTCTTGAACAGTGTAGCTGCCTGCACGCACCCAAAAGGAAAGAAAATCATCGACTGGAAGAGGGAAGTCAGAGCAACCCTTCATGTACCTGCTGATATTTGTCTTCTTTCAGAGGCACGTGTCTTGTCTGTAAGGCAGAGAGCAGATCTTCCAGGCTCTTATGAACCTAAGGAACAAAAAAGCCACACTGATGCTTCCCGGACTCACGCTTGCACCTCATTCAAGGGGTATTAGCGAAGCGAAATGCCACCAACATTTCTCCATCTCACTACTCCTTTACAATCGACCCCCAGTTTGAGCCCTGGAGCAGTTCTCCTTCATTAAGGGCTTGTCTCCTAACTTGGCCCAAGCACACAGCACTGCCTACGCCTGTGCCATTCCTTTATGGATTGACACCTTCGAGCCAAGGAATCCACAGTCAGTAAACAGGGAAGGTGTCAGAGGTTTGGCAATGAAGTCTCCCTTGTCACAGCCTGAGGATGCCGCTTCGGGCTTTGCTTGGCACCAAAGCAATTCCACGAGCTAACTCGCCCTTAGGGCAGCAACAAGTGCTACTGCCTGAGGGCTTAAGCACCAGGACAGCTAAAAAGCAGCAGGCGGTCAAAGCAGCACATGAGTGTCAAAGCCTCTCCTCGCACGCTGCTCAGGCCGCACAGTAGCCAGGGAACCTCTCAACACCAGAAGGCCTTGGAGAGGGACAAAGCAGAGCCGATCCCCTGCGGACTGCCAGAAATGATGTCCCCCTGGGCTCCCCAGGAAAATCTCTTCCCAGAATGTCCCCACATACACACACAGCTAGGCTCAGGAGCTCATGAAGAAGAAAGCTGAGGAGGAGCTTACAGTGGCAGAGCTGTGCAGCTCTTTCTGCAGGGCTTCAATTCGAGCCGTGTGTTGGTCGCTTCTCCCTTCCAGCCTCACCTTTTCAAGCTCAAGCCTTGAAGGAAACACAGGGAGACAGCACTGTGAAATAACGGCCCTCCAAATTCTGGATGGGCTTGCTGCCATGCAGCCAGCTCTTCCTCTTGCTTTTACACCACCCCGGCAGGCAAAGCCTTGCTTCACCGGGGCAGTTCCTTACCGTCCCACTCGTTCTTCCAGCTGCTTTAGGCTAGCTCTTTCCAAGGAGGCTTCCACAAGCTCTTGCAGTTGCTTGGAAGAAGCCATTGCTTCCCTCTCCTTTTCTGACAGGGCCGCCTGCAACTCCTCAACACAATGCTCACTCTGAAGGCGCTGTTCTTCCGACTCCTGCAACTGTCAAACCAGCACCCATGCTACTCAGCTGCATTTACATACAGACAAGCCAAGTGCTTTGACTCCCAAGTCATCTCTCCCAAATCCTCTTGCCTTGCCCTCTCTCCTGCTAGCCTCTTCCATCCCCATCTTGTCTTCCTACAAGCAGTCCCCAAAACCGCCCCAACACCAATCCGCTTCCTTCCACAGGGAGTGCACAGCAAAGACCTTGCCAAACTTAGGCACCAGGGCTATTGCACTAGGCAAGTGAGTCACTTTGAGGCCCTTCAATCTCCGCTGTGGACGTGAGGCCCAGTGCAGGCTCAGCCAGCGCGACCATTCAGAGCACCTGCCTGAGATGCTGCTTCACGTGGACCATGCAAAGCCCCACCTATCCAGGAGGGATGCTGCTTTCTGCAGCTCTCACACTACAGCACCCTGCCCGGTGGAGGAGGAAGAGCAGGTCATTTGGTTCCAGCTTTCACCCACTTCGTGGGTTATGACAGGCCGCAATGACTGACTTGCTCAGGTCCCCCTGGCACCTGTTCTCAGAATACTGCCCTCTGCTTGTTCATCATTTGCCAGGGAAAAACAACATTGTCAGGCTCATTAAGGTAGTTACTGTTTTTGCCTACCTTGCCCTTAAGCCTGTCCAACTCTTTTAGCAACTGCCCTTTCTCTTCCTCCAGGTCCTTGCAACCACGTGTGGCAGCTTCCAGAGAGGCTTCTGACATCAGCTGCTTTCGACGAGCCTCAGCAAGCTCCTGCTCCAGCTGTCTGGCCGTGTCCTGTGGACATAGTTACATGCATAGGAAGAAAAGGCTTGGACCACAGGTTCCGCTTTCTCTTCTTTCCTGTTACATTACAGAGCTGCTTCAGGCTTCAGAGTGAACCTAAACATAACTTATTTTGTCCACACCACTGTGCCTCTGCACAGCTGATGTCTGCTCTCTGTCTGCTGCCAACAGCTAAGCTTTGCCAGCTCGTCTTTAAGCTCGTGGCTTCCTATGAGTTCAAAATGGCCAAGTACTGTTCTCCTTGGAACAGCACATAAACACAGACTGCAGACATCCACGTGCATCTGTGTTTAAGAAAATGCCAGCAATCTGCTCAGATGCACGTGCTGTTATTGAACTGCACACATGACTCTAATCCACAAACCCAGGGCTTCATATTAGATCCTGTGAAAATGAAAGGGCAGGAGTAGCTTACAGAGGCAAAGCTGTGCAGCTCTTTCTGAAGAGCTTCGATTTTAGCTGTCTGTTGGTGAGCTCTGCCTTCCAGCCTCCCATTCTCAAGTTCAAGCCTTCAAAGGAAACATAGGTCTCAGTATGGGAACCCAGTGGAGCACAGACACCCACTCCAAACTGTGAACTGACGGTATCTCAAGCAAACACCTCCCTCCAAATCCCAGATTTGCTTGCTCTCAAGCAGCAAGCTAACCCCGTTGCCTTTACACCCTCCCACAAAGCACAGCCTTGCTTCACTGTGCCAACTCCTTACCTTTCCACTTTGTCTTTCAGCACTTTTAGGCTCTCCATTTCCAAGCAGGCCTTCTTGCATTCTTGCAGTTGCTGAGACAAAGCCAATGCTTCCCTTTGCTTTTCTGCCAGGGCTCTCTTCAAATTCTGAACACACCGCTCAGACTGGAGAAGCTGCTCTTCCAGCTCCTGCAACTGTCAAACCAGGACCCACGCTAGTCAGCTTCCTCTTCACACACTCAAGGCACCTGCTTTCACTCGCAGGTCACCTCTGAAAAACCCTGTTGCTTCGTCCTCTTTCATACTGGCCTCTCCCATCCCGCTGCTTGTTCATTGGTTACAGGGGAAAACAGGGTTGTCAGGGTCCTCGGGCTAGTCACAGCCTTTGCCTACCTTGCCTTTAACCCTGGCCAACTCCTTTTGCAACTGCATTTTCTCCTCCTCCAGCTCCCGGCGAGCACGCGTGGCAGCTTCCAGCGAGGCTTCGGACAGCGCCTGCTTTCTGCGGGCATCGGCGAGCTCCTGCTCCAGCTCCCTGACCCTGCCCTGATGGAATAAGGACACGCATCGCAGGAAAAGCCTTGCACCGTGCACTGTGCTTTTGCTTTTCCTGTTACATTACACGACTCTTCCGAGAAGTAGCTCCCCAAAGGACTACTATGTTTCTTCCCCTTCTCCCATCACCCAGACCTTTCTCAGGCATCTCCCTACCCCTCACTCCTACCCCCGCCTTCATTCCCTTCCAGCCATTGTCAGACTCTGGACAAAAGTCTCTCTCCACCCGAGAGCCACACTTGGACCAGGCCTTTTCACACACACAGAATGAGGCAAACACTCTGCAGAGCAGCACAGTGCACACTTGTGCACCGTGTCCATTTGCAGGCAGACACTTCCCCTTCCACAGCACACTCCAAGGCCACGCAATCTCTTCTCTAACTGTCCACACACACACACACAAGTAGGCTCAGGAGCTCATGAAAAGGAAAGGTCAGGAGTCGCTTACAGAGGCAGAGCTGCGCAGCTCTTTCTGAAGAGCTTCCACCCTGGCAGTCTCATGGCGCGCTGTCACCTCCAGCCCTGTTTTTTCAAACTCAAGCCTTCAAAGGAAACATAGGGCTCAGTATGGGAACCCAACAGAGCACACATACCCACTCCACACTGTGAACTAACAACATCTCAAGCAAAAGCCTCCCTCCAAGTCCCACATTCCCTTGCTGGGATGCAGCAAGGTAATCCCGTTGCCTTTACACCAGCCCACAAAGCAAAGCCTTGCTTCACTCTGGCACTTCCTCACCGTCCAACTTTTTCCCTCAAGAGCTTTATGGTGAAGAGCAGTGTGCCACGTTCTTGCTCTTGCGGGGAAGCAGCCATTGATTCTCTTTGCTTCTCTGCCAGGGCTCTCTTCAACTCCTCAACAGACCGCTCAGACTGGAGACGCCGCTCTTCCGATTCCTGCAACTGTCAAACCAGGAACCATGGGAGTGAGCTTCATCTTCAGCATCGTACACACTGCTTTGACTCCCAAGTCAAATCTCCCAAACTCTGGTGCTTCACCCTCTTTCCTATTGACCTCTCCTGTCCCCATCCTGATTTTCTACAAGCAGACAGCTCCGACTGACAAGGGAAAAGAGCGCTTTCTGCAGCTCTCAAACTACACTGCCCTGCACAGCACAGCACATGAAGAAGAGCACGTCGTTCCGCTCAAGGCTCCACCGCCCTCATGGGTTACGGCAGTGCGGAACTACTGACTTCATCACATCTCACTTGTACCTGTGCTCAGAATGCTGCCTTGTCCTTCTCATCATTTACAGAGGAAGAACAGCCCTGTTACGCTCATTATTGTTGTTATGGCATTTGCCTACCTTGCCTTTAACCCTGGCCAACTCCTTCTGCAGCTGCCCTTGCTCTTCCTCCAGGTCCTGGCAGGAACGTGGGGCAGCTTCCAGCAAGGCTTCTGCTGGCGACTGCTTTTTAGGAGCATCAGCAAGCTCCTCACCCAGCTCTCCAATACTATCCTAATGAAATAGTTACACACATAGGAAGAAAAAGCTTGGAGCACGCACTATGCATTTCTAATAAGGCACTTGCTATGAGAGCTCGGACATTCCCAGACCCTGCTTCCTCACAAGCCCCGTGGAGCAGCTTGCACACAGCTAAAGCTGTTCCAGTTCACTGGAACAAACGTGTGGCAGAAGCAGCCAAAGAAGGAGCAGAGCCTCCTCGGTGCAGGGCCCACACCCAGAGCAACCTCCTGAGAAGATCCCCCCACGGGGAACCCACTGTGCCCCCCGCTGAAAGCACCTCAGAATCCCAGGGAGAATCGTTGTCCTCCTCCGGCTCCGCTCCTGCTGCCGATGGAACATCTGCAAGGGAAATAAGGAAGGGCACACCATGAGTGCTTCTCTCACTCTGCTGCTCTCCTCCATCAGGCAACACCCACAGCCAAGGGACAGATAATGCTGTTACTAGAGTGTTTAAAAAAAAAGAAGAAAAAGCAGCGTCATTCAAGAGCATCCTCACTCTGAACCGCACCACTGTGTTCTCACCCTTCCTCCCGCATGCTCACACAGGCAGGAAGTCACCACGAAATAACACTCCTTGCAGTCCAGCACTTCCACAAAACATCTTCCTCACTTGACCTTCCCCTCTGCCCTGGCATTTGCTGGCAAGGGCAGAATTGGGGCTTTCCCATCTCAGCAGCAGCTCATCACCAGCATTCACTGACTCAGACCAAGGAGCAAACAAACACAGGGGCTCAACGCTTCTGAACTCACCTCTACTAACAGGGAGGGCTGCTGCAGCATTTGCAACTTGAGGACCACCTGCTGCTTCCTCCCCATCCCGTGCAGGTGATTCCTCCTGAAAGAGGCCGGCCAAAAGAGTTGGAAGGAACAGAAAGAAGCACCCGTTGCACAGGAAAGGGCACCGTGCAAAGTACTTCTATTCCCTGTACCTGTACAGGGAAAAACGTTCTCACTTTTCTTTTACAAGGACTGCACTCCTCCCTTAGGAGGATGTTTCTGTGCACAGCAATACCCAGTGTCACAGACATGCTGTTCCTCTTCAACAGAGACTCTCAGAAGTGCAGCCTGGACACAGGCTGAGCCTACATTCACCTACATTCAAATATGCAGGAGCACACACACCCTTTCCCCCGCTCCTCTGCAACAACAAAAACCAACAGAAAGCACCTCAGAATCCAAGAGGGAGTCTCCGTCTTTCTCCTGCTCCGCTCCCGCTGCCAAGGAAACATCTGCAAGGGAAATAAGGAAGGGCACACCATGAGTGCTTCTTTCACTCTGCTGCTCTCCTCCGTCAGGCAACACCCACAGCCAAGGGACAGATAATGCTGTTACTAGAGTCTTCAAAAAAAGAAGAAAAAGCAGCGTCATTCAAGAGCATCCTCACGCTCAGCCGCACCACTGTGTTCTCACCCCTTCCCCAGCCCTTCTCTGCAGCAGAAGTCGCCCAAGCCCAGCAGGACAGCTCACACAGCTACAACCAACAGCCAACAGAGGGGCAGCGAGCACCCAAACGCGGCTCTGCAAGGCCGGAGTCCTGGAGGAGGGAGCCGTGCGGGCAGCTGCTCTCCCAAACTCGCGCTCCAGAGTCTGGCACCCACAGTCCATTCGCATCGCAACGGAGGGGTCCTCAAAGCACTACACAAAATATCCCCACGTGCGCAGCGAGTCACCAAGAAACAGTGCTCCTTGCACTCCAGCACTACCACAAAACGCCTCCCTCAGCTGACGTGCCCTCCGCCCTCTCCTTTGGTGGCAAGGGCAGAATCGGGGCTGCCCCGTCTCACAAGCACGGCACCGTTTCCATGCATTGGCCCTCACAGCCACCAAACAAGACGTGGCCTTCAACGTGCCCTTCAACTCACCTCGCACACAAGCTGGGGCTCCTGCAGCGTTTGTATCCTGAGGACCATCAGCGGCCTCCTCTCCATCCATTGCAGGTGCTTCGTCCTGAAAGAGGCCAGCCAAAACAGTTGCAAAGAACAGAAAGAAGCACTCCCTGTGCAGGCAATAGACACCCTGCAAACTACTTCCCTCTACCCACACAGGGAAAAATGGTCTGACTTCCTTTCTTTGAGGCCTGCAACTCCTCCCTTGAGAAGACGTTTGAGTAGACAGCAGTACCCAATGTCACATATGTGCTCTTCTGCTTCTGAAGAGACCCTCACAAGCGCAGCCTGCGCACAGTCTCAGCCTGCCTTCACCCACGTTCCAATACCCAGGAGCACACACACCCTTTCCCCTCTCCTTTGCACCAATGAAAACCAACAGTTGCCTGCTTTTCAGTAACCTTAGTCCAACTCCGCCTCTTTCCTCCCTTGCACTTTTTTACCCAAAACAGCGCTCCAAGTCAAAACCCACGTTATTGCTGTTGGGCTTCTTACTTGGCTGCAGGATTCCATACACTGTCCTTTTCATGGATACTTTGGCAAAGAAACAGCAACCCCACCAAACTCTTGCAGAGCCAGAATCTGGACCCTTTGAGTATTGCACTACAAATCCCATGCAAGGGCCACTTGCTATGAGAGCTCGGACATTCCCAGACCCTGCTTCCTCACAAGCCTCGTGGAGCAGCTTGCACACAGCTAAAGCTGTTCCAGTTCACTGGAACAAACGTGTGGCAGAAGCAGCCAAAGAAGGAGCAGAGCCTCCTCGGTGCAGGGCCCACACCCAGAGCAACCTCCTGAGAAGATCCCCCCACGGGGAACCCACTGTGCCCCCCGCTGAAAGCACCTCAGAATCCCAGGGAGAATCGTTGTCCTCCTCCGGCTCCGCTCCTGCTGCCGATGGAACATCTGCAAGGGAAATAAGGAAGGGCACACCATGAGTGCTTCTCTCACTCTGCTGCTCTCCTCCATCAGGCAACACCCACAGCCAAGGGACAGATAATGCTGTTACTAGAGTGTTTAAAAAAAGAAGAAAAAGCAGCGTCATTCAAGAGCATCCTCACTCTGAGCCGCACCACTGTGTTCTCACCCTTCCTCCCACATGCTCACACAGGCAGGAAGTCACCACGAAATAACACTCCTTGCACTCCAGCACTTCCACAAAACATCTTCCTCACTTGACCTTCCCCTCTGCCCTGGCATTTGCTGGCAAGGGCAGAACTGGGGCTTTCCCATCTCAGCAGCAGCTCATCACCAGCATTCACTGACTCAGACCAAGGAGCAAACAAACACAGGGGCTCAACGCTTCTGAACTCACCTCTACTGACAGGGAGGGCTGCTGCAGCATTTGCAACTTGAGGACCACCTGCTGCTTCCTCCCCATCCCGTGCAGGTGATTCCTCCTGAAAGAGGCCAGCCAAAAGAGTTGGAAGGAACAGAAAGAAGCACCCGTTGCACAGGAAAGGACACCGTGCAAAGTACTTCTATTCCCTGTACCTGTACAGGGAAAAACGTTCTCACTTTTCTTTTACAAGGACTGCACTCCTCCCTTAGGAGGATGTTTCTGTGCACAGCAATACCCAGTGTCACAGACATGATGTTCCTCTTCAACAGAGACTCTCAGAAGTGCAGCCTGGACACAGGCTGAGCCTACATTCACCTACATTCAAATATGCAGGAGCACACACACCCTTTCCCCCGCTCCTCTGCAACAACAAAAACCAACAGAAAGCACCTCAGAATCCAAGAGGGAGTCTCCGTCTTTCTCCTGCTCCGCTCCCGCTGCCAAGGAAACATCTACAAGGGAAAGAAGGAAGGGCACACCATGAGTGCTTCTTTCACTCTGCTGCTCTCCTCCATCAGGCAAGCCCCAGCGAGCAAACACACAGCAGGACCCGTGTTTACTAACTCACCCTTCTCACCAGCCACTGATCCTGCAGCATCTTTATCCTGAGGACCACCAGCACCTTCCTCTCCATCCTTTTCAGACGATGCTTCCTAAGAGAGGTCAGGAAAAAAAAAAAAAAGTGTTGCAAAGAACAGAAAGAAGCATCTTCTGCAGCGGCAATTCACACTTTGCAAAATGCTTCATTTCCCTGGGTTACTACACAGGAGAGTTCTCTCTTGTCTGCTGCAAAGAAAGGCCTGCAGGTTTTCCACAGGAATGCCTTTGGGCAGACAGCAATAGCCAGCACCACAGACATGCTGCTCTGCCCCTCACAAGCATGGCCTAGACACACTCTGACTCCAGCTTCAACAACACGGCGACACGCACGAGCACACTCCCCATCTGCCCCTTCTTTTCACCCAGGACAAGCAACAGCTGCCTGCTTCTCCAACAGCCTTAGTCCAGCTTCCCTCCCTTTCCTCACGGGCACTCTTCAACCCACTAGCACATCTCCCTGTGCTGCAGTAGCTCCTCGCAGACGGCATCTGCGACACTCTCTCAAAGCTCACTGACAAGAGGGCAACCAGGAGAAGAAGGAAATCTTGCCTGCATCTCCAGCACTGCAGGGTGCCTTCCAGCATCATCCTCGGAATCCTCAGAATCGCTGCACAGTCCCAGTGCCAAACACCTCTTCTGCAGGAGAAACAGCAAAAATAAAGAGACATCATCAGAGGGGAAACAGGCAGCGGGAGATCAGGCGCACGTGAGCCTGGAATGCCATTCCCATGTGCCAGGAGACAAAGACACCGGCTACAGGAGCTCCCTGCTGAGCACACTTGAGGAACCTCACAAGGAGGACAAGAGAGCCAGGGGATGAAGCATCTCAGCACACTTGGAACAATAAATGCCTTTCTCCCACATCAGTCACAATTCTACCACCCCTTTGTTCCTGGAAACCGACAGCAAGGTCTGCAGGACAAAGGAACAGGTAATCTAGGAGCTCATCAGCTTTCATTCTCTAGAAATCTCACGCACATCAAGACTGTGCGGTCATTTCTCTTGTCACCTAGTGCTCTTCTGCCCCCGACCACCAGACTGCTGCGTGCTCTGCCACGGCTACCAGACTTGGAGGAAGTAGCTCACAGCAGCAGGAAGGGGGCCAGGCAGGAGACCGCTTTGCAGGAGCAAAGCCACCGCACTGCAAGCGCCCTTTCGCTCAAATCCACACAGCTCAGCCCTCCAAACCACTCACTCATTCCACAGAAATTCTGCCTCTTGGGCCACTTCACCTTGGCAGCTAAACGGCGTCTTTCTAATTCGGAGGCAGGAACGGAGTTGTCCTCGCTCTCCTCGTCATCAGTATCTTGAACGCTTGAAAAGTTAAGACAAGAAGGACTGTGTCTCTCTCCAGGCTCTCCTCTTCTGAGGCAGGAGAAAGGATTGGGGGAAAGCGCTTGTTCAAGCCTCACCATACAAAGCATTCACGGGAAAGCTCCTCTCCCACTGTGAAAACATTAATTGACACGATTAATTCTTAGCATGTCAGACCTTCAGAAGTCAACACGGCCCACAAGCACCTAACACAGGCACTTCTGCAGGCCACGCTGCAGGGGAACAGTCACACAAGACAGCAGGGACGAAAGCAGGCCCCAACCTGCCCTTGACTTCTCGCACCCTACTGAATTCTAACCCCCTTCCCCTCAAAGGACATTAGCAAAGAAAATCAACACTGCCCTTACATTTCCTTCTAAGCTTCCTCAACAAAATACTAGCATGGGACAAACACGCGTTGGGAGCAGACAGTTAGCAAACGCTGCGGGGCGCTGACGGGATAGGAAGCTAATGAAGTGCTCAACTACTCGCACCACACGCACACGCACACGCAGAGCCCCAGCAGTTCCTCCACGCTTAAGGATCCTACCTCCGCTGGCCGCAGCACAGGCGCCCGATGCAGAGGCAGCAGCTCCTGCTCCGGGAGGCGAGCTGAGTCCTGCCATGCCTACTGGGCCGCCTGCACGCGCCCTCTGCGCGCACTCTGCCAGCTCTTCACCAACGCTGCAGACAGGAAGAAAGGAAGGACTGTCACCAAAACCAACGGCATCCTTGTACACGGCTCTTCTAGGACACAACGAGCCACTGCTTCTCCACTGCTACGGCTATTCAGAGCCATCTGGCAAGCTGACACACACGGGCTAGTTACACATACCCACGCACACCCGCCCTTCCTGCTCCCCTTGCTACAGGCCCAGGGCGAGGGGAAGCGGCAGAAGAAAGGACCTCTGCATTTGGTCTCATGCGCTGCTCTGGGGAGGGCCTCGTATACACTCCACTTGCCCAAAGCACACTTTTCAGGCTCGCTATTGCTCACAGCTCAGCTCAGCACCACCAACTTGAAACCTGACCGAGCAGTCGGGGTGGAGTCAAGGAAAACCTCCCGGTTCACACTTGACACTACATGTTCCAGAACATGCCCTTTTGCCCAGCTTCCACAGACGTCTCCACACATCATTAAACCTTGCTGCTCTTAACAAGAGCGTCCATAAGCCAACACGCACATTCACACACCTTAGCAACTCTAACGTCACCTAAAGCACTTACCGAGCATGCAGAAAAGTCCTAGCATACTCCTCCGCCGTCCACCCAGCAACATCTTTCTGGGAAAGATCAGCACCATGGCGAAGAAGAGTGTCTAGGATGCTCCTGTTCCCAGTCGAAGCAGCCCGCATTAAAGGGGTCCTAGAGCATCCAAAAGAGGAGAGGAAAGCTCGGAGCCAACGCAGACATTTCACTCGCATGCCTTTCAGCCCTCTTTGCTCCCACAACAATTGCTTCCCCCTTTCCCACAGGCAGAAGCAAAGCAAAGGCAGCTACATGGAAGCACAGCACAACTCGGAAGGAACGGGGCCTCCGGACACGCTCTTCGGACAAGCCCTTCACCTGGCAGACTGGTCTCGAGCGTTCACATCAGCTCCTTTGCCAAGCAGGAACTCCACCATCTCGCCGTGACCACCCGACACGGCAAGGGCAAGGGGCGTGCAGCCCATCTGCAAGCATAAAGCGCCCCCAGTCAGAACCAAACAGCCAGGGAAAGCCACTCTCTCTTTCCGAGAGCAGCCTCACCCACATTCTACACTTACCTTATCCTTAGCCTCGAGAAGGGCGCTGTGCTCCACTAGCTGCCCTGCTAGAGAGGTGTTACGAGCAAGGACAGCCAGGTGAAGGGCAGTGTTGCCGGTAACGTCGGCAAGATTAGGGTTGGCACCACGCGCCAGCAGAATGGCCACGCATTCTTCTTGCTGGCACTGCACTGCCTGCAAGCAACACGGCAAAGAAAAGGAAGCCTTCCCAGCAACTACGTTTCCCTCCCTCAGCGCTCCCACAGCCGGCCAAGCGCACAAAGCAACCCCGGCCTTCCCCGAGGAGGCAACGTGGGCCCATTCTGCGCCAATCGCAACACAGTCTCCACCTGTCCCAACATCACGCATCACCCCAGAGACGCAGCGCTCTGGGTGCAGCTTGGAAGCCCTCCCTCAACAGCTCTCCCGTGCTCCACGTACCTTCATCAGTGGAGATCTCTTGTAGCCGTCCCGCGCATCCAGCTTGCACTTCTTCTCCACTAAATAGGACACGATCTCCGAGTGCCCATTAGCGCAAGCGAGATGCAGGGGTGTCCTACAAAGGCAACACATTCCATTAACACGCACACACGCGCCGAGCTGCACACACCGCTCCTGCCTCTGTCCCGGGCCTAGGGCCACCGCTGTCCGCAGCCACAAGAGCAGCTTAGAAAGAGTCGCCCATTCCGGCAGCAACGGCAGCAGCTGCACACCCCAAGCCCAGAGGGAGGGGCTAGGAAAAGTCACCCCCACCCCACGCAGCACCCGCTTCCCGCAGCTCCGCACCCGCTTCCCTGCAAAGGGGCTCCTGCGCCCAGGCACAGCGGTCTGCCCACGCAGCCCCACGCTGCCGGGCGCAAGCGGCTGCCCTCCATCCCTCTGCCCGCGCAACCGCCCGCTGCCTCCAACAGCACCACCCACGCTGCCCAGCAAGGACCACCCAGGCTTGGTTGGCCACCTCCAGCCTTCGCCAAGGCGCCCTGCGGCTTGCGCCAGCACCGCTTGCGTGGCAACAGAGTGCCGCACGCCGGGGACACGGGCTTTCCAAGAGCAGCACAGCAGCCTCGGGCGGTGCTGCTGGGGCAGGGCCTGCCACCCGGCCTTCCCCACAGCAGCCTCGAGCACACGCGCCCTCCACGCCCGGCCAGGCCCTCGCGAAGAGCCGGCAAAGCCCCGGCCGGCGCCGCCCCCCTCACCGCTTGGCCTTGTCGCGCCCGTCGAGGCCGCGTGTCGGCAGCCGCCGCAGCGCAGCCAGGTCTCCGCGGGCGGCCGCGCGGTGCAGCTCGCTCAGCTCCTCCTCGCGAAGCTCGTAGCGAGCGCCCACGCAGGCCAGGGAAGCGCCGCCGGGCGCCGCCGCCCCCCGCCCCTTGCCGAAGAGCGCCAGGAAGCGCTTCATGCTGCGGCGGGGACGCGGACACGGCCAGAGAGAGACGGCCCCGCCTCGGGCGGGCGGGGCAGAGGAGCCGAGCCCCGAGCAGGGGCCGCGGCCGGGACAGCTGCGGCGGGGCTGAGCCCCGGCGGGCTGCGGGAGCGGGGGTCGCGGGCTCGGAGCCCCCGCGCCGGGAGCAGAGGCGCGCTCCGAGGGCCGGGACGCAGCGAGGCTCCCAGCGAGGCACGCGCCGACCGTCGCTCCGGCACTGGCGGCCGCAGCACTGAGGCCGCGCGGCGACGGCGCCAGGCGCAACAGCCGCGGCGAGGGCGTCACAGGGCGGCGGGGTGACGCCGCGGGGTGACACTGCCACGCGCCACAGGCGGCTCCTCGACGTGGGGCTGCAGCGCACCCACAAGGGGCTGCGGCTCCCCGAGAAAGAGCACCGCCGCTGTTAGCTTGGTTGTCGCTCAACTATCTTTTTCATGTTCTCCTATGATTGTGAATCTGCTACTTGTTGTAGATCTGCCAGCGCTGCCAGTTATTATCATTAGTAGAAAATCATCTTTCATTTCACAAAAATCCCCATTTACGTCTTGTCGGTATTTACTCAACTGAATCGAGCAGAAAAGCAGAACCAGCCAAAAATAATAATAAAAATAATCCCCAGCCACGCTCATACTATAGATTGCGATTAAATGTTTGAAGTGCATGAGTAGGGTGGAGGTGTTAGTTTGTATATTGATATATGCCCTTCATGATGAGTCTGGATTTTACTACTTGTAGGACTGAGGCAGGAATAAGTTCGTGAGATGGGATGCTAGCCCGAGGTGCTCTTAGGCTACTGAACAGCAGCGGAATACTTCCATAAGATGTTTGAATGAAGATTTTTTCCCTCCACTTCGGCATGTGTACATGTTAGCAGGAGGAAAAATAGCAAAGCTTGTATTTGATAAAAGGAGCGCGCAGTTGGCTGTTGATTACGGTGCTATTAGTGGTCCATATATACCAAGAAGACACTCAGAACAGGTACTGGGACTGCTGTCATTATCACTGATGAGGAAGGTCACCTCTCTTTTTGCGGTGAGGTTGCAAGTCTTTAATTGCGCCTGCTCCTGTCCAACAGTGCCTTACAAGCCATGTATAAAGCTGATACTGTGTGGTTAGCCGGTAAGTATTACCTGCCATAGTGCTAGAGATAGAAACTGGGCTCTGTGCAACAGAACTCGAAGCCTGTGTCTCAAGTTCCTAAACGAGGACTCCAGAGGGAGCAGCCGTGTTCCCCCCTCAGGGGAAGAGGAAGCCTCTCTGGTGTGGGGGATAGAGATCTTTCTCTTGGGGATGTAATTGAAGTGGCCACCAGATAAGCACTGGCTTCTCACTTACTTGGAAATCATCCTTAAATTCAAATGTACATTACTGTTCCAAATGAATGGGATTCTTCTAATCGGGACTTTTTTTTTGGAACTTGTCCATGCTATGCACACATTGCTAGGACATCCTGCACACTGCATTCTTTAACTACTAAATTAGCTCTTTAGCTTTGAAGGCCAGCTAGCAGTGTGAGTGTATTGTTCACACGGTCATTGAGCATTCCCAGATTTTTGCAGCCACACCCTGACAGATGTCCAAATCTCTCTGGAATTACTGGAAGCAACCAGGAGGCTGTCATCTCCACATTGCTCTTGGTCTTAGCTTAAGGCTACAGGTGCCTCCTAAACCACAGCAGGGTTTGCTGCGTCCTCACAGTGGATGTGCCATCAAGCACTGCCAGTCCAGACCAGCTTTCTTCTCAAAGTTCAAACTAGCTTATTTTTATGAAGACTGGGCCATTTTGGAGCTCTTTTTGTACACCACATGTTTAAAATCAAAACTGCACCAAGCAATACAAAGCCAACACTAAGATAAAATACATATATATTAGTAAATTAACACCAGAGTAATATAGATATGTACATGTGCCTAGGTGAGGTGCTCTGGGATTGCATAGTCCTCAAATGGCCTGGTAAGCAGCCAAACTTCCTTTCAGAACACATTATGGCAGACGTTAATGCATCTTCTTCTGCCTTTGAACTCCTTTGGGAGTTTGGGCTACTGTTGTCACTCAGCAAACCTCTCCTTATCGAGTGCATTAAGACCAGCCACTCTTAGCTCAGGTAAACTAAGATTCTTGCAAAGGCCTTTGGGATCTTACAGCAGGGTTTTGCCTCCCCCTTTGGGAATCCCTGCCGACTACTCCCACGCACTTTCTTGTTCCTTCTCATCTTTGGAAAGGGCTTCCGGGAGGCTGCGCTCCATCAGCTTGCCAGGCCTCGAGCTGCTGCCGACCGTTTGCGGCTCGCCTGATCGTGCTTCTTGGCTGGCTCCTAGGCAAGGGGGACAGCTGCTGTGGGCCAGGCCTCAGGAGCCTTCCGCCATTGCCAGCACCTGCCAGCCATCTTTGAGAGCGGCCTCCCCCTGGCAGCGCAGGAGCGCTCTGAAGGGCAGCAGGAGGCAAACAGCCCCCAACTCCAGGCCCCTGTCTAAAAACCCAGCGGAGCTTTCAACCTCCCCTGAGGAAAAGGACACAGGCTGCACGCTGCCAGCAAGCGGCCAGACTCCTACCAGGGTTCCCCCCTTGGCAGCAAGCCCGCCGCTCCCATTCTGTAAGAGGGACAGGCAGCGGGAGGAAGAGGGAACAGGCGCGTGCGCAGGGCAGGCCAAGACAGGAAGGGGACGGGAATAAAACAGAGATGTCCCAGCCTACAAGCTTTATTAAATACAGAATTGGAACAGAACACCTTCACTTGAATGCAGCTCGATGTCATCTACACACCACTCCGCCAAGAGCTAGAGGGCACGTTTCCCCAGGCTTCCTTCCTCTCGGGATATCCTCTCTTGGCAGTCCCCGCTCCAGAAAGCCACTTCTGAGGAAGGCGCGCACGGCAGGGGGAACAAAAGGCCCTCTGTTAGTGTTACAGGAGCAAAAGGGAGCAAGTCCCAAACCAAGGGAACCAACCCCATTCATCCCAGTAGACAGGCACCTCTGCTCACAATGCAGACACATTCAACCCAAGGCACTTGTGTCCACCCAAGCAAATGCAAGGGGCTCTAAAGCAACAGCTGGCCACTCGGCAGCTGATTGAAGCCAACAGGAACCCAAAGAATTGCAAAGCAGGGGCCACCTGCTTGCAAACAGGCCCCGTCCCTGAAAAGGCCCGACTAGAGCCCCCCGGAGAGGGGATTATTCGGGGCTCTGGGGGCGGCCTTGCATGTGCACATACACTGTTTCTTCTCTTTTTTAAGGACAGGCACATAATATTCTGTGCCACCAGTATTTGGATCACGATGAAGGTGTCACATAAATCTCCAGGTTGCAATTACCTCGCTCACGTTCTTCAGCGACATTTTTGACCATTCCTCACGCACCTGCAAGTATAACACAGGATACCCTTAAGTCCTCAGCAGTTACATTCCTCTAGTAGTACAAAATACGGCCTTTTGAAACCTAACTGTAACATGAAATGCAAACTGGAAACAACACCCTCAATCCTGAGAAATGCTTTGTCCACCAAAACACAGCATTGCCACTACTCTGTGCCATTAATTGTATCACAACACAATTGCCACTCATCACGTTTCCCTCATTCTGGCTTTGCAGAAGGGCATCAAAAAGCACAAGGAGGATATAAGCACACATGGCCAGAGGTCTAGTCCCAAGGACACAAGCTGCATATTTACACTGTTCACAGCGAGCAATCCGATTTGTGATGCCTGCTTTTTTTCTCATTACAAATCAACACTCTTTAATTTACTCCGCAGCAAAGGACTCAGGCCAGAAAGAGCTGGCTTTCCTTGCAGCAGCCACCTTCTAGATAGCCTTTTTCATGGCAGCTCTGCTGACTTGCTGTTTAGCCACAGGAGTGCCTGAGGACAGTCACCTGGATCACCCTCTGAGACCCCCACAAGGCAATGCCCAAAGCCGAGCAGCTCAGCTTCAGAACACTACAGGCATGGGGACAGCTACAGCCCGCAGGCATCTCCTTTCAACAGGACCCTTGCTATGCTGCAGGCACCACAGCACTGAGTCACAACTGGAGATGCCTGAATCCTTCCCAGGATTGTAAAAGATGGAAGAGGAGAGCTTGCCCTTGCCTCCACTCTGTGCAAATCAGGGAAGGGATCATGGCATTCAGTGAAGAATGCTTCGCCCTCTTGTCCAACTCTTGCCACACGGGCCCCAAACCTCACCATTCCGTGAGGACCGTGCTCTCCACACACACTGCAACGGCTGGGGCACACTCGGACCAGAGCTATCGCTGAGGTTGCAGCAGGCTCTGAGCATTGCCTCATGGAGTCTCTCAGGGCGATCCAGGGGACTGTGCTCGCCCAGTTGTGAGGGGCACCAATGCTGTTTGCACTAGCAGACTGGGTGTCCCGGAGCTAGGCAGGAATGCGTGCTCCTTTTCCCCTTAAAAGCTGAACCCTGCTCATTCATACTCTGTGGGCAGCTCATTCGAGCACAGCGTGCATGTCCAATGCCTTACCTCAGCCATTTGAGCTTCCACTCTGTCTGCCACACAGGAAGCATTGCCCGCTGCGTTCAGCATCAAAGAGCGGCTGCTGCCCAGCTCAGGAGGGTAGGCAGCAGCGGCTTCCGCAAGGCCTCCGATAACTCTGCCTTGCTGCAGGCGTCTGCTGAGAGCCAGTTCATTTCCCAGATCCCTGATTCTCTGCTGCATTCGTCCTACCAGGGAAGCTTGTTCCACCTGCTCCTGGGTGGCTGCCTGTGTCTGAAGCAGATGGTGCCATTTCAGCCTCCAGGGAAGAAGAACTTTCCCCCCATGCCCGACGACAGTTTCCACACACCCCCTTGGAAGAGCACAGCCTTACTCAGGCGCCTCCTCACTGCCCTCAAGAATCCACGGCCGCAGCCAGAGGCACCACGTTACGCAATGCTTTCTGTTCACTGGTGGAAACCTGCTCTTAGCACAACGTTTATGTATTTTGGTTTCCAATCAAAGCTCGGACTAAGTAGCCACCTCTCTCTCGGCAAGACGCTAGTCCCTTCTCTTAACGCTGTTCCCTGATTCTCCAGGCACTAATGTGCAAAAAGATGGTGATGCCCGGAATGGCTGAGGACAAGCGTTCCACAAGCTCACGGCCTTCAACAGACTCCTCCAGATATAAAGAGCCCATGAACCCACAGCCCTGACCAGCACAAGCTGGACACAGTGGAGAAGGACACTGGTACAGAAGAGATGAAGGAAAAGGCACAAATGGACTGTGCATGCCAGTGCCAAGTACGCTTACCTGCAGAAAGAGATTGACTTCCCGTAGTTTTTGCCTTAGTTGTCGCTCGGCCTTTTCTTCAGTCTCTCTTTTGTGCTCTTTGATGTGGCTGAGGTCTGGCGTGCTGGTCTCTACACGGCACCGGAGGGCAGCCACCTCTTCTTCCAGCTGCCGCTTCCTCTTCCGCAGCTGTGCATGGCTCCCATGCATGCAAGCCAACTCTTCCCGCAAACCTTCGTTTGCTTTCTTGAGCTGCCTTGAGTTTCTCTGCTCTGCAGAGAGCCGCTTGCAAAGTTCCTGCACCTGCACACAGCCAAGGCACAGACAGCCTTAAGCATACGCAGTTCTTTGCAGACCCTGCAGGCTGTGCGCTGAGACTCTGCTTGTCACCAGCTCGCTCCGTTTTAAAACCAAGTGAAAGCCATGCTCCTCTGCCAAAAGCAGCACCTCTTTTAAAGGTTTCCCAAAAGACCACCTCAAGTTTCCCGCCCTTCTCAGGTCTCCTCCAGCACTCCCCTAGCCAATAAAGGCTTCACTCCCAGAAGATCACACATCCACAGAGCTAGGCTCCTTCTCCTTTCCTCAGGAGCACACATCACGTGGGGTGTTTTGCATGCAGCGGGGCTGCCAGGGGTCTTCCAGACTTGTCTCACAGTCAGCATTGCCTGACTTTGTCAACACTCCTCCAGAAAGCAGCTTTCTAAGCCATGGACAAAGAAGCCCTATTCGCTCTGGATCCAAGCGGCAGCTTCTTTCCAAGAACTTTTAGGAAGTATCAGGTTTCCAGAAGTCCCCAAAGGTCAACTGCTACTCTAACGGTTTCCTCTCTCCTCAGAAATTCACCTTTTCCACACCACCACCCTGGCACCGCGGCACTCCTGCCCTTTCGGAATGATTAGTTAGACGTTTCCAGGGATCAGAAGAAAGCCCCTTCATTTCCAAACACAGCCACCACGTGAACGTGCACGTGAATACAGAAGTCAGGAGAAGAAACGAGACAGCTTTCCAAAACAAACACACAGAAACAACGAACCACAGCTCACCTTTGTTCTTAATATGTCATCTTCGCTGCCCCCTCCAGAAGGTGCGTCCTTCAGCTTGGCCTGTAGATTCAGCTGGGACTCGCTCTCGCACCTCTCATAGGTCCTTAGTTTCTTCAGAGCTTTCTCCAGAAGCCTCTTGGACCTGCACAGCCAATTAGGGAGTAAAATAGGAAAGCCATGGGAAAAACAAACAAACAAATAAATAAACAAACAAAAAAACCCCCAAAACACAAGAAGCATTCCCTTTGAGGTTGCTCACAAACCGTTACGTACTCATAGTCTCTGAGTCAATTAAAGGAACCTTGACTCCCAGCTTAGCCGGTATTTCTTACAAATGCTAAAAAGCCATACCTGCTGCATTCTTCCTGCAGTTCCATGTTTTTCTTCACTGCCTCCTCCAGCTGGGCTTCCGCTGCTTGTTTCCTCTCTGCCCCCTTCTTCACTGCCTTTCCTTCACTCTCACACTTTGCACACAGGAAGGAGAAAGCACATACGCAGCTCAGTAAAAAGTGCAAAAGAGCCTGAGAAACAGCTTCCTCTGTCCCCCTGGCACCAGCAGGTGGTACTTAGCTATCCACATCAGTGGACAGCAGAGCTTAAGTTCGAGCTTCAGGGGAATCAGCCGCCATCACTAGGCAACAGTCCTGGGCGTTCAAGGTTACAGAGCTCTTGAACAGTGTAGCTGCCTGCACGCACCCAAAAGGAAAGAAAATCATCGACTGGAAGAGGGAAGTCAGAGCAACCCTTCATGTACCTGCTGATATTTGTCTTCTTTCAGAGGCACGTGTCTTGTCTGTAAGGCAGAGAGCAGATCTTCCAGGCTCTTATGAACCTAAGGAACAAAAAAGCCACACTGATGCTTCCCGGACTCACGCTTGCACCTCATTCAAGGGGTATTAGCGAAGCGAAATGCCACCAACATTTCTCCATCTCACTACTCCTTTACAATCGACCCCCAGTTTGAGCCCTGGAGCAGTTCTCCTTCATTAAGGGCTTGTCTCCTAACTTGGCCCAAGCACACAGCACTGCCTACGCCTGTGCCATTCCTTTATGGATTGACACCTTCGAGCCAAGGAATCCACAGTCAGTAAACAGGGAAGGTGTCAGAGGTTTGGCAATGAAGTCTCCCTTGTCACAGCCTGAGGATGCCGCTTCGGGCTTTGCTTGGCACCAAAGCAATTCCACGAGCTAACTCGCCCTTAGGGCAGCAACAAGTGCTACTGCCTGAGGGCTTAAGCACCAGGACAGCTAAAAAGCAGCAGGCGGTCAAAGCAGCACATGAGTGTCAAAGCCTCTCCTCGCACGCTGCTCAGGCCGCACAGTAGCCAGGGAACCTCTCAACACCAGAAGGCCTTGGAGAGGGACAAAGCAGAGCCGATCCCCTGCGGACTGCCAGAAATGATGTCCCCCTGGGCTCCCCAGGAAAATCTCTTCCCAGAATGTCCCCACATACACACACAGCTAGGCTCAGGAGCTCATGAAGAAGAAAGCTGAGGAGGAGCTTACAGTGGCAGAGCTGTGCAGCTCTTTCTGCAGGGCTTCAATTCGAGCCGTGTGTTGGTCGCTTCTCCCTTCCAGCCTCACCTTTTCAAGCTCAAGCCTTGAAGGAAACACAGGGAGACAGCACTGTGAAATAACGGCCCTCCAAATTCTGGATGGGCTTGCTGCCATGCAGCCAGCTCTTCCTCTTGCTTTTACACCACCCCGGCAGGCAAAGCCTTGCTTCACCGGGGCAGTTCCTTACCGTCCCACTCGTTCTTCCAGCTGCTTTAGGCTAGCTCTTTCCAAGGAGGCTTCCACAAGCTCTTGCAGTTGCTTGGAAGAAGCCATTGCTTCCCTCTCCTTTTCTGACAGGGCCGCCTGCAACTCCTCAACACAATGCTCACTCTGAAGGCGCTGCTCTTCCGACTCCTGCAACTGTCAAACCAGCACCCACGCTACTCGGCTGCATTTACATACAGACAAGCCAAGTGCTTTGACTCCCAAGTCATCTCTCCCAAATCCTCTTGCCTTGCCCTCTCTCCTGCTAGCCTCTTCCATCCCCATCTTGTCTTCCTACAAGCAGTCCCCAAAACCGCCCCAACACCAATCCGCTTCCTTCCACAGGGAGTGCACAGCAAAGACCTTGCCAAACTTAGGCACCAGGGCTATTGCACTAGGCAAGTGAGTCACTTTGAGGCCCTTCAATCTCCGCTGTGGACGTGAGGCCCAGTGCAGGCTCAGCCAGCGCGACCATTCAGAGCACCTGCCTGAGATGCTGCTTCACGTGGACCATGCAAAGCCCCACCTATCCAGGAGGGATGCTGCTTTCTGCAGCTCTCACACTACAGCACCCTGCCCGGTGGAGGAGGAAGAGCAGGTCATTTGGTTCCAGCTTTCACCCACTTCGTGGGTTATGACAGGCCGCAATGACTGACTTGCTCAGGTCCCCCTGGCACCTGTTCTCAGAATACTGCCCTCTGCTTGTTCATCATTTGCCAGGGAAAAACAACATTGTCAGGCTCATTAAGGTAGTTACTGTTTTTGCCTACCTTGCCCTTAAGCCTGTCCAACTCTTTTAGCAACTGCCCTTTCTCTTCCTCCAGGTCCTTGCAACCACGTGTGGCAGCTTCCAGAGAGGCTTCTGACATCAGCTGCTTTCGACGAGCCTCAGCAAGCTCCTGCTCCAGCTGTCTGGCCGTGTCCTGTGGACATAGTTACATGCATAGGAAGAAAAGGCTTGGACCACAGGTTCCGCTTTCTCTTCTTTCCTGTTACATTACAGAGCTGCTTCAGGCTTCAGAGTGAACCTAAACATAACTTATTTTGTCCACACCACTGTGCCTCTGCACAGCTGATGTCTGCTCTCTGTCTGCTGCCAACAGCTAAGCTTTGCCAGCTCGTCTTTAAGCTCGTGGCTTCCTATGAGTTCAAAATGGCCAAGTACTGTTCTCCTTGGAACAGCACATAAACACAGACTGCAGACATCCACGTGCATCTGTGTTTAAGAAAATGCCAGCAATCTGCTCAGATGCACGTGCTGTTATTGAACTGCACACATGACTCTAATCCACAAACCCAGGGCTTCATATTAGATCCTGTGAAAATGAAAGGGCAGGAGTAGCTTACAGAGGCAAAGCTGTGCAGCTCTTTCTGAAGAGCTTCGATTTTAGCTGTCTGTTGGTGAGCTCTGCCTTCCAGCCTCCCATTCTCAAGTTCAAGCCTTCAAAGGAAACATAGGTCTCAGTATGGGAACCCAGTGGAGCACAGACACCCACTCCAAACTGTGAACTGACGGTATCTCAAGCAAACACCTCCCTCCAAATCCCAGATTTGCTTGCTCTCAAGCAGCAAGCTAACCCCGTTGCCTTTACACCCTCCCACAAAGCACAGCCTTGCTTCACTGTGCCAACTCCTTACCTTTCCACTTTGTCTTTCAGCACTTTTAGGCTCTCCATTTCCAAGCAGGCCTTCTTGCATTCTTGCAGTTGCTGAGACAAAGCCAATGCTTCCCTTTGCTTTTCTGCCAGGGCTCTCTTCAAATTCTGAACACACCGCTCAGACTGGAGAAGCTGCTCTTCCAGCTCCTGCAACTGTCAAACCAGGACCCACGCTAGTCAGCTTCCTCTTCACACACTCAAGGCACCTGCTTTCACTCGCAGGTCACCTCTGAAAAACCCTGTTGCTTCGTCCTCTTTCATACTGGCCTCTCCCATCCCGCTGCTTGTTCATTGGTTACAGGGGAAAACAGGGTTGTCAGGGTCCTCGGGCTAGTCACAGCCTTTGCCTACCTTGCCTTTAACCCTGGCCAACTCCTTTTGCAACTGCATTTTCTCCTCCTCCAGCTCCCGGCGAGCACGCGTGGCAGCTTCCAGCGAGGCTTCGGACAGCGCCTGCTTTCTGCGGGCATCGGCGAGCTCCTGCTCCAGCTCCCTGACCCTGCCCTGATGGAATAAGGACACGCATCGCAGGAAAAGCCTTGCACCGTGCACTGTGCTTTTGCTTTTCCTGTTACATTACACGACTCTTCCGAGAAGTAGCTCCCCAAAGGACTACTATGTTTCTTCCCCTTCTCCCATCACCCAGACCTTTCTCAGGCATCTCCCTACCCCTCACTCCTACCCCCGCCTTCATTCCCTTCCAGCCATTGTCAGACTCTGGACAAAAGTCTCTCTCCACCCGAGAGCCACACTTGGACCAGGCCTTTTCACACACACAGAATGAGGCAAACACTCTGCAGAGCAGCACAGTGCACACTTGTGCACCGTGTCCATTTGCAGGCAGACACTTCCCCTTCCACAGCACACTCCAAGGCCACGCAATCTCTTCTCTAACTGTCCACACACACACACACAAGTAGGCTCAGGAGCTCATGAAAAGGAAAGGTCAGGAGTCGCTTACAGAGGCAGAGCTGCGCAGCTCTTTCTGAAGAGCTTCCACCCTGGCAGTCTCATGGCGCGCTGTCACCTCCAGCCCTGTTTTTTCAAACTCAAGCCTTCAAAGGAAACATAGGGCTCAGTATGGGAACCCCACAGAGCACACATACCCACTCCACACTGTGAACTAACAACATCTCAAGCAAAAGCCTCCCTCCAAGTCCCACATTCCCTTGCTGGGATGCAGCAAGGTAATCCCGTTGCCTTTACACCAGCCCACAAAGCAAAGCCTTGCTTCACTCTGGCACTTCCTCACCGTCCAACTTTTTCCCTCAAGAGCTTTATGGTGAAGAGCAGTGTGCCACGTTCTTGCTCTTGCGGGGAAGCAGCCATTGATTCTCTTTGCTTCTCTGCCAGGGCTCTCTTCAACTCCTCAACAGACCGCTCAGACTGGAGACGCCGCTCTTCCGATTCCTGCAACTGTCAAACCAGGAACCATGGGAGTGAGCTTCATCTTCAGCATCGTACACACTGCTTTGACTCCCAAGTCAAATCTCCCAAACTCTGGTGCTTCACCCTCTTTCCTATTGACCTCTCCTGTCCCCATCCTGATTTTCTACAAGCAGACAGCTCCGACTGACAAGGGAAAAGAGCGCTTTCTGCAGCTCTCAAACTACACTGCCCTGCACAGCACAGCACATGAAGAAGAGCACGTCGTTCCGCTCAAGGCTCCACCGCCCTCATGGGTTACGGCAGTGCGGAACTACTGACTTCATCACATCTCACTTGTACCTGTGCTCAGAATGCTGCCTTGTCCTTCTCATCATTTACAGAGGAAGAACAGCCCTGTTACGCTCATTATTGTTGTTATGGCATTTGCCTACCTTGCCTTTAACCCTGGCCAACTCCTTCTGCAGCTGCCCTTGCTCTTCCTCCAGGTCCTGGCAGGAACGTGGGGCAGCTTCCAGCAAGGCTTCTGCTGGCGACTGCTTTTTAGGAGCATCAGCAAGCTCCTCACCCAGCTCTCCAATACTATCCTAATGAAATAGTTACACACATAGGAAGAAAAAGCTTGGAGCACGCACTATGCATTTCTAATAAGGCACTTGCTATGAGAGCTCGGACATTCCCAGACCCTGCTTCCTCACAAGCCCCGTGGAGCAGCTTGCACACAGCTAAAGCTGTTCCAGTTCACTGGAACAAACGTGTGGCAGAAGCAGCCAAAGAAGGAGCAGAGCCTCCTCGGTGCAGGGCCCACACCCAGAGCAACCTCCTGAGAAGATCCCTCCACGGGGAACCCACTGTGCCCCCCGCTGAAAGCACCTCAGAATCCCAGGGAGAATCGTTGTCCTCCTCCGGCTCCGCTCCTGCTGCCGATGGAACATCTGCAAGGGAAATAAGGAAGGGCACACCATGAGTGCTTCTCTCACTCTGCTGCTCTCCTCCATCAGGCAACACCCACAGCCAAGGGACAGATAATGCTGTTACTAGAGTGTTTAAAAAAAAAGAAGAAAAAGCAGCGTCATTCAAGAGCATCCTCACTCTGAACCGCACCACTGTGTTCTCACCCTTCCTCCCGCATGCTCACACAGGCAGGAAGTCACCACGAAATAACACTCCTTGCAGTCCAGCACTTCCACAAAACATCTTCCTCACTTGACCTTCCCCTCTGCCCTGGCATTTGCTGGCAAGGGCAGAATTGGGGCTTTCCCATCTCAGCAGCAGCTCATCACCAGCATTCACTGACTCAGACCAAGGAGCAAACAAACACAGGGGCTCAACGCTTCTGAACTCACCTCTACTAACAGGGAGGGCTGCTGCAGCATTTGCAACTTGAGGACCACCTGCTGCTTCCTCCCCATCCCGTGCAGGTGATTCCTCCTGAAAGAGGCCGGCCAAAAGAGTTGGAAGGAACAGAAAGAAGCACCCGTTGCACAGGAAAGGGCACCGTGCAAAGTACTTCTATTCCCTGTACCTGTACAGGGAAAAACGTTCTCACTTTTCTTTTACAAGGCCTGCACTCCTCCCTTAGGAGGATGTTTCTGTGCACAGCAATAACCAGTCTCACAGACATGCTGTTCCTCTTCAACAGAGACTCTCAGAAGTGCAGCCTGGACACAGGCTGAGCCTACATTCACCTACATTCAAATATGCAGGAGCACACACACCCTTTCCCCCGCTCCTCTGCAACAACAAAAACCAACAGAAAGCACCTCAGAATCCAAGAGGGAGTCTCCGTCTTTCTCCTGCTCCGCTCCCGCTGCCAAGGAAACATCTGCAAGGGAAATAAGGAAGGGCACACCATGAGTGCTCCTTTCACTCTGCTGCTCTCCTCCGTCAGGCAACACCCACAGCCAAGGGACAGATAATGCTGTTACTAGAGTCTTCAAAAAAAGAAGAAAAAGCAGCGTCATTCAAGAGCATCCTCACGCTCAGCCGCACCACTGTGTTCTCACCCCTTCCCCAGCCCTTCTCTGCAGCAGAAGTCGCCCAAGCCCAGCAGGACAGCTCACACAGCTACAACCAACAGCCAACAGAGGGGCAGCGAGCACCCAAACGCGGCTCTGCAAGGCCGGAGTCCTGGAGGAGGGAGCCGTGCGGGCAGCTGCTCTCCCAAACTCGCGCTCCAGAGTCTGGCACCCACAGTCCATTCGCATCGCAACGGAGGGGTCCTCAAAGCACTACACAAAATATCCCCACGTGCGCAGCGAGTCACCAAGAAACAGTGCTCCTTGCACTCCAGCACTACCACAAAACGCCTCCCTCAGCTGACGTGCCCTCCGCCCTCTCCTTTGGTGGCAAGGGCAGAATCGGGGCTGCCCCGTCTCACAAGCACGGCACCGTTTCCATGCATTGGCCCTCACAGCCACCAAACAAGACGTGGCCTTCAACGTGCCCTTCAACTCACCTCGCACACAAGCTGGGGCTCCTGCAGCGTTTGTATCCTGAGGACCATCAGCGGCCTCCTCTCCATCCCTTGCAGGTGCTTCGTCCTGAAAGAGGCCAGCCAAAACAGTTGCAAAGAACAGAAAGAAGCACTCCCTGTGCAGGCAATAGACACCCTGCAAACTACTTCCCTCTACCCACACAGGGAAAAATGGTCTGACTTCCTTTCTTTGAGGCCTGCAACTCCTCCCTTGAGAAGACGTTTGAGTAGACAGCAGTACCCAATGTCACATATGTGCTCTTCTGCTTCTGAAGAGACCCTCACAAGCGCAGCCTGCGCACAGTCTCAGCCTGCCTTCACCCACGTTCCAATACCCAGGAGCACACACACCCTTTCCCCTCTCCTTTGCACCAATGAAAACCAACAGTTGCCTGCTTTTCAGTAACCTTAGTCCAACTCCGCCTCTTTCCTCCCTTGCACTTTTTTACCCAAAACAGCGCTCCAAGTCAAAACCCACGTTATTGCTGTTGGGCTTCTTACTTGGCTGCAGGATTCCATACACTGTCCTTTTCATGGATACTTTGGCAAAGAAACAGCAACCCCACCAAACTCTTGCAGAGCCAGAATCTGGACCCTTTGAGTATTGCACTACAAATCCCATGCAAGGGCCACTTGCTATGAGAGCTCGGACATTCCCAGACCCTGCTTCCTCACAAGCCTCGTGGAGCAGCTTGCACACAGCTAAAGCTGCTCCAGTTCACTGGAACAAACGTGTGGCAGAAGCAGCCAAAGAAGGAGCAGAGCCTCCTCGGTGCAGGGCCCACACCCAGAGCAACCTCCTGAGAAGATCCCCCCACGGGGAACCCACTGTGCCCCCCGCTGAAAGCACCTCAGAATCCCAGGGAGAATCGTTGTCCTCCTCCGGCTCCGCTCCTGCTGCCGATGGAACATCTGCAAGGGAAATAAGGAAGGGCACACCATGAGTGCTTCTCTCACTCTGCTGCTCTCCTCCATCAGGCAACACCCACAGCCAAGGGACAGATAATGCTGTTACTAGAGTGTTTAAAAAAAGAAGAAAAAGCAGCGTCATTCAAGAGCATCCTCACTCTGAGCCGCACCACTGTGTTCTCACCCTTCCTCCCACATGCTCACACAGGCAGGAAGTCACCACGAAATAACACTCCTTGCACTCCAGCACTTCCACAAAACATCTTCCTCACTTGACCTTCCCCTCTGCCCTGGCATTTGCTGGCAAGGGCAGAACTGGGGCTTTCCCATCTCAGCAGCAGCTCATCACCAGCATTCACTGACTCAGACCAAGGAGCAAACAAACACAGGGGCTCAACGCTTCTGAACTCACCTCTACTGACAGGGAGGGCTGCTGCAGCATTTGCAACTTGAGGACCACCTGCTGCTTCCTCCCCATCCCGTGCAGGTGATTCCTCCTGAAAGAGGCCAGCCAAAAGAGTTGGAAGGAACAGAAAGAAGCACCCGTTGCACAGGAAAGGACACCGTGCAAAGTACTTCTATTCCCTGTACCTGTACAGGGAAAAACGTTCTCACTTTTCTTTTACAAGGACTGCACTCCTCCCTTAGGAGGATGTTTCTGTGCACAGCAATACCCAGTGTCACAGACATGATGTTCCTCTTCAACAGAGACTCTCAGAAGTGCAGCCTGGACACAGGCTGAGCCTACATTCACCTACATTCAAATATGCAGGAGCACACACACCCTTTCCCCCGCTCCTCTGCAACAACAAAAACCAACAGAAAGCACCTCAGAATCCAAGAGGGAGTCTCCGTCTTTCTCCTGCTCCGCTCCCGCTGCCAAGGAAACATCTACAAGGGAAAGAAGGAAGGGCACACCATGAGTGCTTCTTTCACTCTGCTGCTCTCCTCCATCAGGCAAGCCCCAGCGAGCAAACACACAGCAGGACCCGTGTTTACTAACTCACCCTTCTCACCAGCCACTGATCCTGCAGCATCTTTATCCTGAGGACCACCAGCACCTTCCTCTCCATCCTTTTCAGACGATGCTTCCTAAGAGAGGTCAGGAAAAAAAAAAAAAAGTGTTGCAAAGAACAGAAAGAAGCATCTTCTGCAGCGGCAATTCACACTTTGCAAAATGCTTCATTTCCCTGGGTTACTACACAGGAGAGTTCTCTCTTGTCTGCTGCAAAGAAAGGCCTGCAGGTTTTCCACAGGAATGCCTTTGGGCAGACAGCAATAGCCAGCACCACAGACATGCTGCTCTGCCCCTCACAAGCATGGCCTAGACACACTCTGACTCCAGCTTCAACAACACGGTGACACGCACGAGCACACTCCCCATCTGCCCCTTCTTTTCACCCAGGACAAGCAACAGCTGCCTGCTTCTCCAACAGCCTTAGTCCAGCTTCCCTCCCTTTCCTCACGGGCACTCTTCAACCCACTAGCACATCTCCCTGTGCTGCAGTAGCTCCTCGCAGACGGCATCTGCGACACTCTCTCAAAGCTCACTGACAAGAGGGCAACCAGGAGAAGAAGGAAATCTTGCCTGCATCTCCAGCACTGCAGGGTGCCTTCCAGCATCATCCTCGGAATCCTCAGAATCGCTGCACAGTCCCAGTGCCAAACACCTCTTCTGCAGGAGAAACAGCAAAAATAAAGAGACATCATCAGAGGGGAAACAGGCAGCGGGAGATCAGGCGCACGTGAGCCTGGAATGCCATTCCCATGTGCCAGGAGACAAAGACACCGGCTACAGGAGCTCCCTGCTGAGCACACTTGAGGAACCTCACAAGGAGGACAAGAGAGCCAGGGGATGAAGCATCTCAGCACACTTGGAACAATAAATGCCTTTCTCCCACATCAGTCACAATTCTACCACCCCTTTGTTCCTGGAAACCGACAGCAAGGTCTGCAGGACAAAGGAACAGGTAATCTAGGAGCTCATCAACTTTCATTCTCTAGAAATCTCACGCACATCAAGACTGTGCGGTCATTTCTCTTGTCACCTAGTGCTCTTCTGCCCCCGACCACCAGACTGCTGCGTGCTCTGCCACGGCTACCAGACTTGGAGGAAGTAGCTCACAGCAGCAGGAAGGGGGCCAGGCAGGAGACCGCTTTGCAGGAGCAAAGCCACCGCACTGCAAGCGCCCTTTCGCTCAAATCCACACAGCTCAGCCCTCCAAACCACTCACTCATTCCACAGAAATTCTGCCTCTTGGGCCACTTCACCTTGGCAGCTAAACGGCGTCTTTCTAATTCGGAGGCAGGAACGGAGTTGTCCTCGCTCTCCTCGTCATCAGTATCTTGAACGCTTGAAAAGTTAAGACAAGAAGGACTGTGTCTCTCTCCAGGCTCTCCTCTTCTGAGGCAGGGGAAAGGATTGGGGGAAAGCGCTTGTTCAAGCCTCACCATACAAAGCATTCACGGGAAAGCTCCTCTCCCACTGTGAAAACATTAATTGACACGATTAATTCTTAGCATGTCAGACCTTCAGAAGTCAACACGGCCCACAAGCACCTAACACAGGCACTTCTGCAGGCCACGCTGCAGGGGAACAGTCACACAAGACAGCAGGGACGAAAGCAGGCCCCAACCTGCCCTTGACTTCTCGCACCCTACTGAATTCTAACCCCCTTCCCCTCAAAGGACATTAGCAAAGAAAATCAACACTGCCCTTACATTTCCTTCTAAGCTTCCTCAACAAAATACTAGCATGGGACAAACACGCGTTGGGAGCAGACAGTTAGCAAACGCTGCGGGGCGCTGACGGGATAGGAAGCTAATGAAGTGCTCAACTACTCGCACCACACGCACACGCACACGCAGAGCCCCAGCAGTTCCTCCACGCTTAAGGATCCTACCTCCGCTGGCCGCAGCACAGGCGCCCGATGCAGAGGCAGCAGCTCCTGCTCCGGGAGGCGAGCTGAGTCCTGCCATGCCTACTGGGCCGCCTGCACGCGCCCTCTGCGCGCACTCTGCCAGCTCTTCACTAACGCTGCAGACAGGAAGAAAGGAAGGACTGTCACCAAAACCAACGGCATCCTTGTACACGGCTCTTCTAGGACACAACGAGCCACTGCTTCTCCACTGCTACGGCTATTCAGAGCCATCTGGCAAGCTGACACATACGGGCTAGTTACACATACCCACGCACACCCGCCCTTCCTGCTCCCCTTGCTACAGGCCCAGGGCGAGGGGAAGCGGCAGAAGAAAGGACCTCTGCATTTGGTCTCATGCGCTGCTCTGGGGAGGGCCTCGTATACACTCCACTTGCCCAAAGCACACTTTTCAGGCTCGCTATTGCTCACAGCTCAGCTCAGCACCACCAACTTGAAACCTGACCGAGCAGTCGGGGTGGAGTCAAGGAAAACCTCCCGGTTCACACTTGACACTACATGTTCCAGAACATGCCCTTTTGCCCAGCTTCCACAGACGTCTCCACACATCATTAAACCTTGCTGCTCTTAACAAGAGCGTCCATAAGCCAACACGCACATTCACACACCTTAGCAACTCTAACGTCACCTAAAGCACTTACCGAGCATGCAGAAAAGTCCTAGCATACTCCTCCGCCGTCCACCCAGCAACATCTTTCTGGGAAAGATCAGCACCATGGCGAAGAAGAGTGTCTAGGATGCTCCTGTTCCCAGTCGAAGCAGCCCGCATTAAAGGGGTCCTAGAGCATCCAAAAGAGGAGAGGAAAGCTCGGAGCCAACGCAGACATTTCACTCGCATGCCTTTCAGCCCTCTTTGCTCCCACAACAATTGCTTCCCCCTTTCCCACAGGCAGAAGCAAAGCAAAGGCAGCTACATGGAAGCACAGCACAACTCGGAAGGAACGGGGCCTCCGGACACGCTCTTCGGACAAGCCCTTCACCTGGCAGACTGGTCTCGAGCGTTCACATCAGCTCCTTTGCCAAGCAGGAACTCCACCATCTCGCCGTGACCACCCGACACGGCAAGGGCAAGGGGCGTGCAGCCCATCTGCAAGCATAAAGCGCCCCCAGTCAGAACCAAACAGCCAGGGAAAGCCACTCTCTCTTTCCGAGAGCAGCCTCACCCACATTCTACACTTACCTTATCCTTAGCCTCGAGAAGGGCGCTGTGCTCCACTAGCTGCCCTGCTAGAGAGGTGTTACGAGCAAGGACAGCCAGGTGAAGGGCAGTGTTGCCGGTAACGTCGGCAAGATTAGGGTTGGCACCACGCGCCAGCAGAATGGCCACGCATTCTTCTTGCTGGCACTGCACTGCCTGCAAGCAACACGGCAAAGAAAAGGAAGCCTTCCCAGCAACTACGTTTCCCTCCCTCAGCGCTCCCACAGCCGGCCAACCGCACAAAGCAACCCCGGCCTTCCCCGAGGAGGCAACGTGGGCCCATTCTGCGCCAATCGCAACACAGTCTCCACCTGTCCCAACATCACGCATCACCCCAGAGACGCAGCGCTCTGGGTGCAGCTTGGAAGCCCTCCCTCAACAGCTCTCCCGTGCTCCACGTACCTTCATCAGTGGAGATCTCTTGTAGCCGTCCCGCGCATCCAGCTTGCACTTCTTCTCCACTAAATAGGACACGATCTCCGAGTGCCCATTAGCGCAAGCGAGATGCAGGGGTGTCCTACAAAGGCAACACATTCCATTAACACGCACACACGCGCCGAGCTGCACACACCGCTCCTGCCTCTGTCCCGGGCCTAGGGCCACCGCTGTCCGCAGCCACAAGAGCAGCTTAGAAAGAGTCGCCCATTCCGGCAGCAACGGCAGCAGCTGCACACCCCAAGCCCAGAGGGAGGGGCTAGGAAAAGTCACCCCCACCCCACGCAGCACCCGCTTCCGCAGCTCCGCACCCGCTTCCCCTGCAAAGGGGCTCCTGCGCCCAGGCACAGCGGTCTGCCCACGCAGTCCCACGCTGCCGGGGCGCAAGCGGCTGCCCCTCCATCCCCTCTGCCCGCGCAACCGCCCGCTGCCTCCAACAGCACCACCCACGCTGCCCAGCAAGGACCACCCAGGCTTGGTTGGCCACCTCCAGCCTTCGCCAAGGCGCCCTGCGGCTTGCGCCAGCACCGCTTGCGTGGCAACAGAGTGCCGCACGCCGGGGGACCACGGGCTTTCCAAGAGCAGCACAGCAGCCTCGGGCGGGTGCTGCTGGGGCAGGGCCTGCCACCCGGCCTTCCCCGCAGCAGCCTCGAGCACACGCGCCCTCCACGCCCGGCCAGGCCCTCGCGAAGAGCCGGCAAAGCCCCGGCCGGCGCCGCCCCCCTCACCGCTTGGCCTTGTCGCGCCCGTCGAGGCCGCGTGTCGGCAGCCGCCGCAGCGCAGCCAGGTCTCCGCGGGCGGCCGCGCGGTTGCAGCTCGCTCAGCTCCTCCTCGCGAAGCTCGTAGCGAGCGCCCACGCAGGCCAGGGAAGCGCCGCCGGGGCGCCGCCGCCCACCCGCCCCTTGCCGAAGAGCGCCAGGAAGCGCTTCATGCTGCGGCGGGGACGCGGACACGGGCCAGAGAGAGACGGGCCCCGCCTCGGTGCGGGCGGTGGCAGAGGAGCCGAGCCCCGAGCAGGGGCCGCGGCCGGGACAGCTGCGGCGGGGCTGAGCCCCGGCGGGCTGCGGGAGCGGGGGGTCGCGGGCTCGGAGCCCCCGCGCCGGGAGCAGAGGCGCGCTCCGAGGGCCGGGACGCAGCGAGGCTCCCAGCGAGGCACGCGCCGACCGTCGCTCCGGCACTGGCGGCCGCAGCACTGAGGCCGCGCGGCGACGGCGCCAGGCGCAACAGCCGCGGCGAGGGCGTCACAGGGCGGCGGGGGTGACGCCGCGGGGTGACACTGCCACGCGCCACAGGCGGCTCCTCGACGTGGGGCTGCAGCGCACCCACAAGGGGCTGCGGCTCCCCGAGAAAGAGCACCGCCGCTGTTAGCTTGGTTGTCGCTCAACTATCTTTTTCATGTTCTCCTATGATTGTGAATCTGCTACTTGTTGTAGATCTGCCAGCGCTGCCAGTTATTATCATTAGTAGAAAATCATCTTTCATTTCACAAAAATCCCCATTTACGTCTTGTCGGTATTTACTCAACTGAATCGAGCAGAAAAGCAGAACCAGCCAAAAATAATAATAAAAATAATCCCCAGCCACGCTCATACTATAGATTGCGATTAAATGTTTGAAGTGCATGAGTAGGGTGGAGGTGTTAGTTTGTATATTGATATATGCCCTTCATGATGAGTCTGGATTTTACTACTTGTAGGACTGAGGCAGGAATAAGTTCGTGAGATGGGATGCTAGCCCGAGGTGCTCTTAGGCTACTGAACAGCAGCGGAATACTTCCATAAGATGTTTGAATGAAGATTTTTTCCCTCCACTTCTGCATGTGTACATGTTAGCAGGAGGAAAAATAGCAAAGCTTGTATTTGATAAAAGGAGCGCGCAGTTGGCTGTTGATTACGGTGCTATTAGTGGTCCATATATACCAAGAAGACACTCAGAACAGGTACTGGGACTGCTGTCATTATCACTGATGAGGAAGGTCACCTCTCTTTTTGCGGTGAGGTTGCAAGTCTTTAATTGCGCCTGCTCCTGTCCAACAGTGCCTTACAAGCCATGTATAAAGCTGATACTGTGTGGTTAGCCGGTAAGTATTACCTGCCATAGTGCTAGAGATAGAAACTGGGCTCTGTGCAACGGAACTCGAAGCCTGTGTCTCAAGTTCCTAAACGAGGACTCCAGAGGGAGCAGCCGTGTTCCCCCCTCAGGGGAAGAGGAAGCCTCTCTGGTGTGGGGGATAGAGATCTTTCTCTTGGGGATGTAATTGAAGTGGCCACCAGATAAGCACTGGCTTCTCACTTACTTGGAAATCATCCTTAAATTCAAATGTACATTACTGTTCCAAATGAATGGGATTCTTCTAATCGGGACTTTTTTTTTGGATGCACACATTGCTAGGACATCCTGCACACTGCATTCTTTAACTACTAAATTAGCTCTTTAGCTTTGAAGGCCAGCTAGCAGTGTGAGTGTATTGTTCACACGGTCATTGAGCATTCCCAGATTTTTGCAGCCACACCCTGACAGATGTCCAAATCTCTCTGGAATTACTGGAAGCAACCAGGAGGCTGTCATCTCCACATTGCTCTTGGTCTTAGCTTAAGGCTACAGGTGCCTCCTAAACCACAGCAGGGTTTGCTGCGTCCTCACAGTGGATGTGCCATCAAGCACTGCCAGTCCAGACCAGCTTTCTTCTCAAAGTTCAAACTAGCTTATTTTTATGAAGACTGGGCCATTTTGGAGCTCTTTTTGTACACCACATGTTTAAAATCAAAACTGCACCAAGCAATACAAAGCCAACACTAAGATAAAATACATATATATTAGTAAATTAACACCAGAGTAATATAGATATGTACATGTGCCTAGGTGAGGTGCTCTGGGATTGCATAGTCCTCAAATGGCCTGGTAAGCAGCCAAACTTCCTTTCAGAACACATTATGGCAGACGTTAATGCATCTTCTTCTGCCTTTGAACTCCTTTCGGAGTTTGGGCTACTGTTGTCACTCAGCAAACCTCTCCTTATCGAGTGCATTAAGACCAGCCACTCTTAGCTCAGGTAAACTAAGATTCTTGCAAAGGCCTTTGGGATCTTACAGCAGGGTTTTGCCTCCCCCTTTGGGAATCCCTGCCGACTACTCCCACGCACTTTCTTGTTCCTTCTCATCTTTGGAAAGGGCTTCCGGGAGGCTGCGCTCCATCAGCTTGCCAGGCCTCGAGCTGCTGCCGACCGTTTGCGGCTCGCCTGATCGTGCTTCTTGGCTGGCTCCTAGGCAAGGGGGACAGCTGCTGTGGGCCAGGCCTCAGGAGCCTTCCGCCATTGCCAGCACCTGCCAGCCATCTTTGAGAGCGGCCTCCCCCTGGCAGCGCAGGAGCGCTCTGAAGGGCAGCAGGAGGCAAACAGCCCCCAACTCCAGGCCCCTGTCTAAAAACCCAGCGGAGCTTTCAACCTCCCCTGAGGAAAAGGACACAGGCTGCACGCTGCCAGCAAGCGGCCAGACTCCTACCAGGGTTCCCCCCTTGGCAGCAAGCCCGCCGCTCCCATTCTGTAAGAGGGACAGGCAGCGGGAGGAAGAGGGAACAGGCGCGTGCGCAGGGCAGGCCAAGACAGGAAGGGGACGGGAATAAAACAGAGATGTCCCAGCCTACAAGCTTTATTAAATACAGAATTGGAACAGAACACCTTCACTTGAATGCAGCTCGATGTCATCTACACACCACTCCGCCAAGAGCTAGAGGGCACGTTTCCCCAGGCTTCCTTCCTCTCGGGATATCCTCTCTTGGCAGTCCCCGCTCCAGAAAGCCACTTCTGAGGAAGGCGCGCACGGCAGGGGGAACAAAAGGCCCTCTGTTAGTGTTACAGGAGCAAAAGGGAGCAAGTCCCAAACCAAGGGAACCAACCCCATTCATCCCAGTAGACAGGCACCTCTGCTCACAATGCAGACACATTCAACCCAAGGCACTTGTGTCCACCCAAGCAAATGCAAGGGGCTCTAAAGCAACAGCTGGCCACTCGGCAGCTGATTGAAGCCAACAGGAACCCAAAGAATTGCAAAGCAGGGGCCACCTGCTTGCAAACAGGCCCCGTCCCTGAAAAGGCCCGACTAGAGCCCCCCGGAGGGGGGATTATTCGGGGCTCTGGGGGCGGCCTTGCATGTGCACATACACTGTTTCTTCTCTTTTTTAAGGACAGGCACATAATATTCTGTGCCACCAGTATTTGGATCACGATGAAGGTGTCACATAAATCTCCAGGTTGCAATTACCTCGCTCACGTTCTTCAGCGACATTTTTGACCATTCCTCACGCACCTGCAAGTATAACACAGGATACCCTTAAGTCCTCAGCAGTTACATTCCTCTAGTAGTACAAAATACGGCCTTTTGAAACCTAACTGTAACATGAAATGCAAACTGGAAACAACACCCTCAATCCTGAGAAATGCTTTGTCCACCAAAACACAGCATTGCCACTACTCTGTGCCATTAATTGTATCACAACACAATTGCCACTCATCACGTTTCCCTCATTCTGGCTTTGCAGAAGGGCATCAAAAAGCACAAGGAGGATATAAGCACACATGGCCAGAGGTCTAGTCCCAAGGACACAAGCTGCATATTTACACTGTTCACAGCGAGCAATCCGATTTGTGATGCCTGCTTTTTTTCTCATTACAAATCAACACTCTTTAATTTACTCCGCAGCAAAGGACTCAGGCCAGAAAGAGCTGGCTTTCCTTGCAGCAGCCACCTTCTAGATAGCCTTTTTCATGGCAGCTCTGCTGACTTGCTGTTTAGCCACAGGAGTGCCTGAGGACAGTCACCTGGATCACCCTCTGAGACCCCCACAAGGCAATGCCCAAAGCCGAGCAGCTCAGCTTCAGAACACTACAGGCATGGGGACAGCTACAGCCCGCAGGCATCTCCTTTCAACAGGACCCTTGCTATGCTGCAGGCACCACAGCACTGAGTCACAACTGGAGATGCCTGAATCCTTCCCAGGATTGTAAAAGATGGAAGAGGAGAGCTTGCCCTTGCCTCCACTCTGTGCAAATCAGGGAAGGGATCATGGCATTCAGTGAAGAATGCTTCGCCCTCTTGTCCAACTCTTGCCACACGGGCCCCAAACCTCACCATTCCGTGAGGACCGTGCTCTCCACACACACTGCAACGGCTGGGGCACACTCGGACCAGAGCTATCGCTGAGGTTGCAGCAGGCTCTGAGCATTGCCTTGTGGAGTCTCTCAGGGCGATCCAGGGGACTGTGCTCGCCCAGTTGTGAGGGGCACCAATGCTGTTTGCACTAGCAGACTGGGTGTCCCGGAGCTAGGCAGGAATGCGTGCTCCTTTTCCCCTTAAAAGCTGAACCCTGCTCATTCATACTCTGTGGGCAGCTCATTCGAGCACAGCGTGCATGTCCAATGCCTTACCTCAGCCATTTGAGCTTCCACTCTGTCTGCCACACAGGAAGCATTGCCCGCTGCGTTCAGCATCAAAGAGCGGCTGCTGCCCAGCTCAGGAGGGTAGGCAGCAGCGGCTTCCGCAAGGCCTCCGATAACTCTGCCTTGCTGCAGGCGTCTGCTGAGAGCCAGTTCATTTCCCAGATCCCTGATTCTCTGCTGCATTCGTCCTACCAGGGAAGCTTGTTCCACCTGCTCCTGGGTGGCTGCCTGTGTCTGAAGCAGATGGTGCCATTTCAGCCTCCAGGGAAGAAGAACTTTCCCCCCATGCCCGACGACAGTTTCCACACACCCCCTTGGAAGAGCACAGCCTTACTCAGGCGCCTCCTCACTGCCCTCAAGAATCCACGGCCGCAGCCAGAGGCACCACGTTACGCAATGCTTTCTGTTCACTGGTGGAAACCTGCTCTTAGCACAACGTTTATGTATTTTGGTTTCCAATCAAAGCTCGGACTAAGTAGCCACCTCTCTCTCGGCAAGACGCTAGTCCCTTCTCTTAACGCTGTTCCCTGATTCTCCAGGCACTAATGTGCAAAAAGATGGTGATGCCCGGAATGGCTGAGGACAAGCGTTCCACAAGCTCACGGCCTTCAACAGACTCCTCCAGATATAAAGAGCCCATGAACCCACAGCCCTGACCAGCACAAGCTGGACACAGTGGAGAAGGACACTGGTACAGAAGAGATGAAGGAAAAGGCACAAATGGACTGTGCATGCCAGTGCCAAGTACGCTTACCTGCAGAAAGAGATTGACTTCCCGTAGTTTTTGCCTTAGTTGTCGCTCGGCCTTTTCTTCAGTCTCTCTTTTGTGCTCTTTGATGTGGCTGAGGTCTGGCGTGCTGGTCTCTACACGGCACCGGAGGGCAGCCACCTCTTCTTCCAGCTGCCGCTTCCTCTTCCGCAGCTGTGCATGGCTCCCATGCATGCAAGCCAACTCTTCCCGCAAACCTTCGTTTGCTTTCTTGAGCTGCCTTGAGTTTCTCTGCTCTGCAGAGAGCCGCTTGCAAAGTTCCTGCACCTGCACACAGCCAAGGCACAGACAGCCTTAAGCATACGCAGTTCTTTGCAGACCCTGCAGGCTGTGCGCTGAGACTCTGCTTGTCACCAGCTCGCTCCGTTTTAAAACCAAGTGAAAGCCATGCTCCTCTGCCAAAAGCAGCACCTCTTTTAAAGGTTTCCCAAAAGACCACCTCAAGTTTCCCGCCCTTCTCAGGTCTCCTCCAGCACTCCCCTAGCCAATAAAGGCTTCACTCCCAGAAGATCACACATCCACAGAGCTAGGCTCCTTCTCCTTTCCTCAGGAGCACACATCACGTGGGGTGTTTTGCATGCAGCGGGGCTGCCAGGGGTCTTCCAGACTTGTCTCACAGTCAGCATTGCCTGACTTTGTCAACACTCCTCCAGAAAGCAGCTTTCTAAGCCATGGACAAAGAAGCCCTATTCGCTCTGGATCCAAGCGGCAGCTTCTTTCCAAGAACTTTTAGGAAGTATCAGGTTTCCAGAAGTCCCCAAAGGTCAACTGCTACTCTAACGGTTTCCTCTCTCCTCAGAAATTCACCTTTTCCACACCACCACCCTGGCACCGCGGCACTCCTGCCCTTTCGGAATGATTAGTTAGACGTTTCCAGGGATCAGAAGAAAGCCCCTTCATTTCCAAACACAGCCACCACGTGAACGTGCACGTGAATACAGAAGTCAGGAGAAGAAACGAGACAGCTTTCCAAAACAAACACACAGAAACAACGAACCACAGCTCACCTTTGTTCTTAATATGTCATCTTCGCTGCCCCCTCCAGAAGGTGCGTCCTTCAGCTTGGCCTGTAGATTCAGCTGGGACTCGCTCTCGCGCCTCTCATAGGTCCTTAGTTTCTTCAGAGCTTTCTCCAGAAGCCTCTTGGACCTGTACAGCCAATTAGGGAGTAAAATAGGAAAGCCATGGGAAAAACAAACAAACAAATAAATAAACAAACAAAAAAACCCCCAAAACACAAGAAGCATTCCCTTTGAGGTTGCTCACAAACCGTTACGTACTCATAGTCTCTGAGTCAATTAAAGGAACCTTGACTCCCAGCTTAGCCGGTATTTCTTACAAATGCTAAAAAGCCATACCTGCTGCATTCTTCCTGCAGTTCCATGTTTTTCTTCACTGCCTCCTCCAGCTGGGCTTCCGCTGCTTGTTTCCTCTCTGCCCCCTTCTTCACTGCCTTTCCTTCACTCTCACACTTTGCACACAGGAAGGAGAAAGCACATACGCAGCTCAGTAAAAAGTGCAAAAGAGCCTGAGAAACAGCTTCCTCTGTCCCCCTGGCACCAGCAGGTGGTACTTAGCTATCCACATCAGTGGACAGCAGAGCTTAAGTTCGAGCTTCAGGGGAATCAGCCGCCATCACTAGGCAACAGTCCTGGGCGTTCAAGGTTACAGAGTTCTTGAACAGTGTAGCTGCCTGCACGCACCCAAAAGGAAAGAAAATCATCGACTGGAAGAGGGAAGTCAGAGCAACCCTTCATGTACCTGCTGATATTTGTCTTCTTTCAGAGGCACGTGTCTTGTCTGTAAGGCAGAGAGCAGATCTTCCAGGCTCTTATGAACCTAAGGAACAAAAAAGCCACACTGATGCTTCCCGGACTCACGCTTGCACCTCATTCAAGGGGTATTAGCGAAGCGAAATGCCACCAACATTTCTCCATCTCACTACTCCTTTACAATCGACCCCCAGTTTGAGCCCTGGAGCAGTTCTCCTTCATTAAGGGCTTGTCTCCTAACTTGGCCCAAGCACACAGCACTGCCTACGCCTGTGCCATTCCTTTATGGATTGACACCTTCGAGCCAAGGAATCCACAGTCAGTAAACAGGGAAGGTGTCAGAGGTTTGGCAATGAAGTCTCCCTTGTCACAGCCTGAGGATGCTGCTTCGGGCTTTGCTTGGCACCAAAGCAATTCCACGAGCTAACTCGCCCTTAGGGCAGCAACAAGTGCTACTGCCTGAGGGCTTAAGCACCAGGACAGCTAAAAAGCAGCAGGCGGTCAAAGCAGCACATGAGTGTCAAAGCCTCTCCTCGCACGCTGCTCAGGCCGCACAGTAGCCAGGGAACCTCTCAACACCAGAAGGCCTTGGAGAGGGACAAAGCAGAGCCGATCCCCTGCGGACTGCCAGAAATGATGTCCCCCTGGGCTCCCCAGGAAAATCTCTTCCCAGAATGTCCCCACATACACACACAGCTAGGCTCAGGAGCTCATGAAGAAGAAAGCTGAGGAGGAGCTTACAGTGGCAGAGCTGTGCAGCTCTTTCTGCAGGGCTTCAATTCGAGCCGTGTGTTGGTCGCTTCTCCCTTCCAGCCTCACCTTTTCAAGCTCAAGCCTTGAAGGAAACACAGGGAGACAGCACTGTGAAATAACGGCCCTCCAAATTCTGGATGGGCTTGCTGCCATGCAGCCAGCTCTTCCTCTTGCTTTTACACCACCCCGGCAGGCAAAGCCTTGCTTCACCGGGGCAGTTCCTTACCGTCCCACTCGTTCTTCCAGCTGCTTTAGGCTAGCTCTTTCCAAGGAGGCTTCCACAAGCTCTTGCAGTTGCTTGGAAGAAGCCATTGCTTCCCTCTCCTTTTCTGACAGGGCCGCCTGCAACTCCTCAACACAATGCTCACTCTGAAGGCGCTGCTCTTCCGACTCCTGCAACTGTCAAACCAGCACCCACGCTACTCAGCTGCATTTACATACAGACAAGCCAAGTGCTTTGACTCCCAAGTCATCTCTCCCAAATCCTCTTGCCTTGCCCTCTCTCCTGCTAGCCTCTTCCATCCCCATCTTGTCTTCCTACAAGCAGTCCCCAAAACCGCCCCAACACCAATCCGCTTCCTTCCACAGGGAGTGCACAGCAAAGACCTTGCCAAACTTAGGCACCAGGGCTATTGCACTAGGCAAGTGAGTCACTTTGAGGCCCTTCAATCTCCGCTGTGGACGTGAGGCCCAGTGCAGGCTCAGCCAGCGCGACCATTCAGAGCACCTGCCTGAGATGCTGCTTCACGTGGACCATGCAAAGCCCCACCTATCCAGGAGGGATGCTGCTTTCTGCAGCTCTCACACTACAGCACCCTGCCCAGTGGAGGAGGAAGAGCAGGTCATTTGGTTCCAGCTTTCACCCACTTCGTGGGTTATGACAGGCCGCAATGACTGACTTGCTCAGGTCCCCCTGGCACCTGTTCTCAGAATACTGCCCTCTGCTTGTTCATCATTTGCCAGGGAAAAACAACATTGTCAGGCTCATTAAGGTAGTTACTGTTTTTGCCTACCTTGCCCTTAAGCCTGTCCAACTCTTTTAGCAACTGCCCTTTCTCTTCCTCCAGGTCCTTGCAACCACGTGTGGCAGCTTCCAGAGAGGCTTCTGACATCAGCTGCTTTCGACGAGCCTCAGCAAGCTCCTGCTCCAGCTGTCTGGCCGTGTCCTGTGGACATAGTTACATGCATAGGAAGAAAAGGCTTGGACCACAGGTTCCGCTTTCTCTTCTTTCCTGTTACATTACAGAGCTGCTTCAGGCTTCAGAGTGAACCTAAACATAACTTATTTTGTCCACACCACTGTGCCTCTGCACAGCTGATGTCTGCTCTCTGTCTGCTGCCAACAGCTAAGCTTTGCCAGCTCGTCTTTAAGCTCGTGGCTTCCTATGAGTTCAAAATGGCCAAGTACTGTTCTCCTTGGAACAGCACATAAACACAGACTGCAGACATCCACGTGCATCTGTGTTTAAGAAAATGCCAGCAATCTGCTCAGATGCACGTGCTGTTATTGAACTGCACACATGACTCTAATCCACAAACCCAGGGCTTCATATTAGATCCTGTGAAAATGAAAGGGCAGGAGTAGCTTACAGAGGCAAAGCTGTGCAGCTCTTTCTGAAGAGCTTCGATTTTAGCTGTCTGTTGGTGAGCTCTGCCTTCCAGCCTCCCATTCTCAAGTTCAAGCCTTCAAAGGAAACATAGGTCTCAGTATGGGAACCCAGTGGAGCACAGACACCCACTCCAAACTGTGAACTGACGGTATCTCAAGCAAACACCTCCCTCCAAATCCCAGATTTGCTTGCTCTCAAGCAGCAAGCTAACCCCGTTGCCTTTACACCCTCCCACAAAGCACAGCCTTGCTTCACTGTGCCAACTCCTTACCTTTCCACTTTGTCTTTCAGCACTTTTAGGCTCTCCATTTCCAAGCAGGCCTTCTTGCATTCTTGCAGTTGCTGAGACAAAGCCAATGCTTCCCTTTGCTTTTCTGCCAGGGCTCTCTTCAAATTCTGAACACACCGCTCAGACTGGAGAAGCTGCTCTTCCAGCTCCTGCAACTGTCAAACCAGGACCCACGCTAGTCAGCTTCCTCTTCACACACTCAAGGCACCTGCTTTCACTCGCAGGTCACCTCTGAAAAACCCTGTTGCTTCGTCCTCTTTCATACTGGCCTCTCCCATCCCGCTGCTTGTTCATTGGTTACAGGGGAAAACAGGGTTGTCAGGGTCCTCGGGCTAGTCACAGCCTTTGCCTACCTTGCCTTTAACCCTGGCCAACTCCTTTTGCAACTGCATTTTCTCCTCCTCCAGCTCCCGGCGAGCACGCGTGGCAGCTTCCAGCGAGGCTTCGGACAGCGCCTGCTTTCTGCGGGCATCGGCGAGCTCCTGCTCCAGCTCCCTGACCCTGCCCTGATGGAATAAGGACACGCATCGCAGGAAAAGCCTTGCACCGTGCACTGTGCTTTTGCTTTTCCTGTTACATTACACGACTCTTCCGAGAAGTAGCTCCCCAAAGGACTACTATGTTTCTTCCCCTTCTCCCATCACCCAGACCTTTCTCAGGCATCTCCCTACCCCTCACTCCTACCCCCGCCTTCATTCCCTTCCAGCCATTGTCAGACTCTGGACAAAAGTCTCTCTCCACCCGAGAGCCACACTTGGACCAGGCCTTTTCACACACACAGAATGAGGCAAACACTCTGCAGAGCAGCACAGTGCACACTTGTGCACCGTGTCCATTTGCAGGCAGACACTTCCCCTTCCACAGCACACTCCAAGGCCACGCAATCTCTTCTCTAACTGTCCACACACACACACACAAGTAGGCTCAGGAGCTCATGAAAAGGAAAGGTCAGGAGTCGCTTACAGAGGCAGAGCTGCGCAGCTCTTTCTGAAGAGCTTCCACCCTGGCAGTCTCATGGCGCGCTGTCACCTCCAGCCCTGTTTTTTCAAACTCAAGCCTTCAAAGGAAACATAGGGCTCAGTATGGGAACCCAACAGAGCACACATACCCACTCCACACTGTGAACTAACAACATCTCAAGCAAAAGCCTCCCTCCAAGTCCCACATTCCCTTGCTGGGATGCAGCAAGGTAATCCCGTTGCCTTTACACCAGCCCACAAAGCAAAGCCTTGCTTCACTCTGGCACTTCCTCACCGTCCAACTTTTTCCCTCAAGAGCTTTATGGTGAAGAGCAGTGTGCCACGTTCTTGCTCTTGCGGGGAAGCAGCCATTGATTCTCTTTGCTTCTCTGCCAGGGCTCTCTTCAACTCCTCAACAGACCGCTCAGACTGGAGACGCCGCTCTTCCGATTCCTGCAACTGTCAAACCAGGAACCATGGGAGTGAGCTTCATCTTCAGCATTGTACACACTGCTTTGACTCCCAAGTCAAATCTCCCAAACTCTGGTGCTTCACCCTCTTTCCTATTGACCTCTCCTGTCCCCATCCTGATTTTCTACAAGCAGACAGCTCCGACTGACAAGGGAAAAGAGCGCTTTCTGCAGCTCTCAAACTACACTGCCCTGCACAGCACAGCACATGAAGAAGAGCACGTCGTTGCGCTCAAGGCTCCACCGCCCTCATGGGTTACGGCAGTGCGGAACTACTGACTTCATCACATCTCACTTGTACCTGTGCTCAGAATGCTGCCTTGTCCTTCTCATCATTTACAGAGGAAGAACAGCCCTGTTACGCTCATTATTGTTGTTATGGCATTTGCCTACCTTGCCTTTAACCCTGGCCAACTCCTTCTGCAGCTGCCCTTGCTCTTCCTCCAGGTCCTGGCAGGAACGTGGGGCAGCTTCCAGCAAGGCTTCTGCTGGCGACTGCTTTTTAGGAGCATCAGCAAGCTCCTCACCCAGCTCTCCAATACTATCCTAATGAAATAGTTACACACATAGGAAGAAAAAGCTTGGAGCACGCACTATGCATTTCTAATAAGGCACTTGCTATGAGAGCTCGGACATTCCCAGACCCTGCTTCCTCACAAGCCCCGTGGAGCAGCTTGCACACAGCTAAAGCTGTTCCAGTTCACTGGAACAAACGTGTGGCAGAAGCAGCCAAAGAAGGAGCAGAGCCTCCTCGGTGCAGGGCCCACACCCAGAGCAACCTCCTGAGAAGATCCCCCCACGGGGAACCCACTGTGCCCCCCGCTGAAAGCACCTCAGAATCCCAGGGAGAATCGTTGTCCTCCTCCGGCTCCGCTCCTGCTGCCGATGGAACATCTGCAAGGGAAATAAGGAAGGGCACACCATGAGTGCTTCTCTCACTCTGCTGCTCTCCTCCATCAGGCAACACCCACAGCCAAGGGACAGATAATGCTGTTACTAGAGTGTTTAAAAAAAAAGAAGAAAAAGCAGCGTCATTCAAGAGCATCCTCACTCTGAACCGCACCACTGTGTTCTCACCCTTCCTCCCGCATGCTCACACAGGCAGGAAGTCACCACGAAATAACACTCCTTGCAGTCCAGCACTTCCACAAAACATCTTCCTCACTTGACCTTCCCCTCTGCCCTGGCATTTGCTGGCAAGGGCAGAATTGGGGCTTTCCCATCTCAGCAGCAGCTCATCACCAGCATTCACTGACTCAGACCAAGGAGCAAACAAACACAGGGGCTCAACGCTTCTGAACTCACCTCTACTAACAGGGAGGGCTGCTGCAGCATTTGCAACTTGAGGACCACCTGCTGCTTCCTCCCCATCCCGTGCAGGTGATTCCTCCTGAAAGAGGCCGGCCAAAAGAGTTGGAAGGAACAGAAAGAAGCACCCGTTGCACAGGAAAGGGCACCGTGCAAAGTACTTCTATTCCCTGTACCTGTACAGGGAAAAACGTTCTCACTTTTCTTTTACAAGGCCTGCACTCCTCCCTTAGGAGGATGTTTCTGTGCACAGCAATACCCAGTCTCACAGACATGCTGTTCCTCTTCAACAGAGACTCTCAGAAGTGCAGCCTGGACACAGGCTGAGCCTACATTCACCTACATTCAAATATGCAGGAGCACACACACCCTTTCCCCCGCTCCTCTGCAACAACAAAAACCAACAGAAAGCACCTCAGAATCCAAGAGGGAGTCTCCGTCTTTCTCCTGCTCCGCTCCCGCTGCCAAGGAAACATCTGCAAGGGAAATAAGGAAGGGCACACCATGAGTGCTCCTTTCACTCTGCTGCTCTCCTCCGTCAGGCAACACCCACAGCCAAGGGACAGATAATGCTGTTACTAGAGTCTTCAAAAAAAGAAGAAAAAGCAGCGTCATTCAAGAGCATCCTCACGCTCAGCCGCACCACTGTGTTCTCACCCCTTCCCCAGCCCTTCTCTGCAGCAGAAGTCGCCCAAGCCCAGCAGGACAGCTCACACAGCTACAACCAACAGCCAACAGAGGGGCAGCGAGCACCCAAACGCGGCTCTGCAAGGCCGGAGTCCTGGAGGAGGGAGCCGTGCGGGCAGCTGCTCTCCCAAACTCGCGCTCCAGAGTCTGGCACCCACAGTCCATTTGCATCGCAACGGAGGGGTCCTCAAAGCACTACACAAAATATCCTCACGTGCGCAGCGAGTCACCAAGAAACAGTGCTCCTTGCACTCCAGCACTACCACAAAACGCCTCCCTCAGCTGACGTGCCCTCCGCCCTCTCCTTTGGTGGCAAGGGCAGAATCGGGGCTGCCCCATCTCACAAGCACGGCACCGTTTCCATGCACTGGCCCTCACAGCCACCAAACAAGACGTGGCCTTCAACGTGCCCTTCAACTCACCTCGCACACAAGCCGGGGCTCCTGCAGCGTTTGTATCCTGAGGACCATCAGCGGCCTCCTCTCCATCCCTTGCAGGTGCTTCGTCCTGAAAGAGGCCAGCCAAAACAGTTGCAAAGAACAGAAAGAAGCACTCCCTGTGCAGGCAATGGACACCCTGCAAACTACTTCTCTCTACCCACACAGGGAAAAATGGTCTGACTTCCTTTCTTTGAGGCCTGCAACTCCTCCCTTGAGAAGACGTTTGAGTAGACAGCAGTACCCAATGTCACATATGTGCTCTTCTGCTTCTGAAGAGACCCTCACAAGCGCAGCCTGCGCACAGTCTCAGCCTGCCTTCACCCACGTTCCAATACCCAGGAGCACACACACCCTTTCCCCTCTCCTTTGCACCAATGAAAACCAACAGTTGCCTGCTTTTCAGTAACCTTAGTCCAACTCCGCCTCTTTCCTCCCTTGCACTTTTTTACCCCAAACAGCGCTCCAAGTCAAAACCCACGTTATTGCTGTTGGGCTTCTTACTTGGCTGCAGGATTCCATACACTGTCCTTTTCATGGATACTTTGGCAAAGAAACAGCAACCCCACCAAACTCTTGCAGAGCCAGAATCTGGACCCTTTGAGTATTGCACTACAAATCCCATGCAAGGGCCACTTGCTATGAGAGCTCGGACATTCCCAGACCCTGCTTCCTCACAAGCCTCGTGGAGCAGCTTGCACACAGCTAAAGCTGCTCCAGTTCACTGGAACAAACGTGTGGCAGAAGCAGCCAAAGAAGGAGCAGAGCCTCCTCGGTGCAGGGCCCACACCCAGAGCAACCTCCTGAGAAGATCCCCCCACGGGGAACCCACTGTGCCCCCCGCTGAAAGCACCTCAGAATCCCAGGGAGAATCGTTGTCCTCCTCCGGCTCCGCTCCTGCTGCCGATGGAACATCTGCAAGGGAAATAAGGAAGGGCACACCATGAGTGCTTCTCTCACTCTGCTGCTCTCCTCCATCAGGCAACACCCACAGCCAAGGGACAGATAATGCTGTTACTAGAGTGTTTAAAAAAAGAAGAAAAAGCAGCGTCATTCAAGAGCATCCTCACTCTGAGCCGCACCACTGTGTTCTCACCCTTCCTCCCACATGCTCACACAGGCAGGAAGTCACCACGAAATAACACTCCTTGCACTCCAGCACTTCCACAAAACATCTTCCTCACTTGACCTTCCCCTCTGCCCTGGCATTTGCTGGCAAGGGCAGAACTGGGGCTTTCCCATCTCAGCAGCAGCTCATCACCAGCATTCACTGACTCAGACCAAGGAGCAAACAAACACAGGGGCTCAACGCTTCTGAACTCACCTCTACTGACAGGGAGGGCTGCTGCAGCATTTGCAACTTGAGGACCACCTGCTGCTTCCTCCCCATCCCGTGCAGGTGATTCCTCCTGAAAGAGGCCAGCCAAAAGAGTTGGAAGGAACAGAAAGAAGCACCCGTTGCACAGGAAAGGACACCGTGCAAAGTACTTCTATTCCCTGTACCTGTACAGGGAAAAACGTTCTCACTTTTCTTTTACAAGGCCTGCACTCCTCCCTTAGGAGGATGTTTCTGTGCACAGCAATACCCAGTGTCACAGACATGATGTTCCTCTTCAACAGAGACTCTCAGAAGTGCAGCCTGGACACAGGCTGAGCCTACATTCACCTACATTCAAATATGCAGGAGCACACACACCCTTTCCCCCGCTCCTCTGCAACAACAAAAACCAACAGAAAGCACCTCAGAATCCAAGAGGGAGTCTCCGTCTTTCTCCTGCTCCGCTCCCGCTGCCAAGGAAACATCTACAAGGGAAAGAAGGAAGGGCACACCATGAGTGCTTCTTTCACTCTGCTGCTCTCCTCCATCAGGCAAGCCCCAGCGAGCAAACACACAGCAGGACCCGTGTTTACTAACTCACCCTTCTCACCAGCCACTGATCCTGCAGCATCTTTATCCTGAGGACCACCAGCACCTTCCTCTCCATCCTTTTCAGACGATGCTTCCTAAGAGAGGTCAGGAAAAAAAAAAAAAGTGTTGCAAAGAACAGAAAGAAGCATCTTCTGCAGCGGCAATTCACACTTTGCAAAATGCTTCATTTCCCTGGGTTACTACACAGGAGAGTTCTCTCTTGTCTGCTGCAAAGAAAGGCCTGCAGGTTTTCCACAGGAATGCCTTTGGGCAGACAGCAATAGCCAGCACCACAGACATGCTGCTCTGCCCCTCACAAGCATGGCCTAGACACACTCTGACTCCAGCTTCAACAACACGGTGACACGCACGAGCACACTCCCCATCTGCCCCTTCTTTTCACCCAGGACAAGCAACAGCTGCCTGCTTCTCCAACAGCCTTAGTCCAGCTTCCCTCCCTTTCCTCACGGGCACTCTTCAACCCACTAGCACATCTCCCTGTGCTGCAGTAGCTCCTCGCAGACGGCATCTGCGACACCCTCTCAAAGCTCACTGACAAGAGGGCAACCAGGAGAAGAAGGAAATCTTGCCTGCATCTCCAGCACTGCAGGGTGCCTTCCAGCATCATCCTCGGAATCCTCAGAATCGCTGCACAGTCCCAGTGCCAAACACCTCTTCTGCAGGAGAAACAGCAAAAATAAAGAGACATCATCAGAGGGGAAACAGGCAGCGGGAGATCAGGCGCACGTGAGCCTGGAATGCCATTCCCATGTGCCAGGAGACAAAGACACCGGCTACAGGAGCTCCCTGCTGAGCACACTTGAGGAACCTCACAAGGAGGACAAGAGAGCCAGGGGATGAAGCATCTCAGCACACTTGGAACAATAAATGCCTTTCTCCCACATCAGTCACAATTCTACCACCCCTTTGTTCCTGGAAACCGACAGCAAGGTCTGCAGGACAAAGGAACAGGTAATCTAGGAGCTCATCAGCTTTCATTCTCTAGAAATCTCACGCACATCAAGACTGTGCGGTCATTTCTCTTGTCACCTAGTGCTCTTCTGCCCCCGACCACCAGACTGCTGCGTGCTCTGCCACGGCTACCAGACTTGGAGGAAGTAGCTCACAGCAGCAGGAAGGGGGCCAGGCAGGAGACCGCTTTGCAGGAGCAAAGCCACCGCACTGCAAGCGCCCTTTCGCTCAAATCCACACAGCTCAGCCCTCCAAACCACTCACTCATTCCACAGAAATTCTGCCTCTTGGGCCACTTCACCTTGGCAGCTAAACGGCGTCTTTCTAATTCGGAGGCAGGAACGGAGTTGTCCTCGCTCTCCTCGTCATCAGTATCTTGAATGCTTGAAAAGTTAAGACAAGAAGGACTGTGTCTCTCTCCAGGCTCTCCTCTTCTGAGGCAGGGGAAAGGATTGGGGGAAAGCGCTTGTTCAAGCCTCACCATACAAAGCATTCACGGGAAAGCTCCTCTCCCACTGTGAAAACATTAATTGACACGATTAATTCTTAGCATGTCAGACCTTCAGAAGTCAACACGGCCCACAAGCACCTAACACAGGCACTTCTGCAGGCCACGCTGCAGGGGAACAGTCACACAAGACAGCAGGGACGAAAGCAGGCCCCAACCTGCCCTTGACTTCTCGCACCCTACTGAATTCTAACCCCCTTCCCCTCAAAGGACATTAGCAAAGAAAATCAACACTGCCCTTACATTTCCTTCTAAGCTTCCTCAACAAAATACTAGCATGGGACAAACACGCGTTGGGAGCAGACAGTTAGCAAACGCTGCGGGGCGCTGACGGGATAGGAAGCTAATGAAGTGCTCAACTACTCGCACCACACGCACACGCACACGTACACGCAGAGCCCCAGCAGTTCCTCCACGCTTAAGGATCCTACCTCCGCTGGCCGCAGCACAGGCGCCCGATGCAGAGGCAGCAGCTCCTGCTCCGGGAGGCGAGCTGAGTCCTGCCATGCCTACTGGGCCGCCTGCACGCGCCCTCTGCGCGCACTCTGCCAGCTCTTCACTAACGCTGCAGACAGGAAGAAAGGAAGGACTGTCACCAAAACCAACGGCATCCTTGTACACGGCTCTTCTAGGACACAACGAGCCACTGCTTCTCCACGCTACGCCTATTCAGAGCCATCTGGCAAGCTGACACACACGGGCTAGTTACACATACCCACGCACACCCGCCCTTCCTGCTCCCCTTGCTACAGGCCCAGGGCGAGGGGAAGCGGCAGAAGAAAGGACCTCTGCATTTGGTCTCATGCGCTGCTCTGGGGAGGGCCTCGTATACACTCCACTTGCCCAAAGCACACTTTTCAGGCTCGCTATTGCTCACAGCTCAGCTCAGCACCACCAACTTGAAACCTGACCGAGCAGTCGGGGTGGAGTCAAGGAAAACCTCCCGGTTCACACTTGACACTACATGTTCCAGAACATGCCCTTTTGCCCAGCTTCCACAGACGTCTCCACACATCATTAAACCTTGCTGCTCTTAACAAGAGCGTCCATAAGCCAACACGCACATTCACACACCTCAGCAACTCTAACGTCACCTAAAGCACTTACCGAGCATGCAGAAAAGTCCTAGCATACTCCTCCGCCGTCCACCCAGCAACATCTTTCTGGGAAAGATCAGCACCATGGCGAAGAAGAGTGTCTAGGATGCTCCTGTTCCCAGTCGAAGCAGCCCGCATTAAAGGGGTCCTAGAGCATCCAAAAGAGGAGAGGAAAGCTCGGAGCCAACGCAGACATTTCACTCGCATGCCTTTCAGCCCTCTTTGCTCCCACAACAATTGCTTCCCCCTTTCCCACAGGCAGAAGCAAAGCAAAGGCAGCTACATGGAAGCACAGCACAACTCGGAAGGAACGGGGCCTCCGGACACGCTCTTCGGACAAGCCCTTCACCTGGCAGACTGGTCTCGAGCGTTCACATCAGCTCCTTTGCCAAGCAGGAACTCCACCATCTCGCCGTGACCACCCGACACGGCAAGGGCAAGGGGCGTGCAGCCCATCTGCAAGCATAAAGCGCCCCCAGTCAGAACCAAACAGCCAGGGAAAGCCACTCTCTCTTTCCGAGAGCAGCCTCACCCACATTCTACACTTACCTTATCCTTAGCCTCGAGAAGGGCGCTGTGCTCCACTAGCTGCCCTGCTAGAGAGGTGTTACGAGCAAGGACAGCCAGGTGAAGGGCAGTGTTGCCGGTAACGTCGGCAAGATTAGGGTTGGCACCATGCGCCAGCAGAATGGCCACGCATTCTTCTTGCTGGCACTGCACTGCCTGCAAGCAACACGGCAAAGAAAAGGAAGCCTTCCCAGCAACTACGTTTCCCTCCCTCAGCGCTCCCACAGCCGGCCAAGCGCACAAAGCAACCCCGGCCTTCCCCGAGGAGGCAACGTGGGCCCATTCTGCGCCAATCGCAACACAGTCTCCACCTGTCCCAACATCACGCATCACCCCAGAGACGCAGCGCTCTGGGTGCAGCTTGGAAGCCCTCCCTCAACAGCTCTCCCGTGCTCCACGTACCTTCATCAGTGGAGATCTCTTGTAGCCGTCCCGCGCATCCAGCTTGCACTTCTTCTCCACTAAATAGGACACGATCTCCGAGTGCCCATTAGCGCAAGCGAGATGCAGGGGTGTCCTACAAAGGCAACACATTCCATTAACACGCACACACGCGCCGAGCTGCACACACCGCTCCTGCCTCTGTCCCGGGCCTAGGGCCACCGCTGTCCGCAGCCACAAGAGCAGCTTAGAAAGAGTCGCCCATTCCGGCAGCAACGGCAGCAGCTGCACACCCCAAGCCCAGAGGGAGGGGCTAGGAAAAGTCACCCCCACCCCACGCAGCACCCGCTTCCCGCAGCTCCGCACCCGCTTCCCTGCAAAGGGGCTCCTGCGCCCAGGCACAGCGGTCTGCCCACGCAGCCCCACGCTGCCGGGCGCAAGCGGCTGCCCTCCATCCCTCTGCCCGCGCAACCGCCCGCTGCCTCCAACAGCACCACCCACGCTGCCCAGCAAGGACCACCCAGGCTTGGTTGGCCACCTCCAGCCTTCGCCAAGGCGCCCTGCGGCTTGCGCCAGCACCGCTTGCGTGGCAACAGAGTGCCGCACGCCGGGGACACGGGCTTTCCAAGAGCAGCACAGCAGCCTCGGGCGGTGCTGCTGGGGCAGGGCCTGCCACCCGGCCTTCCCCGCAGCAGCCTCGAGCACACGCGCCCTCCACGCCCGGCCAGGCCCTCGCGAAGAGCCGGCAAAGCCCCGGCCGGCGCCGCCCCCCTCACCGCTTGGCCTTGTCGCGCCCGTCGAGGCCGCGTGTCGGCAGCCGCCGCAGCGCAGCCAGGTCTCCGCGGGCGGCCGCGCGGTGCAGCTCGCTCAGCTCCTCCTCGCGAAGCTCGTAGCGAGCGCCCACGCAGGCCAGGGAAGCGCCGCCGGGCGCCGCCGCCCCCCGCCCCTTGCCGAAGAGCGCCAGGAAGCGCTTCATGCTGCGGCGGGGACGCGGACACGGCCAGAGAGAGACGGCCCCGCCTCGGGCGGGCGGGGCAGAGGAGCCGAGCCCCGAGCAGGGGCCGCGGCCGGGACAGCTGCGGCGGGGCTGAGCCCCGGCGGGCTGCGGGAGCGGGGGTCGCGGGCTCGGAGCCCCCGCGCCGGGAGCAGAGGCGCGCTCCGAGGGCCGGGACGCAGCGAGGCTCCCAGCGAGGCACGCGCCGACCGTCGCTCCGGCACTGGCGGCCGCAGCACTGAGGCCGCGCGGCGACGGCGCCAGGCGCAACAGCCGCGGCGAGGGCGTCACAGGGCGGCGGGGTGACGCCGCGGGGTGACACTGCCACGCGCCACAGGCGGCTCCTCGACGTGGGGCTGCAGCGCACCCACAAGGGGCTGCGGCTCCCCGAGAAAGAGCACCGCCGCTGTTAGCTTGGTTGTCGCTCAACTATCTTTTTCATGTTCTCCTATGATTGTGAATCTGCTACTTGTTGTAGATCTGCCAGCGCTGCCAGTTATTATCATTAGTAGAAAATCATCTTTCATTTCACAAAAATCCCCATTTACGTCTTGTCGGTATTTACTCAACTGAATCGAGCAGAAAAGCAGAACCAGCCAAAAATAATAATAAAAATAATGCCCAGCCACGCTCACACTATAGATTGCGATTAAATGTTTGAAGTGCATGAGTAGGGTGGAGGTGTTAGTTTGTATATTGATATATGCCCTTCATGATGAGTCTGGATTTTACTACTTGTAGGACTGAGGCAGGAATAAGTTCGTGAGATGGGATGCTAGCCCGAGGTGCTCTTAGGCTACTGAACAGCAGCGGAATACTTCCATAAGATGTTTGAATGAAGATTTTTTCCCTCCACTTCTGCATGTGTACATGTTAGCAGGAGGAAAAATAGCAAAGCTTGTATTTGATAAAAGGAGCGCGCAGTTGGCTGTTGATTACGGTGCTATTAGTGGTCCATATATACCAAGAAGACACTCAGAACAGGTACTGGGACTGCTGTCATTATCACTGATGAGGAAGGTCACCTCTCTTTTTGCGGTGAGCTTGCAAGTCGTTAATTGCGCCTGCTCCTGTCCAACAGTGCCTTACAAGCCATGTATAAAGCTGATACTGTGTGGTTAGCCGGTAAGTATTACCTGCCATAGTGCTAGAGATAGAAACTGGGCTCTGTGCAACGGAACTCGAAGCCTGTGTCTCAAGTTCCTAAACGAGGACTCCAGAGGGAGCAGCCGTGTTCCCCCCTCAGGGGAAGAGGAAGCCTCTCTGGTGTGGGGGATAGAGATCTTTCTCTTGGGGATGTAATTGAAGTGGCCACCAGATAAGCACTGGCTTCTCACTTACTTGGAAATCATCCTTAAATTCAAATGTACATTACTGTTCCAAATGAATGGGATTCTTCTAATCGGGACTTTTTTTTTGGAACTTGTCCATGCTATGCACACATTGCTAGGACATCCTGCACACTGCATTCTTTAACTACTAAATTAGCTCTTTAGCTTTGAAGGCCAGCTAGCAGTGTGAGTGTATTGTTCACACAGTCATTGAGCATTCCCAGATTTTTGTAGCCAAACCCTAACAGATGTCCAAATCTCTCTGGAATTACTGGAAGCAACCAGGAGGCTGTCATCTCCACATTGCTCTTGGTCTTAGCTTAAGGCTACAGGTGCCTCCTAAACCACAGCAGGGTTTGCTGCGTCCTCACAGTGGATGTGCCATCAAGCACAGCCAGTCCAGACCAGCTTTCTTCTCAAAGTTCAAACTAGCTTATTTTTATGAAGACTGGGCCATTTTGGAGCTCTTTTTGGACACCACGTGTTTAAAATCAAAACTGCACCAAGCAATACAAAGCCAACATCAAGATAACATATATATATATTAGTAAATTAACACCAGAGTAATATAGGTATGTACATGTGCCTAGGTGAGGTGCTCTGGGATTGCATAGTCCTCAAATGGCCTGGTAAGCAGCCAAACTTCCTTTCAGAACACATTATGGCAGACGTTACTGCATCTTCTTCTGCCTTTGAACTCCTTTGGGAGTTTGGGCTACTGTTGTCACTCAGCAAACCTCTCCTTATCGAGTGCATTAAGACCAGCCACTCTTAGGTAAACTAAGATTCTGGCAAAGGCCTTTGGGATCTTACAGTAGGGTTTTGCCTCCCCCTTTGGAAATCCCTGCCGACTACTCCCACGCACTTTCTTGTTCCTTCTCATCTTTGGAAAGGGCTTCCGGGAGGCTGCGCTCCATCAGCTTGCCAGGCCTCGAGCTGCTGCCGACCGTTTGCGGCTCGCCTGATCGTGCTTCTTGGCTGGCTCCTAGGCAAGGGGGACAGCTGCTGTGGGCCAGGCCTCAGGAGCCTTCCGCCATTGCCAGCACCTGCCAGCCATCTTTGAGAGCGGCCTCCCCCTGGCAGCGCAGGAGCGCTCTGAAGGGCAGCAGGAGGCAAACAGAGCCCCCAACTCCAGGCCCCTGTCTAAAAACCCAGCGGAGCTTTCAACCTCCCCTGAGGAAAAGGACACAGGCTGCACGCTGCCAGCAAGCGGCCAGACTCCTGCCAGGGTTCCCCCCTTGGCAGCAAGCCCGCCGCTCCCATTCTGTAAGAGGGACAGGCAGCGGGAGGAAGAGGGAACAGGCGCGTGCGCAGGGCAGGCCAAGTCACGAAGGGGACGGGAATAAAACAGAGATGTCCCAGGCTACAAGCTTTATTAAATACAGAATTGGAACAGAACACCTTCACTTGAATGCAGCTCGATGTCATCTACACACCACTCCGCCAAGAGCTAGAGGGCACGTTTCCCCAGGCTTCCTTCCTCTCGGGATATCCTCTCTTGGCAGTCCCCGCTCCAGAAAGCCACTTCTGAGGAAGGCGCGCGCGGCAGGGGGAACAAAAGGCCCTCTGTTAGTGTTACAGGAGCAAAAGGGAGCAAGTCCCAAACCAAAGGAACCAACCCCATTCATCCCAGTAGACGGGCACCTCTGCTCACAATGCAGACACATTCAACCCAAGGCACTTGTGTCCACCCAAGCAAATGCAAGGGGCTCTAAAGCAACAGCTGGCCACTCGGCAGCTGATTGAAGCCAACAGGAACCCAAAGAATTGCAAAGCAGGGGCCACCTGCTTGCAAACAGGCCCCGTCCCTGAAAAGGCCCGACTAGAGCCCCCCGGAGAGGGGATTATTCGGGGCTCTGGGGGCGGCCTTGCATGTGCACATACACTGTTTCTTCTCTTTTTTAAGGACAGGCACATAATATTCTGTGCCACCAGTATTTGGATCACGACGAAGGTGTCACATAAATCTCCAGATTGCAATTACCTCGCTCACGTTCTTCAGCGACATTTTTGACCATTCCTCACGCACCTGCAAGTATAACACAGGATACCCTTAAGTCCTCAGCAGTTACATTCCTCTAGTACTACCTTCTACGGCCTTTTGAAACCTAACTGTAACATGAAATGCAAACTGGAAACAACACCCTCAATCCTGAGAAATGCTTTGTCCACCAAAACACAGCATTGCCACTACTCTGTGTCATTAATTGTATCACAACACAATTGCCACTCATCACTTTTCCCTCATTCTGGCTTTACAGAAGGGCATCAAAAAGCACAAGGAGGATATAAGCACACATGGCCAGAGGTCTAGTCCCAAGGCCACAAGCTGCATATTTACACTGTTCACAGCGAGCAATCCGATTTGTGATGCCTGCTTTTTTTCTCATTACAAACCAACACTCTCTTTAATTTACTCCGTAGCAAAGGACTCAGGCCAGAACGAGCTGGCTTTCCTTGCAGCAGCCACATTCTAGACAGCCTTTTTCATGGCAGCTCTGCTGACTTACTGTTTAGCCACAGGGGTGCCTGAGGACAGTCACCTGGATCACCCTCTGAGACCCCACAAGGCAATGCCCAAAGCCGAGCAGCTCAGCTTCAGAACACTACAGGCATGGGGACAGCTACAGCCCGCAGGCATCTCCTTTCAACAGGACCCTTGCTACGCTGCAGGCACCACAGCACTGAGTCACAACTGGAGCTGCCTGAAGCCTTCCCAGGATTGTAAAAGATGGAAGAGGTGAGCTTGCCCTTGCCTTCATTCTGTGCAAATCAGGGAAGGGATCATGGCATTCAGTGAAGAATGCTTCGCCCTCTTGTCCAACTCTTGCCACACGGGCCCCAAACCTCACCATTCCGTGAGGACCGTGCTCTCCACACACACTGCAAAGGCTGGGGCACACTCGGACCAGAGCTATCGCTGAGGTTGCAGCAGGCTCTGAGCATTGCCTCATGGAGTCTCTCAGGGCGATCCAGGGGACTGTGCTCGCCCAGTTGTGAGGGGCACCAATGCTGTTTGCACTAGCAGACTGGGTGTCCCGGAGCTGGGCAGGAATGCGTGCTCCTTTTCCCCTTAAAAGCTGAACCCTGCTCATTCATACTCTGTGGGCAGCTCATTCGAGCACAGCGTGCATGTCCAATGCCTTACCTCAGCCATTTGAGCTTCCACTCTGTCTGCCACACAGGAAGCATTGCCCGCTGCGTTCAGCATCAAAGAGCGGCTGCTGCCCAGCTCAGGAGGGTAGGCAGCAGCGGCTTCCGCAAGGCCTCCGATAACTCTGCCTTGCTGCAGGCGTCTGCTGAGAGCCAGTTCATTTCCCAGATCCCTGATTCTCTGCTGCAGTCGTCCTACCAGGGAAGCTTGTTCCACCTGCTCCTGGGTGGCTGCCTGTGTCTGAAGCAGATGGTGCCATTTCAGCCTCCAGGGAAGAAGAACTTTCCCCCCATGCCCAACGACAGTTTCCACACACCCCCTTGGAAGAGCACAGCCTTACTCAGGCGCCTCCTCAATGCCCTCACTCCTTTCCCGCCCTTCTCAGGTCTCCTCCAGCACTCCCCTAGCCAATAAAGGCTTCACTCCCAGGAGATCACACATCCACAGAGCTAGGCTCCTTCTCCTTTCCTCAGGAGCACACATCACGTGGGGTGTTTTGCATGCAGCGGGGCTGCCAGGGGTCTTCCAGACTTGTCTCACAGTCAGCATTGCCTGACTTTGTCAACACTCCTCCAGAAAGCAGCTTTCTAAGCCATGGACAAAGAAGCCCTATTCGCTCTGGATCCAAGCGGCAGCTTCTTTCTAAGAACTTTTAGGAAGTATCAGGTTTCCAGAAGTCCCCAAAGGTCAACTGCTACTCTAACGGTTTCCTCTCCCCTCAGAAGTTCACCTTTTCCACACCAGCACCCTGGCACCGCGGCACTCCTGCCCTTTCGGAATGATTAGTTAGATGTTTCCAGGGATCAGAAGAAAGCCCCTTCATTTCCAAACACAGCCACCACGTGAACGTGCACGTGAATACAGAAGTCAGGAGAAGAAACGAGACAGCTTTCCAAAACAAACACACAGAAACAACGAACCACAGCTCACCTTTGTTCTTAATATATCATCTTCGCTGCCCCCTCCAGAAGGTGCGTCCTTCAGCTTGGCCTGTAGATTCAGCTGGGACTCGCTCTCGTGCCTCTCATAGGTCCTTAGTTTCTTCAGAGCTTTCTCCAGAAGCCTCTTGGACCTGCACAGCCAATTAGGGAGTAAAATAGGAAAGCCATGGGAAAAACAAACAAACAAATAAATAAACAAAAAACCCCAAAAAACAAAGAAGCATTCCCTTTGAGGTTGCTCACAAACCGTTACGTACTCATAGTCTCTGAGTCAATTAAAGGAACCTTTACTCCGAGCTTAGCTGGTATTTCTTACAAATGCTAAAAAGCCATATCTGCTGCATTCTTCCTGCAGCTCCATGTTTTTCTTCACTGCCTCCTCCAGCTGGGCTTCTGCAGCTTGTTTCCTCTCTGCCCCCTTCTTCACTGCCTTTCCTTCACTCTCACACTTTGCACACAGGAAGGAGAAAGCACATACGCAGCTCAGTAATGCCATCCGCCAGCGCCAGCTGCACAGGGTGTTCCTCACAAAGAACTTGCAGGACGTCTCTCTCTGCTAGGCCAGGGGCGGCCACAGAGGGCCAGGGCACAGAATTCCCATGGCAAGTCCAGCACCTCCCTTTCCCCACCACACAGGCCAATCTCAAGAGACACAAACAGACGCCGGCCAGACACAATTCCCCTGCCCTGCACTCCTCAAAACTGAAGGCCACCTGCTACGAGCGGCCCAAGGGAGAAAGGTGCAAAAGAGCCTGAGAAACAGCTTCCTCTGTCCCCCTGGCACCAGCAGGTGGTACTTAGCTATCCACATCAGTGGACAGCAGAGCTTAAGTTCGAGCTTCAGGGGAATCAGCCGCCATCACTAGGCAACAGTCCTGGGCGTTCAAGGTTACAGAGTTCTTGAACAGTGTAGCTGCCTGCACGCACCCAAAAGGAAAGAAAATCATCGACTGGAAGAGGGAAGTCAGAGCAACCCTTCATGTACCTGCTGATATTTGTCTTCTTTCAGAGGCACGTGTCTTGTCTGTAAGGCAGAGAGCAGATCTTCCAGGCTCTTATGAACCTAAGGAACAAAAAAGCCACACTGATGCTTCCCGGACTCACGCTTGCACCTCATTCAAGGGGTATTAATGAAGCGAAATGCCACCAACATTTCTCCATCTCACTACTCCTTTACAATCGACCCCCAGTTTGAGCCCTGGAGCAGTTCTCCTTCATTAAGGGCTTGTCTCCTAACTCAGCCCAAGCACACAACACTGCCTAGGCCTGTGCCATTCCTTTAGGGATTGACACCTTCGAGCCAAGGAATCCACAGTCAGTAAACAGGGAAGGTGTCAGAGGTTTGGCAATGAAGTCTCCCTTGTCACAGCGTGAGGATGCCGCTTCGGGCTTTGAAAAAGACGGAGACTCCCTCTTGGATTCTGAGGTGCTTTCTGTTGGTTTTTGTTGTTGCAGAGGAGCGGGGGAAAGGGTGTGTGTGCTCCTGCATATTTGAATGTAGGTGAATGTAGGCTCAGCCTGTGTCCAGGCTGCACTTCTGAGAGTCTCTGTTGAAGAGGAAGAACATGTCTGTGACACTGGGTATTGCTGTGCACAGAAACATCCTCCTAAGGGAGGAGTGCAGGCCTTGTAAAAGAAAAGTGAGAACATTTTTCCCTGTACAGGTACAGGGAATAGAAGTACTTTGCACGGTGTCCTTTCCTGTGCAGCGGGTGCTTCTTTCTGATCCTTCCAACTCTTTTGGCTGGCCTCTTTCAGGAGGAATCACCTGCACGGGATGGGGAGGAAGCAGCAGGTGGTCCTCAAGTTGCAAATGCTGCAGCAGCCCTCCCTGTCAGTAGAGGTGAGTTCAGAAGCGTTGAGCCCCTGTGTTTGTTTGCTCCTTGGGCTGAGTCAGTGAATGCTGGTGATGAGCTGCTGCTGAGATGGGAAAGCCTCAATTCTGCCCTTGCCAGCAAATGCCAGGGCAGAGGGGAAGGTCAAGTGAGGAAGATGTTTTGTGGAAGTGCTGGAGTGCAAGGAGTGTTATTTCGTGGTGACTTCCTACCTGTGTGAGCATGTGGGAGGAAGGGTGAGAACACAGTGGTGCGGTTCAGAGTGAGGATGCTCTTGAATGACGCTGCTTTTTCTTCTTTTTTTTTAAACACTCTAGTAACAGCATTATCTGTCCCTTGGCTGTGGGTGTTGCCTGATGGAGGAGAGCAGCAGAGTGAGAGAAGCACTCATGGTGTGCCCTTCCTTATTTCCCTTGCAGATGTTCCATCGGCAGCAGGAGCGGAGCCGGAGGAGGACAACGATTCTCCCTGGGATTCTGAGGTGCTTTCAGCGGGGGGCACAGTGGGTTCTGCGTGGGGGGATCTTCTCAGGAGGTTGCTCTATGTGTCGGCCCTGCACCGAGGAGGCTCTGCTCCTTCTTTGGCTGCTTCTGCCATACGTTTGTTCCAGTGAACTGGAGCAGCTTTAGCTGTGTGCAAGCTGCTCCACGGGGCTTGTGAGGAAGCAGGGTCTGGGAATGTCCGAGCTCTCATAGCAAGTGCCTTATTAGAAATGCATAGTGCGTGCTCCAAGCTTTTTCTTCCTATGTGTGTAACTATTTCATTAGGATAGTATTGGAGAGCTGGGTGAGGAGCTTGCTGATGCTCCTAAAAAGCAGTCGCCAGCAGAAGCCTTGCTGGAAGGTGCCCCATGTTCCTGCCGGGACCTGGAGGAAGAGCAAGGGCAGCTGCAGAAGGAGTTGGCCAGGGTTAAAGGCAAGGTAGGCAAATGCCATAACAACAATAATGAGCGTAACAGGGCTGTTCTTCCTCTGTAAATGATGAGAAGGACAAGGCAGCATTCTGAGCACAGGTACAAGTGAGATGTGATGAAGTCAGTAGTTCCGCACTGCCGTAACCCATGAGGGCGGTGGAGCCTTGAGCGGAACGACGTGCTCTTCTTCATGTCCTGTGCTGTGCAGGGCAGTGTAGTTTGAGAGCTGCAGAAAGCGCTCTTTTCCCTTGTCAGTCGGAGCTGTCTGCTTGTAGAAAATCAGGATGGGGACAGGAGAGGCCAATAGGAAAGAGGGTGAAGCACCAGAGTTTGGGAGATTTGACTTGGGAGTCAAAGCAGTGTGTAAGATGCTGAAGATGAAGCTCACTCCCATGGTTCCTGGTTTGACAGTTGCAGGAATCGGAAGAGCGGCGTCTCCAGTCTGAGCGGTCTGTTGAGGAGTTGAAGAGAGCCCTGGCAGAGAAGCAAGGAGAATCAATGGCTGCTTCCCCGCAAGAGCAAGAACGTGGCACACTGCTCTTCACCATAAAGCTCTTGAGGGAAAAAGTTGGACGGTGAGGAAGTGCCAGAGTGAAGCAAGGCTTTGCTTTGTGGGCTGGTGTAAAGGCAACGGGATTACCTTGCTGCATCCCAGCAAGGGAATGTGGGACTTGGAAGGAGGCTTTTGCTTGAGATGTTGTTAGTTCACAGTGTGGAGTGGGTATGTGTGCTCTGTTGGGTTCCCATACTGAGCCCTATGTTTCCTTTGAAGGCTTGAGTTTGAAAAAACAGGGCTGGAGGTGACAGCGCGCCATGAGACTGCCAGGGTGGAAGCTCTTCAGAAAGAGCTGCGCAGCTCTGCCTCTGTAAGCGACTCCTGACCTTTCCTTTTCATGAGCTCCTGAGCCTACTTGTGTGTGTGTGTGTGGACAGTTAGAGAAGAGATTGCGTGGCCTTGGAGTGTGCTGTGGAAGGGGAAGCTCCTCCCGCCCGTGTTCATTGCTGCCCCTTCATACTGCGCATGCTTCTGTCTTTCTCCCTGGAGTGAATGGCTGAGGCAATGGTTGCTAACAATTTGGGGGTCTTCTCTGAATATCACTGAAGTATTTGCGAGTGATGAAAGAAAGCAGGATCTGTAGGAGAAAATGAATGAGCGCAAGAAGGCATTTCTGTACTAAGCATAGAGGTTGAGCAAGTAAGACCCAGGAGCCAGCGGGAAGGAGTGAAATATTTAGGGGACGAGGAAAGCTTGAATGAAGATCTTGAAATGGAGCTGAAACTAAACAAGGGAACCTTTTGACAAACTGTTCTGCAATGCAACGCAGAGCTGGACCTGAAAGACAGAATGGTCAGGACTGTCCTCCTAACTGGAGCAGCCAAGGGAGAGCAAAGCTAGACGAGGAACAGGGACTGATTCATTCTGCTCCCACTTGGGCTCTGCTCTTCAAGAACTTGAACGCCATGAGGCATCGAGAAGCCATGTTGAGCCTAGATAATTGTAATGCCACAAAAAGAATGAAGTGTGGCCCCATGTGAGGCAAAGGCTTTTGGTTATGCTTGAGGACCTGTGCAAGATCAAGAAAGCAAATGAATGTATGATAAGGCAAGAATCTATGCAGGAAAGATTGGCTTGGCTCAGCTCCTTTTGCTCAGCTCTTTTTCTTTGTTGAACAAGGAGAAGATATGCAGAACAAGGCGGGTCATCACAGAAGGAGTAGTGAGGGCTGTCCAGGAGAGTTTATATGATCTTGTCAAGAACGTCAGCGCTGACCCTGAAAAGCAAGCCTACCTGAAGGAGGGGAGAGACAGGGGATCCCGTGCCAAATGTCCTGACTTAAGAGAAGGAGCCTCTCCATATGAGACTGACAAAGTAGAAAAGAGGACACGAGACCCCTCTGGTTTTGTAAAGGATTATAAAGAACAAGGGAAGATTTGTCAGTGACACAAAGGAGTGTTTCGAAAGTAAGAAGCACCCAGTGTGCAAGGGCTGAGAAGAGGAGATGCAGGCAAGTGCAGTGATGGGGGAAAGGGGGGAGAGTGTTCTGAGGAAAACTGCTGCTAAGGAGGACTGAGAGGAGGAGTGGGATCAAGCTGACTGTAGCTGAGTGGAGAGCAGCAAAGGAAGGGAAGGAGAAGAGCTGACAAAAGACTGTGCTCAGAGTGCCCAGAAAAGCCCAAAGGGGGATATTTGGTCTTCTAATGAGAAAGACCCATTTCACCCTAAGTGGGTATTGCAAGTGAAGAGCACTAGTATTTTGCAGGTGTTTGTTAATCTCTGTGTGTGTCTGGAGGGCTCTAAGGGGGCTGCAGTTGCTCAGGAAGCTGGTTTTGCTCACAGTCCAAAACTTTGAGTTCCCCCTCTCCTGATACGGTCCTATTTCTTCCTCTGAGGCTTTCCAAAAGATGGCCCAAGCCGAGAGAATGGCTGCTTGGCAAATCAGTCCAAGTGTCTGCCTGCAAATGGACACGGTGCACAAGTGTGCACTGTGCTGCTCTGCAGAGTGTTTGCCTCATTCTGTGTGTGTGAAAAGGCCTGGTCCAAGTGTGGCTCTCGGGTGGAGAGAGACTTTTGTCCAGAGTCTGACAATGGCTGGAAGGGAATGAAGGCGGGGGTAGGAGTGAGGGGTAGGGAGATGCCTGAGAAAGGTCTGGGTGATGGGAGAAGGGGAAGAAACATAGTAGTCCTTTGGGGAGCTACTTCTCGGAAGAATCGTGTAATGTAACAGGAAAAGCAAAAGCACAGTGCACGGTGCAAGGCTTTTCCTGCGATGCGTGTCCTTATTCCATCAGGGCAGGGTCAGGGAGCTGGAGCAGGAGCTCGCCGATGCCCGCAGAAAGCAGGCGCTGTCCGAAGCCTCGCTGGAAGCTGCCACGCGTGCTCGCCGGGAGCTGGAGGAGGAGAAAATGCAGTTGCAAAAGGAGTTGGCCAGGGTTAAAGGCAAGGTAGGCAAAGGCTGTGACTAGCCCGAGGACCCTGACAACCCTGTTTTCCCCTGTAACCAATGAACAAGCAGCGGGATGGGAGAGGCCAGTATGAAAGAGGATGAAGCAACAGGGTTTTTCAGAGGTGACCTGCGAGTGAAAGCAGGTGCCTTGAGTGTGTGAAGAGGAAGCTGACTAGCGTGGGTCCTGGTTTGACAGTTGCAGGAGTTGGAAGAGCAGCTTCTCCAGTCTGAGCGGTGTGTTCAGGATTTGAAGAGAGCCCTGGCAGAAAAGCAAAGGGAAGCATTGGCTTTGTCTCAGCAACTGCAAGAATGTGAGAAGGCCTGCTTGGAAATGGAGAGCCTAAAAGTGCTGAAAGACAAAGTGGAAAGGTAAGGAGTTGGCACAGTGAAGCAAGGCTGTGCTTTGTGGGAGGGTGTAAAGGCAACGGGGTTAGCTTGCTGCTTGAGAGCAAGCAAATCTGGGATTTGGAGGGAGGTGTTTGCTTGAGATACCGTCAGTTCACAGTTTGGAGTGGGTGTCTGTGCTCCACTGGGTTCCCATACTGAGACCTATGTTTCCTTTGAAGGCTTGAACTTGAGAATGGGAGGCTGGAAGGCAGAGCTCACCAACAGACAGCTAAAATCGAAGCTCTTCAGAAAGAGCTGCACAGCTTTGCCTCTGTAAGCTACTCCTGCCCTTTCATTTTCACAGGATCTAATATGAAGCCCTGGGTTTGTGGATTAGAGTCATGTGTGCAGTTCAATAACAGCACGTGCATCTGAGCAGATTGCTGGCATTTTCTTAAACACAGATGCACGTGCATGTCTGCAGTCTGTGTTTATGTGCTGTTCCAAGGAGAACAGTACTTGGCCATTTTGGACTCATAGGAAGCCACGAGCTTAAAGACGAGCTGGCAAAGCTTAGCTGTTGGCAGCAGACAGAGAGCAGACATCAGCTGTGCAGAGGCACAGTGGTGTGGACAAAATAAGTTATGTTTAGGTTCACTCTGAAGCCTGAAGCAGCTCTGTAATGTAACAGGAAAGAAGAGAAAGCGGAATCTGTGGTCCAAGCCTTTTCTTCCTATGCATGTAACTATGTCCACAGGACACGGCCAGACAGCTGGAGCAGGAGCTTGCTGAGGCTCGTCGAAAGCAGCTGATGTCAAAAGCCTCTCTGGAAGGTGCCACACGTGGTTGCAAGGACCTGGAGGAAGAGAAAGGGCAGTTGCTAAAAGAGTTGGACAGGCTTAAGGGCAAGGTAGGCAAAAACAGTAACTACCTTAATGAGCCTGACAATGTTGTTTTTCCCCTGCAAATGATGAACAAGCAGAGGGCAGTATTCTGAGAACAGGTGCCAGGGGGACCTGAGCAAGTCAGTCATTGCGGCCTGTCATAACCCAGGAAGGCAGTGGAAGCTGGAACCAAATGACCTGCTCTTCCTCCTCCACCGGGCAGGGTGCTGTAGTGTGAGAGCTGCAGAAAGCAGCATCCCTCCTGGATAGGTGGGGCTTTGCATGGTCCACGTGAAGCAGCATCTCAGGCAGGTGCTCTGAATGGTCGCGCTGGCTGAGCCTGCACTGGGTCTCAAGTCCACAGTGGAGATTGAAGGGCCTCAAAGTGACTCACTTGCCTAGTGCAGTAGCCCTGGTGCCTAAGTTTGGCAAGGTCTTTGCTGTGCGCTCCCTGTGTCTTTCCTTGGACAAAGGTGGACGTAGTACCTTGGAAAGGCACTGACCAATCTGTGGCACGTATGGGTGTTCTTGCCTTTGTTTAGGCAAGGGAGGGTGTCCACTCCTGGAGAAAGGGTGGAGATCCTGGCTTCTTGGCCTGGGGCCTTTTTGCGTTCTCTGCCCTTTTCCTTCCCAAGAAGGAAGGAACGTGCATTCCGCTCTGAAGTTTTCGGCCACTTGCTCTGTTTAGGGACTGTCTCTGCACCATTTGTGTGAGAATAAGGTAGAGGCGCCTGCGCAGTGTTGCCATTGCAGCCTCCCTCTTTGGCCATGGGTGAACTTTGCAACTAATGCTTCCCATGGAGGAGTGAGCGCCTGAGCACCAGGAGCGTCACAAGTCACAGAAGGAAGAGGATTGGTGTTGGGGCGGTGTTGGGGACTGCTTTAGGAAGACAAGATGGGGATGGAAGAGGCTAGTAGGAGAGAGGGCAAAGCAAGAGGATTTGGGAGAGATGACTTGGGAGTCAAAGCACTTGGCTTGTCTGTATGTAAATACAGCTGAGTAGCGTGGGTGCTGGTTTGACAGTTGCAGGAGTCGGAAGAGCAGCGCCTTCAGAGTGAGCATTGTGTTGAGGAGTTGCAGGCGGCCCTGTCAGAAAAGCAGAGGGAAGCAATGGCTTCTTCCAAGCAACTGCAAGAGCTTGTGGAAGCCTCCTTGGAAAGAGCTAGCCTAAAGCAGCTGGAAGAACGAGTGGGGCGGTAAGGAACTGCCCGGTGAAGCAAGGCTTTGCCTGCCGGGGTGGTGTAAAAGCAAGAGGAAGAGCTGGCTACATGGCAGCAAGCCCATCCAGAATTTGGAGGGCTGTTATTTCACAGTGCTGTCTCCCTGTGTTTCCTTTCAAGGCTTGAGCTTGAAAAGGTGAGGCTGGAAGGGAGAAGCGACCAACACACGGCTCGAATTGAAGCCCTGCAGAAAGAGCTGCACAGCTCTGCCACTGTAAGCTCCTCCTCAGCTTTCTTCTTCATGAGCTCCTGAGCCTAGAGCTGTGTGTGTATGTGGGGACATTCTGGGAAGAGATTTTCCTGGGGAGCCCAGGGGGACATCATTTCCGGCAGTCCGCAGGGGATCGGCTCTGCTTTGTCCCTCTCCAAGGCCTTCTGGTGTTGAGAGGTTCCCTGGCTACTGTGCGGCCTGAGCAGCGTGCGAGGAGAGGCTTTGACACTCATGTGCTGCTTTGACCGCCTGCTGCTTTTTAGCTGTCCTGGTGCTTAAGCCCTCAGGCAGTAGCACTTGTTGCTGTCCTAAGGGCGAGTTAGCTCGTGGAATTGCTTTGGTGCCAAGCAAAGCCCGAAGCGGCATCCTCAGGCTGTGACAAGGGAGACTTCATTGCCAAACCTCTGACACCTTCCCTGTTTACTGACTGTGGATTCCTTGGCTCGAAGGTGTCAATCCCTAAAGGAATGGCACAGGCCTAGGCAGTGTTGTGTGCTTGGGCTGAGTTAGGAGACAAGCCCTTAATGAAGGAGAACTGCTCCAGGGCTCAAACTGGGGGTCGATTGTAAAGGAGTAGTGAGATGGAGAAATGTTGGTGGCATTTCGCTTCGCTAATACCCCTTGAATGAGGTGCAAGCGTGAGTCCGGGAAGCATCAGTGTGGCTTTTTTGTTCCTTAGGTTCATAAGAGCCTGGAAGATCTGCTCTCTGCCTTACAGACAAGACACGTGCCTCTGAAAGAAGACAAATATCAGCAGGTACATGAAGGGTTGCTCTGACTTCCCTCTTCCAGTCGATGATTTTCTTTCCTTTTGGGTGCGTGCAGGCAGCTACACTGTTCAAGAACTCTGTAACCTTGAACGCCCAGGACTGTTGCCTGGTGATGGCGGCTGATTCCCCTGAAGCTCGAACTTAAGCTCTGCTGTCCACTGATGTGGATAGCTAAGTACCACCTGCTGGTGCCAGGGGGACAGAGGAAGCTGTTTCTCAGGCTCTTTTGCACCTTTCTCCCTTGGGCCGCTCGTAGCAGGTGGCCTTCAGTTTTGAGGAGTGCAGGGCAGGGGAATTGTGTCTGGCCGGCGTCTGTTTGTGTCTCTTGAGATTGGCCTGTGTGGTGGGGAAAGGGAGGTGCTGGACTTGCCATGGGAATTCTGTGCCCTGGCCCTCTGTGGCCGCCCCTGGCCTAGCAGAGAGAGACGTCCTGCAAGTTCTTTGTGAGGAACACCCTGTGCAGCTGGCGCTGGCGGATGGCATTACTGAGCTGCGTATGTGCTTTCTCCTTCCTGTGTGCAAAGTGTGAGAGTGAAGGAAAGGCAGTGAAGAAGGGGGCAGAGAGGAAACAAGCTGCAGAAGCCCAGCTGGAGGAGGCAGTGAAGAAAAACATGGAGCTGCAGGAAGAATGCAGCAGGTATGGCTTTTTAGCATTTGTAAGAAATACCAGCTAAGCTCGGAGTAAAGGTTCCTTTAATTGACTCAGAGACTATGAGTACGTAACGGTTTGTGAGCAACCTCAAAGGGAATGCTTCTTTGTTTTTTGGGGTTTTTTGTTTATTTATTTGTTTGTTTGTTTTTCCCATGGCTTTCCTATTTTACTCCCTAATTGGCTGTGCAGGTCCAAGAGGCTTCTGGAGAAAGCTCTGAAGAAACTAAGGACCTATGAGAGGCGCGAGAGCGAGTCCCAGCTGAATCTACAGGCCAAGCTGAAGGACGCACCTTCTGGAGGGGGCAGCAAAGATGATATATTAAGAACAAAGGTGAGCTGTGGTTCGTTGTTTCTGTGTGTTTGTTTTGGAAAGCTGTCTCGTTTCTTCTCCTGACTTCTGTATTCACGTGCACGTTCACGTGGTGGCTGTGTTTGGAAATGAAGGGGCTTTCTTCTGATCCCTGGAAACATCTAACTAATCATTCCGAAAGGGCAGGAGTGCCGCGGTGCCAGGGTGCTGGTGTGGAAAAGGTGAACTTCTGAGGGGAGAGGAAACCGTTAGAGTAGCAGTTGACCTTTGGGGACTTCTGGAAACCTGATACTTCCTAAAAGTTCTTAGAAAGAAGCTGCCGCTTGGATCCAGAGCGAATAGGGCTTCTTTGTCCATGGCTTAGAAAGCTGCTTTCTGGAGGAGTGTTGACAAAGTCAGGCAATGCTGACTGTGAGACAAGTCTGGAAGACCCCTGCATGCAAAACACCCCGCGTGATGTGTGCTCCTGAGGAGAGGAGAAGGAGCCTAGCTCTGTGGATGTGTGATCTCCTGGGAGTGAAGCCTTTACTGGCTAGGGGAGTGCTGGAGGAGACCTGAGAAGGGCGGGAAGCATCAGTGTGGCTTTTTTGTTCCTTAGGTTCATAAGAGCCTGGAAGATCTGCTCTCTGCCTTACAGACAAGACACGTGCCTCTGAAAGAAGACAAATATCAGCAGGTACATGAAGGGTTGCTCTGACTTCCCTCTTCCAGTCGATGATTTTCTTTCCTTTTGGGTGCGTGCAGGCAGCTACACTGTTCAAGAACTCTGTAACCTTGAACGCCCAGGACTGTTGCCTAGTGATGGCGGCTGATTCCCCTGAAGCTCGAACTTAAGCTCTGCTGTCCACTGATGTGGATAGCTAAGTACCACCTGCTGGTGCCAGGGGGACAGAGGAAGCTGTTTCTCAGGCTCTTTTGCACTTTTTACTGAGCTGCGTATGTGCTTTCTCCTTCCTGTGTGCAAAGTGTGAGAGTGAAGGAAAGGCAGTGAAGAAGGGGGCAGAGAGGAAACAAGCAGCGGAAGCCCAGCTGGAGGAGGCAGTGAAGAAAAACATGGAACTGCAGGAAGAATGCAGCAGGTATGGCTTTTTAGCATTTGTAAGAAATATCGTCTAAGCTGGGAGTCAAGGTTCCTTTAATTGACTCAGAGACTATGAGTACATAACGGTTTGTGAGCAACCTCAAGGGGAATGCTTCTTTGTTTTCTGGGTTTTTTTTTGTTTGTTTGTTTGTTTTTGGTTTTTTTTTTCCCATGGCTTTCCTATTTTACTCCCTAATTGGCTGTGCAGGTCCAAGAGGCTTCTGGAGAAAGCTCTGAAGAAACTAAGGACCTATGAGAGGCGCGAGAGCGAGTCCCAGCTGAATCTACAGGCCAAGCTGAAGGACGCACCTTCTGGAGGGGGCAGCGAAGATGACATATTAAGAACAAAGGTGAGCTGTGGTTCGTTGTTTCTGTGTGTTTGTTTTGGAAAGCTGTCTCGTTTCTTCTGCTGACTTCTGTATTCACGTGCACGTTCACGTGGTGGCTGTGTTTGGAAATGAAGGGGCTTTCTTCTGATCCCTGGAAACGTCTAACTAATCATTCCGAAAGGGCAGGAGTGCCGCGGTGCCAGGGTGGTGGTGTGGAAAAGGTGAATTTCTGAGGAGAGAGGAAACCGTTAGAGTAGCAGTTGACCTTTGGGGACTTCTGGAAACCTGATACTTCCTAAAAGTTCTTGGAAAGAAGCTGCCGCTTGGATCCAGAGCGAATAGGGCTTCTTTGTCCATGGCTTAGAAAGCTGCTTTCTGGAGGAGTGTTGACAAAGTCAGGCAATGCTGACTGTGAGACAAGTCTGGAAGACCCCTGGCAGCCCCGCTGCATGCAAAACACCCCGCATGATGTGTGCTCCTGAGGAAAGGAGAAGGAGCCTAGCTCTGTGGATGTGTGATCTTCTGGGAGTGAAGCCAGGGAACAGCGTTAAGAGAAGGGACTAGCGTCTTGCCGAGAGAGAGGTGGCTTCTTAGTCCGAGCTTTAATTGGAAACCAAAATACATAAACGTTGTGCTAAGAGCAGGTTTCCACCAGTGAACAGAAAGCATTGCGTAACGTGGTGCCTCTGGCTTTGGCCGTGGATTCTTGAGGGCAGTGAGGAGGCGCCTGAGTAAGGCTGTGCTCTTCCAAGGGGGTGTGTGGAAACTGTCGTCGGGCATGGGGGGAAAGTTCTTCTTCCCTGGAGGCTGAAATGGCACCATCTGCTTCAGACACAGGCAGCCACCCAGGAGCAGGTGGAACAAAGAAGAGCCGCTGCGGAAGCTTCCCTGGTAGGACGAATGCAGCAGAGAATCAGGGATCTGGGAAATGAACTGGCTCTCAGCAGACGCCTGCAGCAAGGCAGAGTTATCGGAGGCCTTGCGGAAGCCGCTGCTGCCTACCCTCCTGAGCTGGGCAGCAGCCGCTCTTTGATGCTGAACGCAGCGGGCAATGCTTCCTGTGTGGCAGACAGAGTGGAAGCTCAAATGGCTGAGGTAAGGCATTGGACATGCACGCTGTGCTCGAATGAGCTGCCCACAGAGTATGAATGAGCAGGGTTCAGCTTTTAAGGGGAAAAGGAGCACGCATTCCTGCCTAGCTCCGGGACACCCAGTCTGCTAGTGCAAACAGCATTGGTGCCCCTCACAACTGGGCGAGCACAGTCCCCTGGATCGCCCTGAGAGACTCCATGAGGCAATGCTCAGAGCCTGCTGCAACCTCAGCGATAGCTCTGGTCCGAGTGTGCCCCAGCCTTTGCAGTGTGTGTGGAGAGCACGTTCCTCACGGAATGGTGAGGTTTGGGGCCCGTGTGGCAAGAGTTGGACAAGAGGGCGAAGCATTCTTCACTGAATGCCATGATCCCTTCCCTGCTTTGCACAGAGTGGAGGCAAGGGCAAGCTCTCCTCTTCCATCTTTTACAATCCTGGGAAGGATTCAGGCATCTCCAGTTGTGACTCAGTGCTGTGGTGCCTGCAGCGTAGCAAGGGTCCTGTTGAAAGGAGATGCCTGCGGGCTGTAGCTGTCCCCATGCCTGTAGTATTCTGAAGCTGAGCTGCTCGGCTTTGGGCATTGCCTTGTGGGGGTCTCAGAGGGTGATCCAGGTGACTGTCCTCAGGCACTCCTGTGGCTAAACAGCAAGTCAGCAGAGCTGCCATGAAAAAGGCTGTCTAGAAGGTGGCTGCTGCAAGGAAAGCCAGCTCTTTCTGGCCTGAGTCCTTTGCTGCGGAGTAAATTAAAGAGAGTATTGATTTGTAATGAGAAAAAAAGCAGGCATCACAAATCGGATTGCTCGCTGTGAACAGTGTAAATATGCAGCTTGTGGCCTTGGGACTAGACCTCTGGCCATGTGTGCTTATATCCTCCTTGTGCTTTTTGATGCCCTTCTGCAAAGCCAGAATGAGGGAAACGTGATGAGTGGCAATTGTGTTGTGATACAATTAATGGCACAGAGTAGTGGCAATGCTGTGTTTTGGTGGACAAAGAATTTCTCAGGATTGAGGGTGTTGTTTCCAGTTTGCATTTCATGTTACAGTTAGGTTTCAAAAGGCCGTAGAAGGTAGTACTAGAGGAATGTAACTGCTGAGGACTTAAGGGTATCCTGTGTTATACTTGCAGGTGCGTGAGGAATGGTCAAAAATGTCGCTGAAGAACGTGAGCGAGGTAATTGCAACCTGGAGATTTATGTGACACCTTCATCGTGATCCAAATACTGGTGGCACAGAATATTATGTGCCTGTCCTTAAAAAAGAGAAGAAACAGTGTATGTGCACATGCAAGGCCGCCCCCAGAGCCCCGAATAATCCCCTCTCCGGGGGGCTCTAGTCGGGCCTTTTCAGGGACGGGGCCTGTTTGCAAGCAGGTGGCCCCTGCTTTGCAATTCTTTGGGTTCCTGTTGGCTTCAATCAGCTGCCGAGTGGCCAGCTGTTGCTTTAGAGCCCCTTGCATTTGCTTGGATGGACACAAGTGCCTTGGGTTGAATGTGTCTGCATTGTGAGCAGAAGTGCCTGTCTACTGGGATGAATGGGGTTGGTTCCTTTGGTTTGGGACTTGCTCCCTTTTGCTCCTGTAACACTAACAGAGGGCCTTTTGTTCCCCCTGCCGCGCGCGCCTTCCTCAGAAGTGGCTTTCTGGAGCGGGGACTGCCAAGAGAGGATATCCCGAGAGGAAGGAAGCCTGGGGAAACGTGCCCTCTAGCTCTTGGCGGAGTGGTGTGTAGATGACATCGAGCTGCATTCAAGTGAAGGTGTTCTGTTCCAATTCTGTATTTAATAAAGCTTGTAGCCTGGGACATCTCTGTTTTATTCCCGTCCCCTTCGTGACTTGGCCTGCCCTGCGCACGCGCCTGTTCCCTCTTCCTCCCGCTGCCTGTCCCTCTTACAGAATGGGAGCGGCGGGCTTGCTGCCAAGGGGGGAACCCTGGCAGGAGTCTGGCCGCTTGCTGGCAGCGTGCAGCCTGTGTCCTTTCCCTCAGGGGAGGTTGAAAGCTCCGCTGGGTTTTTAGACAGGGGCCTGGAGTTGGGGGCTCTGTTTGCCTCCTGCTGCCCTTCAGAGCGCTCCTGCGCTGCCAGGGGGAGGCCGCTCTCAAAGATGGCTGGCAGGTGCTGGCAATGGCGGAAGGCTCCTGAGGCCTGGCCCACAGCAGCTGTCCCCCTTGCCTAGGAGCCAGCCAAGAAGCACGATCAGGCGAGCCGCAAACGGTCGGCAGCAGCTCGAGGCCTGGCAAGCTGATGGAGCGCAGCCTCCCGGAAGCCCTTTCCAAAGATGAGAAGGAACAAGAAAGTGCGTGGGAGTAGTCGGCAGGGATTCCCAAAGGGGGAGGCAAAACCCTGCTGTTACATCCCAAAGGCCTTTACAAGAATCTTAGTTTACCTAAGAGTGGCTGGTCTTAATGCACTCGATAAGGAGAGGTTTGCTGAGTGACAACAGGACCCCAAACTCCGAAAGGAGTTCAAAGGCAGAAGAAGATGCATTAACGTCTGCCATAATGTGTTCTGAAAGGAAGTTTGGCTGCTTACCAGGCCATTTGAGGACTATGCAATCCCAGAGCACCTCACCTAGGCACATGTACATATCTATATTACTCTGGTGTTAATTTACTAATATATATGTATTTTATCTTAGTGTTGGCTTTTTTATTGCTTGATGCAGTTTTGATTTTAAACATGTGGTGTACAAAAAGAGCTCCAAAATGGCCCAGTCTTCATAAAAATAAGCTAGTTTGAACTTTGAGAAGAAAGCTGGTCTGGACTGGCAGTGCTTGATGGCACATCCACTGTGAGGACGCAGCAAACCCTGCTGTGGTTTAGGAGGCACCTGTAGCCTTAAGCTAAGACCAAGAGCAATGTGGAGATGACAGCCTCCTGGTTGCTTCCAGTAATTCCAGAGAGATTTGGACATCTGTCAGGGTTTGGCTACAAAAATCTGGGAATGCTCAATGACTGTGTGAACAATACACTCACACTGCTAGCTGGCCTTCAAAGCTAAAGAGCTAATTTAGTAGTTAAAGAATGCAGTGTGCAGGATGTCCTAGCAATGTGTGCATAGCATGGACAAGTTCCAAAAAAAAAGTCCCGATTAGAAGAATCCCATTCATTTGGAACAGTAATGTACATTTGAATTTAAGGATGATTTCCAAGTAAGTGAGAAGCCAGTGCTTATCTGGTGGCCACTTCAATTACATCCCCAAGAGAAAGATCTCTATCCCCCACACCAGAGAGGCTTCCTCTTCCCCTGAGGGGGGAACACGGCTGCTCCCTCTGGAGTCCTCGTTTAGGAACTTGAGACACAGGCTTCGAGTTCCGTTGCACAGAGCCCAGTTTCTATCTCTAGCACTATGGCAGGTAATACTTACCGGCTAACCACACAGTATCAGCTTTATACATGGCTTGTAAGGCACTGTTGGACAGGAGCAGGCGCAATTAACGACTTGCAAGCTCACCGCAAAAAGAGAGGTGACCTTCCTCATCAGTGATAATGACAGCAGTCCCAGTACCTGTTCTGAGTGTCTTCTTGGTATATATGGACCACTAATAGCACCGTAATCAACAGCCAACTGCGCGCTCCTTTTATCAAATACAAGCTTTGCTATTTTTCCTCCTGCTAACATGTACACATGCAGAAGTGGAGGGAAAAAATCTTCATTCAAACATCTTATGGAAGTATTCCGCTGCTGTTCAGTAGCCTAAGAGCACCTCGGGCTAGCATCCCATCTCACGAACTTATTCCTGCCTCAGTCCTACAAGTAGTAAAATCCAGACTCATCATGAAGGGCATATATCAATATACAAACTAACACCTCCACCCTACTCATGCACTTCAAACATTTAATCGCAATCTATAGTGTGAGCGTGGCTGGGCATTATTTTTATTATTATTTTTGGCTGGTTCTGCTTTTCTGCTCGATTCAGTTGAGTAAATACCGACAAGACGTAAATGGGGATTTTTGTGAAATGAAAGATGATTTTCTACTAATGATAATAACTGGCAGCGCTGGCAGATCTACCACAAGTAGCAGATTCACAATCATAGGAGAACATGAAAAAGATAGTTGAGCGACAACCAAGCTAACAGCGGCGGTGCTCTTTCTCGGGGAGCCGCAGCCCCTTGTGGGTGCGCTGCAGCCCCACGTCGAGGAGCCGCCTGTGGCGCGTGGCAGTGTCACCCCGCGGCGTCACCCCGCCGCCCTGTGACGCCCTCGCCGCGGCTGTTGCGCCTGGCGCCGTCGCCGCGCGGCCTCAGTGCTGCGGCCGCCAGTGCCGGAGCGACGGTCGGCGCGTGCCTCGCTGGGAGCCTCGCTGCGTCCCGGCCCTCGGAGCGCGCCTCTGCTCCCGGCGCGGGGGCTCCGAGCCCGCGACCCCCGCTCCCGCAGCCCGCCGGGGCTCAGCCCCGCCGCAGCTGTCCCGGCCGCGGCCCCTGCTCGGGGCTCGGCTCCTCTGCCCCGCCCGCCCGAGGCGGGGCCGTCTCTCTCTGGCCGTGTCCGCGTCCCCGCCGCAGCATGAAGCGCTTCCTGGCGCTCTTCGGCAAGGGGCGGGGGGCGGCGGCGCCCGGCGGCGCTTCCCTGGCCTGCGTGGGCGCTCGCTACGAGCTTCGCGAGGAGGAGCTGAGCGAGCTGCACCGCGCGGCCGCCCGCGGAGACCTGGCTGCGCTGCGGCGGCTGCCGACACGCGGCCTCGACGGGCGCGACAAGGCCAAGCGGTGAGGGGGGCGGCGCCGGCCGGGGCTTTGCCGGCTCTTCGCGAGGGCCTGGCCGGGCGTGGAGGGCGCGTGTGCTCGAGGCTGCTGCGGGGAAGGCCGGGTGGCAGGCCCTGCCCCAGCAGCACCGCCCGAGGCTGCTGTGCTGCTCTTGGAAAGCCCGTGTCCCCGGCGTGCGGCACTCTGTTGCCACGCAAGCGGTGCTGGCGCAAGCCGCAGGGCGCCTTGGCGAAGGCTGGAGGTGGCCAACCAAGCCTGGGTGGTCCTTGCTGGGCAGCGTGGGTGGTGCTGTTGGAGGCAGCGGGCGGTTGCGCGGGCAGAGGGATGGAGGGCAGCCGCTTGCGCCCGGCAGCGTGGGGCTGCGTGGGCAGACCGCTGTGCCTGGGCGCAGGAGCCCCTTTGCAGGGAAGCGGGTGCGGAGCTGCGGGAAGCGGGTGCTGCGTGGGGTGGGGGTGACTTTTCCTAGCCCCTCCCTCTGGGCTTGGGGTGTGCAGCTGCTGCCGTTGCTGCCGGAATGGGCGACTCTTTCTAAGCTGCTCTTGTGGCTGCGGACAGCGGTGGCCCTAGGCCCGGGACAGAGGCAGGAGCGGTGTGTGCAGCTCGGGGCGTGTGTGCGTGTTAATGGAATGTGTTGCCTTTGTAGGACACCCCTGCATCTCGCTTGCGCTAATGGGCACTCGGAGATCGTGTCCTATTTAGTGGAGAAGAAGTGCAAGCTGGATGCGCGGGACGGCTACAAGAGATCTCCACTGATGAAGGTACGTGGAGCACGGGAGAGCTGTTGAGGGAGGGCTTCCAAGCTGCACCCAGAGCGCTGCGTCTCTGGGGTGATGCGTGATGTTGGGACAGGTGGAGACTGTGTTGCGATTGGCGCAGAATGGGCCCACGTTGCCTCCTCGGGGAAGGCCGGGGTTGCTTTGTGCGCTTGGCCGGCTGTGGGAGCGCTGAGGGAGGGAAACGTAGTTGCTGGGAAGGCTTCCTTTTCTTTGCCGTGTTGCTTGCAGGCAGTGCAGTGCCAGCAAGAAGAATGCGTGGCCATTCTGCTGGCGCGTGGTGCCAACCCTAATCTTGCCGACGTTACCGGCAACACTGCCCTTCACCTGGCTGTCCTTGCTCGTAACACCTCTCTAGCAGGGCAGCTAGTGGAGCACAGCGCCCTTCTCGAGGCTAAGGATAAGGTAAGTGTAGAATGTGGGTGAGGCTGCTCTCGGAAAGAGAGAGTGGCTTTCCCTGGCTGTTTGGTTCTGACTGGGGGCGCTTTATGCTTGCAGATGGGCTGCACGCCCCTTGCCCTTGCCGTGTCGGGTGGTCACGGCGAGATGGTGGAGTTCCTGCTTGGCAAAGGAGCTGATGTGAACGCTCGAGACCAGTCTGCCAGGTGAAGGGCTTGTCCGAAGAGCGTGTCCGGAGGCCCCGTTCCTTCCGAGTTGTGCTGTGCTTCCATGTAGCTGCCTTTGCTTTGCTTCTGCCTGTGGGAAAGGGGGAAGCAATTGTTGTGGGAGCAAAGAGGGCTGAAAGGCATGCGAGTGAAATGTCTGCGTTGGCTCCGAGCTTTCCTCTCCTCTTTTGGATGCTCTAGGACCCCTTTAATGCGGGCTGCTTCGACTGGGAACAGGAGCATCCTAGACACTCTTCTTCGCCATGGTGCTGATCTTTCCCAGAAAGATGTTGCTGGGTGGACGGCGGAGGAGTATGCTAGGACTTTTCTGCATGCTCGGTAAGTGCTTTAGGTGACGTTAGAGTTGCTGAGGTGTGTGAATGTGCGTGTTGGCTTATGGACGCTCTTGTTAAGAGCAGCAAGGTTTAATGATGTGTGGAGACGTCTGTGGAAGCTGGGCAAAAGGGCATGTTCTGGAACATGTAGTGTCAAGTGTGAACCGGGAGGTTTTCCTTGACTCCACCCCGACTGCTCGGTCAGGTTTCAAGTTGGTGGTGCTGAGCTGAGCTGTGAGCAATAGCGAGCCTGAAAAGTGTGCTTTGGGCAAGTGGAGTGTATACGAAGCCCTCCCCAGAGCAGCGCATGAGACCAAATGCAGAGGTCCTTTCTTCTGCCGCTTCCCCTTGCCCTGGGCCTGTAGCAAGGGGAGCAGGAAGGGCGGGTGTGCGTGGGTATGTGTAACTAGCCCATGTGTGTCAGCTTGCCAGATGGCTCTGAATAGGCGTAGCGTGGAGAAGCAGTGGCTCGTTGTGTCCTAGAAGAGCCGTGTACAAGGATGCCGTTGGGTTTGGTGACAGTCCTTCCTTTCTTCCTGTCTGCAGCGTTGGTGAAGAGCTGGCAGAGTGCGCGCAGAGGGCGCGTGCAGGCGGCCCAGTAGGCATGGCAGGACTCAGCTCGCCTCCCGGAGCAGGAGCTGCTGCCTCTGCATCGGGCGCCTGTGCTGCGGCCAGCGGAGGTAGGATCCTTAAGCGTGGAGGAACTGCTGGGGCTCTGCGTGTGCGTGTGCGTGTGCGTGTGGTGCGAGTAGTTGAGCACTTCATTAGCTTCCTATCCCGTCAGCGCCCCGCAGCGTTTGCTAACTGTCTGCTCCCAACGCGCGTTTGTCCCATGCTAGTATTTTGTTGAGGAAGCTTAGAAGGAAATGTAAGGGCAGTGTTGATTTTCTTTGCTAATGTCCTTTGAGGGGAAGGGGGTTAGAATTCAGTAGGGTGCGAGAAGTCAAGGGCAGGTTGGGGCCTGCTTTTGTCCCTGCTGTCTTGTGTGACTGTTCCCCTGCAGCGTGGCCTGCAGAAGTGCCTGTGTTAGGTGCTTGTGGGCCGTGTTGACTTCTGAAGGTCTGACATGCTAAGAATTAATCGTGTCAATTAATGTTTTCACAGTGGGAGAGGAGCTTTCCCGTGAATGCTTTGTAAGGTGAGGCTTGAACAAGCACTTTCCCCCAATCCTTTCCCCTGCCTCAGAAGAGGAGAGCCTGGAGAGAGACACAGTCCTTCTTGTCTTAACTTTTCAAGCGTTCAAGATACTGATGACGAGGAGAGCGAGGACAACTCCGTTCCTGCCTCCGAATTAGAAAGACGCCGTTTAGCTGCCAAGGTGAAGTGGCCCAAGAGGCAGAATTTCTGTGGAATGAGTGAGTGGTTTGGAGGGCTGAGCTGTGTGGATTTGAGCGAAAGGGCGCTTGCAGTGCGGTGGCTTTGCTCCTGCAAAGCGGTCTCCTGCCTGGCCCCCTTCCTGCTGCTGTGAGCTACTTCCTCCAAGTCTGGTAGCCGTGGCAGAGCACGCAGCAGTCTGGTGGTCGGGGGCAGAAGAGCACTAGGTGACAAGAGAAATGACCGCACAGTCTTGATGTGCGTGAGATTTCTAGAGAATGAAAGCTGATGAGCTCCTAGATTACCTGTTCCTTTGTCCTGCAGACCTTGCTGTCGGTTTCCAGGAACAAAGGGGTGGTAGAATTGTGACTGATGTGGGAGAAAGGCATTTATTGTTCCAAGTGGGCTGAGGTGCTTCATCCCCTGGCTCTCCTGTCCTCCTTGTGAGGTTCCTCAAGTGTGCTCAGCAGGGAGCTCCTGTAGCCGGTGTCTTTGTCTCCTGGCACATGGGAATGGCATTCCAGGCTCACGTGCGCCTGATCTCCCGCTGCCTGTTTCCCCTCTGATGATGTCTCTTTATTTTTGCTGTTTCTCCTGCAGAAGAGGTGTTTGGCACTGGGACTGTGCAGCGATTCTGAGGATTCCGAGGATGATGCTGGAAGGCACCCTGCAGTGCTGGAGATGCAGGCAAGATTTCCTTCTTCTCCTGGTTGCCCTCTTGTCAGTGAGCTTTGAGAGGGTGTCGCAGATGCCGTCTGCGAGGAGCTACTGCAGCACAGGGAGATGTGCTAGTGGGTTGAAGAGTGCCCGTGAGGAAAGGGAGGGAAGCTGGACTAAGGCTGTCGGAGAAGCAGGCAGCTGTTGCTTGTCCTGGGTGAAAAGAAGGGGCAGATGGGGAGTGTGCTCGTGCGTGTCACCGTGTTGTTGAAGCTGGAGTCAGAGTGTGTCTAGGCCATGCTTGTGAGGGGCAGAGCAGCATGTCTGTGGTGCTGGCTATTGCTGTCTGCCCAAAGGCATTCCTGTGGAAAACCTGCAGGCCTTTCTTTGCAGCAGACAAGAGAGAACTCTCCTGTGTAGTTACCCAGGGAAATGAAGCATTTTGCAGTGTGAATTGCCGCTGCAGAAGATGCTTCTTTCTGTTCTTTGCAACACTTTCTTTTTTTTTCCTGACCTCTCTTAGGAAGCATCATCTGAAAAGGATGGAGAGGAAGGTGCTGGTGGTCCTCAGGATAAAGATGCTGCAGGATCAGTGGCTGGTGAGAAGGATGAGTTAGTAAACACGGGTCCTGCTGTGTGTTTGCTTGTTGGGGCTTGCCTGATGGAGGAGAGCAGCAGAGTGAAAGAAGCACTCATGGTGTGCCCTTCCTTCTTTCCCTTGTAGATGTTTCCTTGGCAGCGGGAGCGGAGCAGGAGAAAGACGGAGACTCCCTCTTGGATTCTGAGGTGCTTTCTGTTGGTTTTTGTTGTTGCAGAGGAGCGGGGGAAAGGGTGTGTGTGCTCCTGCATATTTGAATGTAGGTGAATGTAGGCTCAGCCTGTGTCCAGGCTGCACTTCTGAGAGTCTCTGTTGAAGAGGAACAGCATGTCTGTGACACTGGGTATTGCTGTGCACAGAAACATCCTCCTAAGGGAGGAGTGCAGGCCTTGTAAAAGAAAAGTGAGAACGTTTTTCCCTGTACAGGTACAGGGAATAGAAGTACTTTGCACGGTGTCCTTTCCTGTGCAACGGGTGCTTCTTTCTGTTCCTTCCAACTCTTTTGGCTGGCCTCTTTCAGGAGGAATCACCTGCACGGGATGGGGAGGAAGCAGCAGGTGGTCCTCAAGTTGCAAATGCTGCAGCAGCCCTCCCTGTCAGTAGAGGTGAGTTCAGAAGCGTTGAGCCCCTGTGTTTGTTTGCGCCTTGGTCTGAGTCAGTGAATGCCGGTGATGAGCTGCTGCTGAGATGGGAAAGCCCCAATTCTGCCCTTGCCAGCAAATGCCAGGGCAGAGGGGAAGGCCAAGTGAGGAAGATGTTTTGTGGAAGTGCTGGAGTGCAAGGAGTGTTATTTCGTGGTGACTTCCTGCCTGTGTGAGGATGTGGGAGGAAGGGTGAGAACACAGTGGTGCGGCTCAGAGTGAGGATGCTCTTGAATGACGCTGCTTTTTCTTCTTTTTTTAAACACTCTGGTAACAGCATTATCTGTCCCTTGGCTGTGGGTGTTGCCTGATGGAGGAGAGCAGCAGAGTGAGAGAAGCACTCATGGTGTGCCCTTCCTTATTTCCCTTGCAGATGTTCCATCGGCAGCAGGAGCGGAGCCGGAGGAGGACAACGATTCTCCCTGGGATTCTGAGGTGCTTTCAGCGGGGGGCACAGTGGGTTCCCCGTGGGGGGATCTTCTCAGGAGGTTGCTCTGGGTGTGGGCCCTGCATCTAGGAGGCTCTGCTCCTTCTTTGGCTGCTTCTGCAATACGTTTGTTCCAGTGAACTGGAGCAGCTTTAGCTGTGTGCAAGCTGCTCCACGAGGCTTGTGAGGAAGCAGGGTCTGGGAATGTCCGAGCTCTCATAGCAAGTGGCCCTTGCATGGGATTTGTAGTGCAATACTCAAAGGGTCCAGATTCTGGCTCTGTAAGAGTTTGGTGGGGTTGCTGTTTCTTTGCCAAAGTATCCATGAAAAGGACAGTGTATGGAATCCTGCAGCCAAGTAAGAAGCCCAACAGCAATAACGTGGGTTTTGACTTGGAGCGCTGTTTTGGGTAAAAAAGTGCAAGGGAGGAAAGAGGCGGAGTTGGACTAAGGTTACTGAAAAGCAGGCAACTGTTGGTTTTCATTGGTGCAAAGGAGAGGGGAAAGGGTGTGTGTGCTCCTGGGTATTGGAACGTGGGTGAAGGCAGGCTGAGACTGTGCGCAGGCTGCGCTTGTGAGGGTCTCTTCAGAAGCAGAAGAGCACATATGTGACATTGGGTACTGCTGTCTACTCAAACGTCTTCTCAAGGGAGGAGTTACAGGCCTCAAAGAAAGGAAGTCAGACCATTTTTCCCTGTGTGGGTAGAGGGAAGTAGTTTGCAGGGTGTCTATTGCCTGCACAGGGAGTGCTTCTTTCTGTTCTTTGCAACTGTTTTGGCTGGCCTCTTTCAGGACGAAGCACCTGCAAGGGATGGAGAGGAGGCCGCTGATGGTCCTCAGGATACAAACGCTGCAGGAGCCCCGGCTTGTGTGCGAGGTGAGTTGAAGGGCACGTTGAAGGCCACGTCTTGTTTGGTGGCTGTGAGGGCCAATGCATGGAAACGGTGCCGTGCTTGTGAGACGGGGCAGCCCCGATTCTGCCCTTGCCACCAAAGGAGAGGGCGGAGGGCACGTCAGCTGAGGGAGGCGTTTTGTGGTAGTGCTGGAGTGCAAGGAGCACTGTTTCTTGGTGACTCGCTGCGCACGTGGGGATATTTTGTGTAGTGCTTTGAGGACCCCTCCGTTGCGATGCGAATGGACTGTGGGTGCCAGACTCTGGAGTGCGAGTTTGGGAGAGCAGCTGCCCGCACGGCTCCCTCCTCCAGGACTCCGGCCTTGCAGAGCCGCGTTTGGGTGCTCGCTACCCCTCTGTTGGGTGTTGGTTGTAGCTGTGTGAGCTGTCCTGCTGGGCTTGGGCGACTTCTGCTGCAGAGAAGGGCAGGGGAAGGGGTGAGAACACAGTGGTGGGGCTCAGAGTGAGGATGCTCTTGAATGATGCTGCTTTTTCTTCTTTTTTTTAAACACTCTAGTAACAGCATTATCTGTCCCTTGGCTGTGGGTGTTGCCTGATGGAGGAGAGCAGCAGAGTGAGAGAAGCACTCATGGTGTGCCCTTCCTTATTTCCCTTGCAGATGTTCCATCGGCAGCAGGAGCGGAGCCGGAGGAGGACAACGATTCTCCCTGGGATTCTGAGGTGCTTTCAGCGGGGGGCACAGTGGGTTCCCCGTGGGGGGATCTTCTCAGGAGGTTGCTCTGGGTGTGGGCCCTGCACGGAGGGGGCTCTGCTCCTTTTTGGCTGCTTCTGCCATACGTTTGTTCCAGTGAACTGGAGCAGCTTTAGCTGTGTGCAAGCTGCTCCACGAGGCTTGCGAGGAAGCAGGGTCTGGGAATGTCCGAGCTCTCATAGCAAGTGCCTTATTAGAAATGCATAGTGCATGCTCCAAGCTTTTTCTTCCTATGTGTGTAACTATTTCATTAGGATAGTATTGGAGAGCTGGGTGAGGAGCTTGCTGATGCTCCTAAAAAGCAGTCGCCAGCAGAAGCCTTGCTGGAAGCTGCCCCACGTTCCTGCCGGGACCTGGAGGAAGAGCAAGGGCAGCTGCAGAAGGAGTTGGCCAGGGTTAAAGGCAAGGTAGGCAAATGCCATAACAACAATAATGAGCGTAACAGGGCTGTTCTTCCTCTGTAAATGATGAGAAGGACAAGGCAGCATTCTGAGCACAGGTACAAGTGAGATGTGATGAAGTCAGTAGTTCCGCACTGCCGTAACCCATGAGGGCGGTGGAGCCTTGAGCGGAACGACGTGCTCTTCTTCATGTGCTGTGCTGTGCAGGGCAGTGTAGTTTGAGAGCTGCAGAAAGCGCTCTTTTCCCTTGTCAGTCGGAGCTGTCTGCTTGTAGGAAATCAGAATGGGGACAGGAGAGGCCAGTAGGAAAGAGGGTGAAGCACCAGAGTTTGGGAGATTTGACTTGGGAGTCAAAGCAGTGTGTAAGATGCTGAAGATGAAGCTGACTCCCATGGTTCCTGGTTTGACAGTTGCAGGAATCGGAAGAGCGGCGTCTCCAGTCTGAGCGGTCTGTTGAGGAGTTGAAGAGAGCCCTGGCAGAGAAGCAAGGAGAAACAATGGCTGCTTCCCCGCAAGAGCAAGAACGTGGCACACTGCTCTTCACCATAAAGCTCTTGAGGGAAAAAGTTGGACGGTGAGGAAGTGCCAGAGTGAAGCAAGGCTTTGCTTTGTGGGCTGGTGTAAAGGCAACGGGATTACCTTGCTGCATCCCAGCAAGGGAATGTGGGACTTGGAGGGAGGCTTTTGCTTGAGATGTTGTTAGTTCACAGTGTGGAGTGGGTATGTGTGCTCTGTGGGGTTCCCATACTGAGCCCTATGTTTCCTTTGAAGGCTTGAGTTTGAAAAAACAGGGCTGGAGGTGACAGCGCGCCATGAGACTGCCAGGGTGGAAGCTCTTCAGAAAGAGCTGCGCAGCTCTGCCTCTGTAAGCGACTCCTGACCTTTCCTTTTCATGAGCTCCTGAGCCTACTTGTGTGTGTGTGTGTGGACAGTTAGAGAAGAGATTGCGTGGCCTTGGAGTGTGCTGTGGAAGGGGAAGCTCCTCCCGCCCGTGTTCATTGCTGCCCCTTCATACTGCGCATGCTTCTGTCTTTCTCCCTGGAGTGAATGGCTGAGGCAATGGTTGCTAACAATTTGGGGGTCTTCTCTGAATATCACTGAAGTATTTGCGAGTGATGAAAGAAAGCAGGATCTGTAGGAGAAAATCAATGAGCGCAAGAAGGCATTTCTGTACTAAGCATAGAGGTTGAGCAAGTAAGACCCAGGAGCCAGTGGGAAGGAGTGAAATATTTAGGGGGCGAGGAAAGCTTGAATGAAGATCTTGAAATGGAGCTGAAACTAAACGAGGGAACCTTTTGACAAACTGTTCTGCAATGCAACACAGAGCTGGACCTGAAAGACAGAATGGTCAGGACTGTCCTCCTAACTGGAGCAGCCAAGGGAGAGCAAAGCTAGACGAGGAACAGGGACTGATTCATTCTGCTCCCACTTGGGCTCTGCTCTTCAAGAACTTGAACGCCATGAGGCATCGAGAAGCCATGTTGAGCCTAGATAATTGTAATGCCACAAAAAGAATGAAGTGTGGCCCCATGTCAGGCAAAGGCTTTTGGTTATGCTTGAGGACCTGTGCAAGATCAAGAAAGCAAATGAATGTATGATAAGGCAAGAATCTATGCAGGAAAGATTGGCTTGGCTCAGCTCCTTTTGCTCAGCTCTTTTTCTTTGTTGAACAAGGAGAAGATATGCAGAACAAGGCGGGTCATCACAGAAGGAGTAGTGAGGGCTGTCCAGGAGAGTTTATATGATCTTGTCAAGAACGTCAGCGCTGACCCTGAAAAGCAAGCCTACCTGAAGGAGGGGAGAGACAGGGGATCCCGTGCCAAATGTCCTGACTTAAGAGAAGGAGCCTCTCCATATGAGACTGACAAAGTAGAAAAGAGGACACGAGACCCCTCTGTTTTTGTAAAGGATTATAAAGAACAAGGGAAGATTTGTCAGTTCTTGAAATAATGTTACTTTTCTGAAGGTCCCCAGGCATACGCTGCCTGCGTGGGAATGCACCGTGCAGGGTTTGGTCTGCTTTGTGGTGTTTCTCTTGGAATTTTGGAGGGTGTTGGCAAAGAGGGGGAAAGGCTGCAATCTGAGCAGAGATCAGAGGATGATAGCGCAGTCTAAACTGTGGTGTAAAAATATTCAGGCTTTTTCTTTTCATTTCTTCCACCTAATCTTTTTGGTGTCGCAGCGGGCGAGTCCTTTTATTTGGTGTCCATGTGTTGCACTGGTGACACAAAGGAGCGTTTCGAAAGTAAGAAGCACCCGGTGTGCAAGGGCGGAGAAGAGGAGATGCAGGGAAGTGCAGTGATGGGGGAAAGAGGGGAGAGTGTTCTGAGGAAAACTGCTGCTAAGGAGGACTGAGAGGAGGAGCGGGATCAAGCTGACTGTAGCTGAGTGGAGAGCAGCAAAGGAAGGGAAGGAGAAGAGCTGACAAAAGACTGTGCTCAGAGTGCCCAGCAAAGGCTAAAGGGGGATATTTGGTCTTCTGATGAGAAAGACTCATTTCTCCCTAAGTGGGTATTGCAAGTGAAGAGCACTAGTATTGTGCAGGTGTTTGTTAATCTCTGTGTGTGTGTGGAGGGCTCTAAGGGGGCTGCAGTTGCTCAGGAAGCTGGTTTTGCTCACAGTCCAAAACTTTGAGTTCCCCCTCTCCTGATGCGGTCCTATTTCTTCCTCTGAGGCTTTCCAAAAGATGGCCCAAGCCGAGAGAATGGCTGCTTGGCAAATCAGTCCAAGTGTCTGCCTGCAAATGGACACGGTGCACAAGTGTGCACTGTGCTGCTCTGCAGAGTGTTTGCCTCATTCTGTGTGTGTGAAAAGGCCTGGTCCAAGTGTGGCTCTCGGGTGGAGAGAGACTTTTGTCCAGAGTCTGACAATGGCTGGAAGGGAATGAAGGCGGGGGTAGGAGTGAGGGGTAGGGAGATGCCTGAGAAAGGTCTGGGTGATGGGAGAAGGGGAAGAAACATAGTAGTCCTTTGGGGAGCTACTTCTGGGAAGAGTCGTGTAATGTAACAGGAAAAGCAAAAGCACAGTGCACGGTGCAAGGCTTTTCCTGCGATGCGTGTCCTTATTCCATCAGGGCAGGGTCAGGGAGCTGGAGCAGGAGCTCGCCGATGCCCGCAGAAAGCAGGCGCTGTCCGAAGCCTCGCTGGAAGCTGCCACGCGTGCTCGCCGGGAGCTGGAGGAGGAGAAAATGCAGTTGCAAAAGGAGTTGGCCAGGGTTAAAGGCAAGGTAGGCAAAGGCTGTGACTAGCCCGAGGACCCTGACAACCCTGTTTTCCCCTGTAACCAATGAACAAGCAGCGGGATGGGAGAGGCCAGTATGAAAGAGGACGAAGCAACAGGGTTTTTCAGAGGTGACCTGCGAGTGAAAGCAGGTGCCTTGAGTGTGTGAAGAGGAAGCTGACTAGCGTGGGTCCTGGTTTGACAGTTGCAGGAGCTGGAAGAGCAGCTTCTCCAGTCTGAGCGGTGTGTTCAGGATTTGAAGAGAGCCCTGGCAGAAAAGCAAAGGGAAGCATTGGCTTTTTCTGAGCAACTGCAAGAATGTGAGAAGGCCTGCTTGGAAATGGAGAGCCTAAAAGTGCTGAAAGACAAAGTGGAAAGGTAAGGAGTTGGCACAGTGAAGCAAGGCTGTGCTTTGTGGGAGGGTGTAAAGGCAACGGGGTTAGCTTGCTGCTTGAGAGCAAGCAAATCTGGGATTTGGAGGGAGGTGTTTGCTTGAGATACCGTCAGTTCACAGTTTGGAGTGGGTGTCTGTGCTCCGCTGGGTTCCCATACTGAGACCTATGTTTCCTTTGAAGGCTTGAACTTGAGAATGGGAGGCTGGAAGGCAGAGCTCACCAACAGACAGCTAAAATCGAAGCTCTTCAGAAAGAGCTGCACAGCTTTGCCTCTGTAAGCTACTCCTGCCCTTTCATTTTCACAGGATCTAATATGAAGCCCTGGGTTTGTGGATCAGAGTCATGTGTGTAGTTCAATAACAGCACGTGCATCTGAGCAAATTGCTGGCATTTTCTTAAACACAGATGCACGTGCATGTCTGCAGTCTATGTTTATGTGCTGTTCCAAGGAGAACAGTACTTGGCCATTTTGAACTCATAGGAAGCCACGAGCTTAAAGACGAGCTGGCAAAGCTTAGCTGTTGGCAGCAGACAGAGAGCAGACATCAGCTGTGCAGAGGCACAGTGGTGTGGACAAAATAAGTTATGTTTAGGTTCACTCTGAAGCCTGAAGCAGCTCTGTAGTGTAACAGGAAAGAAGAGAAAGCGGAATCTGTGGTCCAAGCCTTTTCTTCCTATGCATGTAACTATGTCCACAGGACACGGCCAGACAGCTGGAGCAGGAGCTTGCTGAGGCTCGTCGAAAGCAGCTGATGTCAGAAGCCTCTCTGGAAGCTGCCACACGTGGTTGCAAGGACCTGGAGGAAGAGAAAGGGCAGTTGCTAAAAGAGTTGGACAGGCTTAAGGGCAAGGTAGGCAAAAACAGTAACTACCTTAATGAGCCTGACAATGTTGTTTTTCCCTGGCAAATGATGAACAAGCAGAGGGCAGTATTCTGAGAACAGGTGCCAGGGGGACGTGAGCAAGTCAGTCATTGCGGCCTGTGGTAACCCACGAAGTGGGTGAAAGCTGGAACCAAATGACCTGCTCTTCCTCCTCCACCGGGCAGGGTGCTGTAGTGTGAGAGCTGCAGAAAGCAGCATCCCTCCTGGATAGGTGGGGCTTTGCATGGTCCACGTGAAGCAGCATCTCAGGCAGGTGCTCTGAATGGTCGCGCTGGCTGAGCCTGCACTGGGCCTCACGTCCACAGCGGAGATTGAAGGGCCTCAAAGTGACTCACTTGCCTAGTGCAATAGCCCTGGTGCCTAAGTTTGGCAAGGTCTTTGCTGTGCACTCCCTGTGGAAGGAAGCGGATTGGTGTTGGGGCGGTGTTGGGGACTGCTTGTAGGAAGACAAGATGGGGATGGAAGAGGCTAGTAGGAGAGAGGGCAAGGCAAGAGGATTTGGGAGAGATGACTTGGGAGTCAAAGCACTTGGCTTGTCTGTATGTAAATGCAGCTGAGTAGCGTGGGTGCTGGTTTGACAGTTGCAGGAGTCGGAAGAGCAGCGCCTTCAGAGTGAGCATTGTGTTGAGGAGTTGCAGGCGGCCCTGTTAGAAAAGCAGAGGGAAGCAATGGCTTCTTCCAAGCAACTGCAAGAGCTTGTGGAAGCCTCCTTGGAAAGAGCTAGCCTAAAGCAGCTGGAAGAACGAGTGGGGCGGTAAGGAACTGCCCCGGTGAAGCAAGGCTTTGCCTGCCGGGGTGGTGTAAAAGCAAGAGGAAGAGCTGGCTGCATGGCAGCAAGCCCATCCAGAATTTGGAGGGCCGTTATTTCACAGTGCTGTCTCCCTGTGTTTCCTTTCAAGGCTTGAGCTTGAAAAGGTGAGGCTGGAAGGGAGAAGCGACCAACACACGGTTCGAATTGAAGCCCTGCAGAAAGAGCTGCACAGCTCTGCCACTGTAAGCTCCTCCTCAGCTTTCTTCTTCATGAGCTCCTGAGCCTAGCTGTGTGTGTATGTGGGGACATTCTGGGAAGAGATTTTCCTGGGGAGCCCAGGGGGACATCATTTCCGGCAGTCCGCAGGGGATCGGCTCTGCTTTGTCCCTCTCCAAGGCCTTCTGGTGTTGAGAGGTTCCCTGGCTACTGTGCGGCCTGAGCAGCGTGCGAGGAGAGGCTTTGACACTCATGTGCTGCTTTGACCGCCTGCTGCTTTTTGGCTGTCCTGGTGCTTAAGCCCTCAGGCAGTAGCACTTGTTGCTGTCCTAAGGGCGAGTTAGCTCGTGGAATTGCTTTGGTGCCAAGCAAAGCCCGAAGCGGCATCCTCAGGCTGTGACAAGGGAGACTTCATTGCCAAACCTCTGACACCTTCCCTGTTTACTGACTGTGGATTCCTTGGCTCAAAGGTGTCAATCCATAAAGGAATGGCACAGGCGTAGGCAGTGTTGTGTGCTTGGGCCGAGTTAGGAGACAAGCCCTTAATGAAGGAGAACTGCTCCAGGGCTCAAACTGGGGGTCGATTGTAAAGGAGTAGTGAGATGGAGAAATGTTGGTGGCATTTTGCTTCGCTAATACCCCTTGAATGAGGTGCAAGCGTGAGTCCGGGAAGCATCAGTGTGGCTTTTTTGTTCCTTAGGTTCATAAGAGCCTGGAAGATCTGCTCTCTGCCTTACAGACAAGACACGTGCCTCTGAAAGAAGACAAATATCAGCAGGTACATGAAGGGTTGCTCTGACTTCCCTCTTCCAGTCGATGATTTTCTTTCCTTTTGGGTGCGTGCAGGCAGCTACACTGTTCACGAACTCTGTAACCTTGAACGCCCAGGACTGTTGCCTAGTGATGGCGGCTGATTCCCCTGAAGCTCGAACTTAAGCTCTGCTGTCCACTGATGTGGATAGCTAAGTACCACCTGCTGGTGCCAGGGGGACAGAGGAAGCTGTTTCTCAGGCTCTTTTGCACCTTTCTCCCCTGGGCCGCTCATAGCAGGTGGCCTTCAGTTTTGAGGAGTGCAGGGCAGGGGAATTGTGTCTGGCCGGCGTCTGTTTGTGTCCCTTGAGATTGGCCTGTGTGGTGGGGAAAGGGAGGTCCTGGACTTGCCGTGGGAATTCTGTGCCCTGGCCCTCTGTGGCCGCCCCTGGCCTAGCAGAGAGAGACGTCCTGCAAGTTCTTTGTGAGGAACACCCTGTGCAGCTGGCGCTGGCGGATGGCATTACTGAGCTGCGTATGTGCTTTCTCCTTCCTGTGTGCAAAGTGTGAGAGTGAAGGAAAGGCAGTGAAGAAGGGGGCAGAGCGGGAACAAGCAGCAGAAGCCCAGCTGGAGGAGGCAGTGAAGAAAAACATGGAGCTGCAGGAAGAATGCAGCAGGTATGGCTTTTTAGCATTTGTAAGAAATACCGGCTAAGCTGGGAGTCAAGGTTCCTTTAATTGACTCAAATACTATGAGTACGTAACGGTTTGTGAGCAACCTCAAGGGGAATGCTTCTTTGTTTTTTGGGGTTTTTTGTTTGTTTGTTTTTGTTTTTGCTTTGTTTGTTTTTTTTTTCCCATGGCTTTCCTATTTTACTCCCTAATTGGCTGTGCAGGTCCAAGAGGCTTCTGGAGAAAGCTCTGAAGAAACTAAGGACCTATGAGAGGCGCGAGAGCGAGTCCCAGCTGAATCTACAGGCCAAGCTGAAGGACGCACCTTCTGGAGGGGGCAGCGAAGATGACATATTAAGAACAAAGGTGAGCTGTGGTTTGTTGTTTCTATGTGTTTGTTTTGGAAAGCTGTCTCGTTTCTTCTCCTGACTTCTGTATTCACGTGCACGTTCACGTGGTGGCTGTGTTTGGAAATGAAGGGGCTTTCTTCTGATCCCTGGAAATGTCTGACTAATCTTTCCGAAAGGGCAGGAGTGCCGCGGTGCCAGGGTGGTGGTGTGGAAAAGGTGAATTTCTGAGGAGAGAGGAAACCGTTAGAGTAGCAGTTGACCTTTGGGGACTTCTGGAAACCTGATACTTCCTAAAAGTTCTTGGAAAGAAGCTGCTGCTTGGATCCAGAGCGAATAGGGCTTCTTTGTCCATGGCTTAGAAAGCTGCTTTCTGGAGGAGTGTTGACAAAGTCAGGCAATGCCGACTGTGAGACAAGCCTGGAAGACCCCTGGCAGCCCCGCTGCATGCAAAACACCCCGCGTGATGTGTGCTCCTGAGGAAAGGAGAAGGAGCCTAGCTCTGTGGATGTGTGATCTCCTGGGAGTGAAGCCTTTATTGGCTAGGGGAGTGCTGGAGGAGACCTGAGAAGGGCGGGAAACTTGAGGTGGTCTTTTGGGAAACCTTTAAAAGAGGTGCTGCTTTTGGCAGAGGAGCATGGCTTTCACTTGGTTTTAAAACGGAGCGAGCTGGTGACAAGCAGAGTCTCAGCGCACAGCCTGCAGGGTCTGCAAAGAACTGCGTATGCTTAAGGCTCTCTGTGTGTCCCTTGGCTGTGTGCAGGTGCAGGAACTTTGCAAGCGGCTCTCTGCAGAGCAGAGAAACTCAAGGCAGCTCAAGAAAGCAAACGAAGGTTTGCGGGAAGAGTTGGCTTGCATGCATGGGAGCCATGCACAGCTGCGGAAGAGGAAGCGGCAGCTGGAAGAAGAGGTGGCTGCCCTCCGGTGCCGTGTAGAGAGCAGCACGCCAGACCTCAGCCACATCAAAGAGCACAAAAGAGAGACTGAAGAAGAGGCCGAGCGACAACTAAGGCAAAAACTACGGGAAGTCAATCTCTTTCTGCAGGTAAAGGTACTTGGCACTGGCATGCACAGTCCATTTGTGCCTTTTCCTTCATCTCTTCTATACCAGTGTCCTTCTCCAGTGTGTCCAGCTTGTGCTGGTCAGGGCTGTGGGTTCATGGGCTCTTTATATCTGGAGGAGTCTGTTGAAGGCCGTGAGCTTGTGGAACGCTTGTCCTCAGCCATTCCGGGCATCACCATCTTTTTGCACATTAGTCCCTGGAGAATCAGGGAACAGCGTTAAGAGAAGGGACTAGCGTCTTGCCGAGAGAGAGGTGGCTTCTTAGTCCGAGCTTTGATTGGAAACCAAAATACATAAACGTTGTGCTAAGAGCAGGTTTCCACCAGTGAACAGAAAGCATTGCGTAACGTGGTGCCTCTGGCTGCGGCCGTGGATTCTTGAGGGCAGTGAGGAGGCGCCTGAGTAAGGCTGTGCTCTTCCAAGGGGGTGTGTGGAAACTGTCGCCGGGCATGGGGGGAAAGTTCTTCTTCCCTGGAGGCTGAAATGGCACCATCTGCTTCAGACACAGGCAGCCACCCAGGAGCAGGTGGAACAAAGAAGAGCCGCTGCTGAAGCTTCCCTGGTAGGACGAATGCAGCAGAGAATCAGGGATTTGGGAAATGAACTGGCTCTCAGCAGACGCCTGCAGCAAGGCAGAGTTATCGGAGGCCTTGCGGAAGCCGCTGCTGCCTACCCTCCTGAGCTGGGCAGCAGCCGCTCTTTGATGCTGAACGCAGCGGGCAATGCTTCCTGTGTGGCAGACAGAGTGGAAGCTCAAATGGCTGAGGTAAGGCATTGGACATGCACGCTGTGCTCGAATGAGCTGCCCACAGAGTATGAATGAGCAGGGTTCAGCTTTTAAGGGGAAAAGGAGCACGCATTCCTGCCTAGCTCCGGGACACCCAGTCTGCTAGTGCAAACAGCATTGGTGCCCCTCACAACTGGGCGAGCACAGTCCCCTGGATCGCCCTGAGAGACTCCATGAGGCAATGCTCAGAGCCTGCTGCAACCTCAGCGATAGCTCTGGTCCGAGTGTGCCCCAGCCTTTGCAGTGTGTGTGGAGAGCACGTTCCTCACGGAATGGTGAGGTTTGGGGCCCGTGTGGCAAGAGTTGGACAAGAGGGTGAAGCATTCTTCACTGAATGCCATGATCCCTTCCCTGATTTGCACAGAGTGGAGGCAAGGGCAAGCTCTCCTCTTCCATCTTTTACAATCCTGGGAAGGATTCAGGCATCTCCAGTTGTGACTCAGTGCTGTGGTGCCTGCAGCGTAGCAAGGGTCCTGTTGAAAGGAGATGCCTGCGGGCTGTAGCTGTCCCCATGCCTGTAGTGTTCTGAAGCTGAGCTGCTCGGCTTTGGGCATTGCCTTGTGGGGGTCTCAGAGGGTGATCCAGGTGACTGTCCTCAGGCACTCCTGTGGCTAAACAGCAAGTCAGCAGAGCTGCCATGAAAAAGGCTATCTAGAAGGTGGCTGCTGCAAGGAAAGCCAGCTCTTTCTGGCCTGAGTCCTTTGCTGCGGAGTAAATTAAAGAGAGTGTTGGTTTGTAATGAGAAAAAAAGCAGGCATCACAAATCGGATTGCTCGCTGTGAACAGTGTAAATATGCAGCTTGTGGCCTTGGGACTAGACCTCTGGCCATGTGTGCTTATATCCTCCTTGTGCTTTTTGATGCCCTTCTGCAAAGCCAGAATGAGGGAAACGTGATGAGTGGCAATTGTGTTGTGATACAATTAATGGCACAGAGTAGTGGCAATGCTGTGTTTTGGTGGACAAAGCATTTCTCAGGATTGAGGGTGTTGTTTCCAGTTTGCATTTCATGTTACAGTTAGGTTTCAAAAGGCCGTAGAAGGTAGTACTAGAGGAATGTAACTGCTGAGGACTTAAGGGTATCCTGTGTTATACTTGCAGGTGCGTGAGGAATGGTCAAAAATGTCGCTGAAGAACGTGAGCGAGGTAATTGCAACCTGGAGATTTATGTGACACCTTCATCGTGATCCAAATACTGGTGGCACAGAATATTATGTGCCTGTCCTTAAAAAAGAGAAGAAACAGTGTATGTGCACATGCAAGGCCGCCCCCAGAGCCCCGAATAATCCCCTCTCCGGGGGGCTCTAGTCGGGCCTTTTCAGGGACGGGGCCTGTTTGCAAGCAGGTGGCCCCTGCTTTGCAATTCTTTGGGTTCCTGTTGGCTTCAATCAGCTGCCGAGTGGCCAGCTGTTGCTTTAGAGCCCCTTGCATTTGCTTGGATGGACACAAGTGCCTTGGGTTGAATGTGTCTGCATTGTGAGCAGAAGTGCCTGTCTACTGGGATGACTGGGGTTGGTTCCTTTGGTTTGGGACTTGCTCCCTTTTGCTCCTGTAACACTAACAGAGGGCCTTTTGTTCCCCCTGCCGCGCGCGCCTTCCTCAGAAGTGGCTTTCTGGAGCGGGGACTGCCAAGAGAGGATATCCCGAGAGGAAGGAAGCCTGGGGAAACGTGCCCTCTAGCTCTTGGCGGAGTGGTGTGTAGATGACATCGAGCTGCATTCAAGTGAAGGTGTTCTGTTCCAATTCTGTATTTAATAAAGCTTGTAGCCTGGGACATCTCTGTTTTATTCCCGTCCCCTTCGTGACTTGGCCTGCCCTGCGCACGCGCCTGTTCCCTCTTCCTCCCGCTGCCTGTCCCTCTTACAGAATGGGAGCGGCGGGCTTGCTGCCAAGGGGGGAACCCTGGTAGGAGTCTGGCCGCTTGCTGGCAGCGTGCAGCCTGTGTCCTTTCCCTCAGGGGAGGTTGAAAGCTCCGCTGGGTTTTTAGACAGGGGCCTGGAGTTGGGGGCTCTGTTTGCCTCCTGCTGCCCTTCAGAGCGCTCCTGCGCTGCCAGGGGGAGGCCGCTCTCAAAGATGGCTGGCAGGTGCTGGCAATGGCGGAAGGCTCCTGAGGCCTGGCCCACAGCAGCTGTCCCCCTTGCCTAGGAGCCAGCCAAGAAGCACGATCAGGCGAGCCGCAAACGGTCGGCAGCAGCTCGAGGCCTGGCAAGCTGATGGAGCGCAGCCTCCCGGAAGCCCTTTCCAAAGATGAGAAGGAACAAGAAAGTGCGTGGGAGTAGTCGGCAGGGATTCCCAAAGGGGGAGGCAAAACCCTGCTGTTACATCCCAAAGGCCTTTACAAGAATCTTAGTTTACCTAAGAGTGGCTGGTCTTAATGCACTCGATAAGGAGAGGTTTGCTGAGTGACAACAGGACCCCAAACTCCGAAAGGAGTTCAAAGGCAGAAGAAGATGCATTAACGTCTGCCATAATGTATTCTGAAAGGAAGTTTGGCTGCTTACCAGGCCATTTGAGGACTATGCAATCCCAGAGCACCTCACCTAGGCACATGTACATATCTATATTACTCTGGTGTTAATTTACTAATATATATGTATTTTATCTTAGTGTTGGCTTTTTTATTGCTTGGTGCAGTTTTGATTTTAAACATGTGGTGTACAAAAAGAGCTCCAAAATGGCCCAGTCTTCATAAAAATAAGCTAGTTTGAACTTTGAGAAGAAAGCTGGTCTGGACTGGCAGTGCTTGATGGCACATCCACTGTGAGGACGCAGCAAACCCTGCTGTGGTTTAGGAGGCACCTGTAGCCTTAAGCTAAGACCAAGAGCAATGTGGAGATGACAGCCTCCTGGTTGCTTCCAGTAATTCCAGAGAGATTTGGACATCTGTCAGGGTTTGGCTACAAAAATCTGGGAATGCTCAATGACTGTGTGAACAATACACTCACACTGCTAGCTGGCCTTCAAAGCTAAAGAGCTAATTTAGTAGTTAAAGAATGCAGTGTGCAGGATGTCCTAGCAATGTGTGCATAGCATGGACAAGTTCCAAAAAAAAAGTCCCGATTAGAAGAATCCCATTCATTTGGAACAGTAATGTACATTTGAATTTAAGGATGATTTCCAAGTAAGTGAGAAGCCAGTGCTTATCTGGTGGCCACTTCAATTACATCCCCAAGAGAAAGATCTCTATCCCCCACACCAGAGAGGCTTCCTCTTCCCCTGAGGGGGGAACACGGCTGCTCCCTCTGGAGTCCTCGTTTAGGAACTTGAGACACAGGCTTCGAGTTCCGTTGCACAGAGCCCAGTTTCTATCTCTAGCACTATGGCAGGTAATACTTACCGGCTAACCACACAGTATCAGCTTTATACATGGCTTGTAAGGCACTGTTGGACAGGAGCAGGCGCAATTAACGACTTGCAAGCTCACCGCAAAAAGAGAGGTGACCTTCCTCATCAGTGATAATGACAGCAGTCCCAGTACCTGTTCTGAGTGTCTTCTTGGTATATATGGACCACTAATAGCACCGTAATCAACAGCCAACTGCGCGCTCCTTTTATCAAATACAAGCTTTGCTATTTTTCCTCCTGCTAACATGTACACATGCAGAAGTGGAGGGAAAAAATCTTCATTCAAACATCTTATGGAAGTATTCCGCTGCTGTTCAGTAGCCTAAGAGCACCTCGGGCTAGCATCCCATCTCACGAACTTATTCCTGCCTCAGTCCTACAAGTAGTAAAATCCAGACTCATCATGAAGGGCATATATCAATATACAAACTAACACCTCCACCCTACTCATGCACTTCAAACATTTAATCGCAATCTATAGTGTGAGCGTGGCTGGGCATTATTTTTATTATTATTTTTGGCTGGTTCTGCTTTTCTGCTCGATTCAGTTGAGTAAATACCGACAAGACGTAAATGGGGATTTTTGTGAAATGAAAGATGATTTTCTACTAATGATAATAACTGGCAGCGCTGGCAGATCTACAACAAGTAGCAGATTCACAATCATAGGAGAACATGAAAAAGATAGTTGAGCGACAACCAAGCTAACAGCGGCGGTGCTCTTTCTCGGGGAGCCGCAGCCCCTTGTGGGTGCGCTGCAGCCCCACGTCGAGGAGCCGCCTGTGGCGCGTGGCAGTGTCACCCCGCGGCGTCACCCCGCCGCCCTGTGACGCCCTCGCCGCGGCTGTTGCGCCTGGCGCCGTCGCCGCGCGGCCTCAGTGCTGCGGCCGCCAGTGCCGGAGCGACGGTCGGCGCGTGCCTCGCTGGGAGCCTCGCTGCGTCCCGGCCCTCGGAGCGCGCCTCTGCTCCCGGCGCGGGGGCTCCGAGCCCGCGACCCCCGCTCCCGCAGCCCGCCGGGGCTCAGCCCCGCCGCAGCTGTCCCGGCCGCGGCCCCTGCTCGGGGCTCGGCTCCTCTGCCCCGCCCGCCCGAGGCGGGGCCGTCTCTCTCTGGCCGTGTCCGCGTCCCCGCCGCAGCATGAAGCGCTTCCTGGCGCTCTTCGGCAAGGGGCGGGGGGCGGCGGCGCCCGGCGGCGCTTCCCTGGCCTGCGTGGGCGCTCGCTACGAGCTTCGCGAGGAGGAGCTGAGCGAGCTGCACCGCGCGGCCGCCCGCGGAGACCTGGCTGCGCTGCGGCGGCTGCCGACACGCGGCCTCGACGGGCGCGACAAGGCCAAGCGGTGAGGGGGGCGGCGCCGGCCGGGGCTTTGCCGGCTCTTCGCGAGGGCCTGGCCGGGCGTGGAGGGCGCGTGTGCTCGAGGCTGCTGCGGGGAAGGCCGGGTGGCAGGCCCTGCCCCAGCAGCACCGCCCGAGGCTGCTGTGCTGCTCTTGGAAAGCCCGTGTCCCCGGCGTGCGGCACTCTGTTGCCACGCAAGCGGTGCTGGCGCAAGCCGCAGGGCGCCTTGGCGAAGGCTGGAGGTGGCCAACCAAGCCTGGGTGGTCCTTGCTGGGCAGCGTGGGTGGTGCTGTTGGAGGCAGCGGGCGGTTGCGCGGGCAGAGGGATGGAGGGCAGCCGCTTGCGCCCGGCAGCGTGGGGCTGCGTGGGCAGACCGCTGTGCCTGGGCGCAGGAGCCCCTTTGCAGGGAAGCGGGTGCGGAGCTGCGGGAAGCGGGTGCTGCGTGGGGTGGGGGTGACTTTTCCTAGCCCCTCCCTCTGGGCTTGGGGTGTGCAGCTGCTGCCGTTGCTGCCGGAATGGGCGACTCTTTCTAAGCTGCTCTTGTGGCTGCGGACAGCGGTGGCCCTAGGCCCGGGACAGAGGCAGGAGCGGTGTGTGCAGCTCGGCGCGTGTGTGCGTGTTAATGGAATGTGTTGCCTTTGTAGGACACCCCTGCATCTCGCTTGCGCTAATGGGCACTCGGAGATCGTGTCCTATTTAGTGGAGAAGAAGTGCAAGCTGGATGCGCGGGACGGCTACAAGAGATCTCCACTGATGAAGGTACGTGGAGCACGGGAGAGCTGTTGAGGGAGGGCTTCCAAGCTGCACCCAGAGCGCTGCGTCTCTGGGGTGATGCGTGATGTTGGGACAGGTGGAGACTGTGTTGCGATTGGCGCAGAATGGGCCCACGTTGCCTCCTCGGGGAAGGCCGGGGTTGCTTTGTGCGCTTGGCCGGCTGTGGGAGCGCTGAGGGAGGGAAACGTAGTTGCTGGGAAGGCTTCCTTTTCTTTGCCGTGTTGCTTGCAGGCAGTGCAGTGCCAGCAAGAAGAATGCGTGGCCATTCTGCTGGCGCGTGGTGCCAACCCTAATCTTGCCGACGTTACCGGCAACACTGCCCTTCACCTGGCTGTCCTTGCTCGTAACACCTCTCTAGCAGGGCAGCTAGTGGAGCACAGCGCCCTTCTCGAGGCTAAGGATAAGGTAAGTGTAGAATGTGGGTGAGGCTGCTCTCGGAAAGAGAGAGTGGCTTTCCCTGGCTGTTTGGTTCTGACTGGGGGCGCTTTATGCTTGCAGATGGGCTGCACGCCCCTTGCCCTTGCCGTGTCGGGTGGTCACGGCGAGATGGTGGAGTTCCTGCTTGGCAAAGGAGCTGATGTGAACGCTCGAGACCAGTCTGCCAGGTGAAGGGCTTGTCCGAAGAGCGTGTCCGGAGGCCCCGTTCCTTCCGAGTTGTGCTGTGCTTCCATGTAGCTGCCTTTGCTTTGCTTCTGCCTGTGGGAAAGGGGGAAGCAATTGTTGTGGGAGCAAAGAGGGCTGAAAGGCATGCGAGTGAAATGTCTGCGTTGGCTCCGAGCTTTCCTCTCCTCTTTTGGATGCTCTAGGACCCCTTTAATGCGGGCTGCTTCGACTGGGAACAGGAGCATCCTAGACACTCTTCTTCGCCATGGTGCTGATCTTTCCCAGAAAGATGTTGCTGGGTGGACGGCGGAGGAGTATGCTAGGACTTTTCTGCATGCTCGGTAAGTGCTTTAGGTGACGTTAGAGTTGCTGAGGTGTGTGAATGTGCGTGTTGGCTTATGGACGCTCTTGTTAAGAGCAGCAAGGTTTAATGATGTGTGGAGACGTCTGTGGAAGCTGGGCAAAAGGGCATGTTCTGGAACATGTAGTGTCAAGTGTGAACCGGGAGGTTTTCCTTGACTCCACCCCGACTGCTCGGTCAGGTTTCAAGTTGGTGGTGCTGAGCTGAGCTGTGAGCAATAGCGAGCCTGAAAAGTGTGCTTTGGGCAAGTGGAGTGTATACGAAGCCCTCCCCAGAGCAGCGCATGAGACCAAATGCAGAGGTCCTTTCTTCTGCCGCTTCCCCTTGCCCTGGGCCTGTAGCAAGGGGAGCAGGAAGGGCGGGTGTGCGTGGGTATGTGTAACTAGCCCATGTGTGTCAGCTTGCCAGATGGCTCTGAATAGGCGTAGCGTGGAGAAGCAGTGGCTCGTTGTGTCCTAGAAGAGCCGTGTACAAGGATGCCGTTGGGTTTGGTGACAGTCCTTCCTTTCTTCCTGTCTGCAGCGTTGGTGAAGAGCTGGCAGAGTGCGCGCAGAGGGCGCGTGCAGGCGGCCCAGTAGGCATGGCAGGACTCAGCTCGCCTCCCGGAGCAGGAGCTGCTGCCTCTGCATCGGGCGCCTGTGCTGCGGCCAGCGGAGGTAGGATCCTTAAGCGTGGAGGAACTGCTGGGGCTCTGCGTGTGCGTGTGCGTGTGCGTGTGGTGCGAGTAGTTGAGCACTTCATTAGCTTCCTATCCCGTCAGCGCCCCGCAGCGTTTGCTAACTGTCTGCTCCCAACGCGCGTTTGTCCCATGCTAGTATTTTGTTGAGGAAGCTTAGAAGGAAATGTAAGGGCAGTGTTGATTTTCTTTGCTAATGTCCTTTGAGGGGAAGGGGGTTAGAATTCAGTAGGGTGCGAGAAGTCAAGGGCAGGTTGGGGCCTGCTTTTGTCCCTGCTGTCTTGTGTGACTGTTCCCCTGCAGCGTGGCCTGCAGAAGTGCCTGTGTTAGGTGCTTGTGGGCCGTGTTGACTTCTGAAGGTCTGACATGCTAAGAATTAATCGTGTCAATTAATGTTTTCACAGTGGGAGAGGAGCTTTCCCGTGAATGCTTTGTAAGGTGAGGCTTGAACAAGCGCTTCCCCCCAATCCTTTCCCCTGCCTCAGAAGAGGAGAGCCTGGAGAGAGACACAGTCCTTCTTGTCTTAACTTTTCAAGCATTCAAGATACTGATGACGAGGAGAGCGAGGACAACTCCGTTCCTGCCTCCGAATTAGAAAGACGCCGTTTAGCTGCCAAGGTGAAGTGGCCCAAGAGGCAGAATTTCTGTGGAATGAGTGAGTGGTTTGGAGGGCTGAGCTGTGTGGATTTGAGCGAAAGGGCGCTTGCAGTGCGGTGGCTTTGCTCCTGCAAAGCGGTCTCCTGCCTGGCCCCCTTCCTGCTGCTGTGAGCTACTTCCTCCAAGTCTGGTAGCCGTGGCAGAGCACGCAGCAGTCTGGTGGTCGGGGCAGAAGAGCACTAGGTGACAAGAGAAATGACCGCACAGTCTTGATGTGCGTGAGATTTCTAGAGAATGAAAGCTGATGAGCTCCTAGATTACCTGTTCCTTTGTCCTGCAGACCTTGCTGTCGGTTTCCAGGAACAAAGGGGTGGTAGAATTGTGACTGATGTGGGAGAAAGGCATTTATTGTTCAAAGTGGGCTGAGGTGCTTCATCCCCTGGCTCTCCTGTCCTCCTTGTGAGGTTCCTCAAGTGTGCTCAGCAGGGAGCTCCTGTAGCCGGTGTCTTTGTCTCCTGGCACATGGGAATGGCATTCCAGGCTCACGTGCGCCTGATCTCCCGCTGCCTGTTTCCCCTCTGATGATGTCTCTTTATTTTTGCTGTTTCTCCTGCAGAAGAGGTGTTTGGCACTGGGACTGTGCAGCGATTCTGAGGATTCCGAGGATGATGCTGGAAGGCACCCTGCAGTGCTGGAGATGCAGGCAAGATTTCCTTCTTCTCCTGGTTGCCCTCTTGTCAGTGAGCTTTGAGAGGGTGTCGCAGATGCCGTCTGCGAGGAGCTACTGCAGCACAGGGAGATGTGCTAGTGGGTTGAAGAGTGCCCGTGAGGAAAGGGAGGGAAGCTGGACTAAGGCTGTCGGAGAAGCAGGCAGCTGTTGCTTGTCCTGGGTGTAAAGAAGGGGCAGATGGGGAGTGTGCTCGTGCGTGTCGCCGTGTTGTTGAAGCTGGAGTCAGAGTGTGTCTAGGCCATGCTTGTGAGGGGCAGAGCAGCATGTCTGTGGTGCTGGCTATTGCTGTCTGCCCAAAGGCATTCCTGTGGAAAACCTGCAGGCCTTTCTTTGCAGCAGACAAGAGAGAACTCTCCTGTGTAGTAACCCAGGGAAATGAAGCATTTTGCAGTGTGAATTGCCGCTGCAGAAGATGCTTCTTTCTGTTCTTTGCAACACTTTCTTTTTTTTTCCTGACCTCTCTTAGGAAGCATCATCTGAAAAGGATGGAGAGGAAGGTGCTGGTGGTCCTCAGGATAAAGATGCTGCAGGATCAGTGGCTGGTGAGAAGGATGAGTTAGTAAACACGGGTCCTGCTGTGTGTTTGCTTGTTGGGGCTTTCCTGATGGAGGAGAGCAGCAGAGTGAAAGAAGCACTCATGGTGTGCCCTTCCTTCTTTCCCTTGTAGATGTTTCCTTGGCAGCGGGAGCGGAGCAGGAGAAAGACGGAGACTCCCTCTTGGATTCTGAGGTGCTTTCTGTTGGTTTTTGTTGTTGCAGAGGAGCGGGGGAAAGGGTGTGTGTGCTCCTGCATATTTGAATGTAGGTGAATGTAGGCTCAGCCTGTGTCCAGGCTGCACTTCTGAGAGTCTCTGTTGAAGAGGAACAGCATGTCTGTGACACTGGGTATTGCTGTGCACAGAAACATCCTCCTAAGGGAGGAGTGCAGGCCTTGTAAAAGAAAAGTGAGAACGTTTTTCCCTGTACAGGTACAGGGAATAGAAGTACTTTGCACGGTGTCCTTTCCTGTGCAACGGGTGCTTCTTTCTGTTCCTTCCAACTCTTTTGGCTGGCCTCTTTCAGGAGGAATCACCTGCACGGGATGGGGAGGAAGCAGCAGGTGGTCCTCAAGTTGCAAATGCTGCAGCAGCCCTCCCTGTCAGTAGAGGTGAGTTCAGAAGCGTTGAGCCCCTGTGTTTGTTTGCGCCTTGGTCTGAGTCAGTGAATGCCGGTGATGAGCTGCTGCTGAGATGGGAAAGCCCCAATTCTGCCCTTGCCAGCAAATGCCAGGGCAGAGGGGAAGGCCAAGTGAGGAAGATGTTTTGTGGAAGTGCTGGAGTGCAAGGAGTGTTATTTCGTGGTGACTTCCTGCCTGTGTGAGGATGTGGGAGGAAGGGTGAGAACACAGTGGTGCGGCTCAGAGTGAGGATGCTCTTGAATGACGCTGCTTTTTCTTCTTTTTTTAAACACTCTGGTAACAGCATTATCTGTCCCTTGGCTGTGGGTGTTGCCTGATGGAGGAGAGCAGCAGAGTGAGAGAAGCACTCATGGTGTGCCCTTCCTTATTTCCCTTGCAGATGTTCCATCGGCAGCAGGAGCGGAGCCGGAGGAGGACAACGATTCTCCCTGGGATTCTGAGGTGCTTTCAGCGGGGGGCACAGTGGGTTCTCCATGGGGGGATCTTCTCAGGAGGTTGCTCTGGGTGTGGGCCCTGCATCTAGGAGGCTCTGCTCCTTCTTTGGCTGCTTCTGCAATACGTTTGTTCCAGTGAACTGGAGCAGCTTTAGCTGTGTGCAAGCTGCTCCACGAGGCTTGTGAGGAAGCAGGGTCTGGGAATGTCCGAGCTCTCATAGCAAGTGGCCCTTGCATGGGATTTGTAGTGCAATACTCAAAGGGTCCAGATTCTGGCTCTGCAAGAGTTTGGTGGGGTTGCTGTTTCTTTGCCAAAGTATCCATGAAAAGGACAGTGTATGGAATCCTGCAGCCAAGTAAGAAGCCCAACAGCAATAACGTGGGTTTTGACTTGGAGCGCTGTTTTGGGTAAAAAAGTGCAAGGGAGGAAAGAGGCGGAGTTGGACTAAGGTTACTGAAAAGCAGGCAACTGTTGGTTTTCATTGGTGCAAAGGAGAGGGGAAAGGGTGTGTGTGCTCCTGGGTATTGGAACGTGGGTGAAGGCAGGCTGAGACTGTGCGCAGGCTGCGCTTGTGAGGGTCTCTTCAGAAGCAGAAGAGCACATATGTGACATTGGGTACTGCTGTCTACTCAAACGTCTTCTCAAGGGAGGAGTTGCAGGCCTCAAAGAAAGGAAGTCAGACCATTTTTCCCTGTGTGGGTAGAGGGAAGTAGTTTGCAGGGTGTCTATTGCCTGCACGGGGAGTGCTTCTTTCTGTTCTTTGCAACTGTTTTGGCTGGCCTCTTTCAGGACGAAGCACCTGCAAGGGATGGAGAGGAGGCCGCTGATGGTCCTCAGGATACAAACGCTGCAGGAGCCCCGGCTTGTGTGCGAGGTGAGTTGAAGGGCACGTTGAAGGCCACGTCTTGTTTGGTGGCTGTGAGGGCCAATGCATGGAAACGGTGCCGTGCTTGTGAGACGGGGCAGCCCCGATTCTGCCCTTGCCACCAAAGGAGAGGGCGGAGGGCACGTCAGCTGAGGGAGGCGTTTTGTGGTAGTGCTGGAGTGCAAGGAGCACTGTTTCTTGGTGACTCGCTGCGCACGTGGGGATATTTTGTGTAGTGCTTTGAGGACCCCTCCGTTGCGATGCGAATGGACTGTGGGTGCCAGACTCTGGAGCGCGAGTTTGGGAGAGCAGCTGCCCGCACGGCTCCCTCCTCCAGGACTCCGGCCTTGCAGAGCCGCGTTTGGGTGCTCGCTGCCCCTCTGTTGGGTGTTGGTTGTAGCTGTGTGAGCTGTCCTGCTGGGCTTGGGCGACTTCTGCTGCAGAGAAGGGCAGGGGAAGGGGTGAGAACACAGTGGTGGGGCTCAGAGTGAGGATGCTCTTGAATGACGCTGCTTTTTCTTCTTTTTTTTAAACACTCTAGTAACAGCATTATCTGTCCCTTGGCTGTGGGTGTTGCCTGATGGAGGAGAGCAGCAGAGTGAGAGAAGCACTCATGGTGTGCCCTTCCTTATTTCCCTTGCAGTTGTTCCATCGGCAGCAGGAGCGGAGCCGGAGGAGGACAACGATTCTCCCTGGGATTCTGAGGTGCTTTCAGCGGGGCGCACAGTGGGTTCCCCGTGGGGGGATCTTCTCAGGAGGTTGCTCTGGGTGTGGGCCCTGCACGGAGGGGGCTCTGCTCCTTTTTGGCTGCTTCTGCCATACGTTTGTTCCAGTGAACTGGAGCAGCTTTAGCTGTGTGCAAGCTGCTCCACGAGGCTTTCGAGGAAGCAGGGTCTGGGAATGTCCGAGCTCTCATAGCAAGTGCCTTATTAGAAATGCATAGTGCATGCTCCAAGCTTTTTCTTCCTATGTGTGTAACTATTTCATTAGGATAGTATTGGAGAGCTGGGTGAGGAGCTTGCTGATGCTCCTAAAAAGCAGTCGCCAGCAGAAGCCTTGCTGGAAGCTGCCCCACGTTCCTGCCGGGACCTGGAGGAAGAGCAAGGGCAGCTGCAGAAGGAGTTGGCCAGGGTTAAAGGCAAGGTAGGCAAATGCCATAACAACAATAATGAGCGTAACAGGGCTGTTCTTCCTCTGTAAATGATGAGAAGGACAAGGCAGCATTCTGAGCACAGGTACAAGTGAGATGTGATGAAGTCAGTAGTTCCGCACTGCCGTAACCCATGAGGGCGGTGGAGCCTTGAGCGGAACGACGTGCTCTTCTTCATGTGCTGTGCTGTGCAGGGCAGTGTAGTTTGAGAGCTGCAGAAAGCGCTCTTTTCCCTTGTCAGTCGGAGCTGTCTGCTTGTAGGAAATCAGAATGGGGACAGGAGAGGCCAGTAGGAAAGAGGGTGAAGCACCAGAGTTTGGGAGATTTGACTTGGGAGTCAAAGCAGTGTGTAAGATGCTGAAGATGAAGCTGACTCCCATGGTTCCTGGTTTGACAGTTGCAGGAATCGGAAGAGCGGCGTCTCCAGTCTGAGCGGTCTGTTGAGGAGTTGAAGAGAGCCCTGGCAGAGAAGCAAGGAGAATCAATGGCTGCTTCCCCGCAAGAGCAAGAACGTGGCACACTGCTCTTCACCATAAAGCTCTTGAGGGAAAAAGTTGGACGGTGAGGAAGTGCCAGAGTGAAGCAAGGCTTTGCTTTGTGGGCTGGTGTAAAGGCAACGGGATTACCTTGCTGCATCCCAGCAAGGGAATGTGGGACTTGGAGGGAGGCTTTTGCTTGAGATGTTGTTAGTTCACAGTGTGGAGTGGGTATGTGTGCTCTGTGGGGTTCCCATACTGAGCCCTATGTTTCCTTTGAAGGCTTGAGTTTGAAAAAACAGGGCTGGAGGTGACAGCGCGCCATGAGACTGCCAGGGTGGAAGCTCTTCAGAAAGAGCTGCGCAGCTCTGCCTCTGTAAGCGACTCCTGACCTTTCCTTTTCATGAGCTCCTGAGCCTACTTGTGTGTGTGTGTGTGGACAGTTAGAGAAGAGATTGCGTGGCCTTGGAGTGTGCTGTGGAAGGGGAAGCTCCTCCCGCCCGTGTTCATTGCTGCCCCTTCATACTGCGCATGCTTCTGTCTTTCTCCCTGGAGTGAATGGCTGAGGCAATGGTTGCTAACAATTTGGGGGTCTTCTCTGAATATCACTGAAGTATTTGCGAGTGATGAAAGAAAGCAGGATCTGTAGGAGAAAATCAATGAGCGCAAGAAGGCATTTCTGTACTAAGCATAGAGGTTGAGCAAGTAAGACCCAGGAGCCAGTGGGAAGGAGTGAAATATTTAGGGGGCGAGGAAAGCTTGAATGAAGATCTTGAAATGGAGCTGAAACTAAACGAGGGAACCTTTTGACAAACTGTTCTGCAATGCAACACAGAGCTGGACCTGAAAGACAGAATGGTCAGGACTGTCCTCCTAACTGGAGCAGCCAAGGGAGAGCAAAGCTAGACGAGGAACAGGGACTGATTCATTCTGCTCCCACTTGGGCTCTGCTCTTCAGGAACTTGAACGCCATGAGGCATCGAGAAGCCATGTTGAGCCTAGATAATTGTAATGCCACAAAAAGAATGAAGTGTAGCCCCATGTCAGGCAAAGGCTTTTGGTTATGCTTGAGGACCTGTGCAAGATCAAGAAAGCAAATGAATGTATGATAAGGCAAGAATCTATGCAGGAAAGATTGGCTTGGCTCAGCTCCTTTTGCTCAGCTCTTTTTCTTTGTTGAACAAGGAGAAGATATGCAGAACAAGGCGGGTCATCACAGAAGGAGTAGTGAGGGCTGTCCAGGAGAGTTTATATGATCTTGTCAAGAACGTCAGCGCTGACCCTGAAAAGCAAGCCTACCTGAAGGAGGGGAGAGACAGGGGATCCCGTGCCAAATGTCCTGACTTAAGAGAAGGAGCCTCTCCATATGAGACTGACAAAGTAGAAAAGAGGACACGAGACCCCTCTGGTTTTGTAAAGGATTATAAAGACAAAGGAAGATTTGTCAGTTCTTGAAATAATGTTACTTTTCTGAAGGTCCCCAGGCATACGCTGCCTGCGTGGGAATGCACCGTGCAGGGTTTGGTCTGCTTTGTGGTGTTTCTCTTGGAATTTTGGAGGGTGTTGGCAAAGAGGGGGAAAGGCTGCAATCTGAGCAGAGATCAGAGGATGATAGCGTAATCTAAACTGTGGTGTAAAAATATTCAGGCTTTTTCTTTTCATTTCTTCCACCTAATCTTTTTGGTGTCGCAGCGGGCGAGTCCTTTTATTTGGTGTCCATGTGTTGCACTGGTGACACAAAGGAGCGTTTCGAAAGTAAGAAGCACCCGGTGTGCAAGGGCTGAGAAGAGGAGATGCAGGGAAGTGCAGTGATGGGGGAAAGGGGGGAGAGTGTTCTGAGGAAAACTGCTGCTAAGGAGGACTGAGAGGAGGAGTGGGATCAAGCTGACTGTAGCTGAGTGGAGAGCAGCAAAGGAAGGGAAGGAGAAGAGCTGACAAAAGACTGTGCTCAGAGTGCCCAGCAAAGGCTAAAGGGGGATATTTGGTCTTCTGATGAGAAAGACTCATTTCTCCCTAAGTGGGTATTGCAAGTGAAGAGCACTAGTATTGTGCAGGTGTTTGTTAATCTCTGTGTGTCTGGAGGGCTCTAAGGGGGCTGCAGTTGCTCAGGAAGCTGGTTTTGCTCACAGTCCAAAACTTTGAGTTCCCCCTCTCCTGATGCGGTCCTATTTCTTCCTCTGAGGCTTTCCAAAAGATGGCCCAAGCCGAGAGAATGGCTGCTTGGCAAATCAGTCCAAGTGTCTGCCTGCAAATGGACACGGTGCACAAGTGTGCACTGTGCTGCTCTGCAGAGTGTTTGCCTCATTCTGTGTGTGTGAAAAGGCCTGGTCCAAGTGTGGCTCTCGGGTGGAGAGAGACTTTTGTCCAGAGTCTGACAATGGCTGGAAGGGAATGAAGGCGGGGGTAGGAGTGAGGGGTAGGGAGATGCCTGAGAAAGGTCTGGGTGATGGGAGAAGGGGAAGAAACATAGTAGTCCTTTGGGGAGCTACTTCTGGGAAGAGTCGTGTAATGTAACAGGAAAAGCAAAAGCACAGTGCACGGTGCAAGGCTTTTCCTGCGATGCGTGTCCTTATTCCATCAGGGCAGGGTCAGGGAGCTGGAGCAGGAGCTCGCCGATGCCCGCAGAAAGCAGGCGCTGTCCGAAGCCTCGCTGGAAGCTGCCACGCGTGCTCGCCGGGAGCTGGAGGAGGAGAAAATGCAGTTGCAAAAGGAGTTGGCCAGGGTTAAAGGCAAGGTAGGCAAAGGCTGTGACTAGCCCGAGGACCCTGACAACCCTGTTTTCCCCTGTAACCAATGAACAAGCAGCGGGATGGGAGAGGCCAGTATGAAAGAGGACGAAGCAACAGGGTTTTTCAGAGGTGACCTGCGAGTGAAAGCAGGTGCCTTGAGTGTGTGAAGAGGAAGCTGACTAGCGTGGGTCCTGGTTTGACAGTTGCAGGAGCTGGAAGAGCAGCTTCTCCAGTCTGAGCGGTGTGTTCAGGATTTGAAGAGAGCCCTGGCAGAAAAGCAAAGGGAAGCATTGGCTTTTTCTGAGCAACTGCAAGAATGTGAGAAGGCCTGCTTGGAAATGGAGAGCCTAAAAGTGCTGAAAGACAAAGTGGAAAGGTAAGGAGTTGGCACAGTGAAGCAAGGCTGTGCTTTGTGGGAGGGTGTAAAGGCAACGGGGTTAGCTTGCTGCTTGAGAGCAAGCAAATCTGGGATTTGGAGGGAGGTGTTTGCTTGAGATACCGTCAGTTCACAGTTTGGAGTGGGTGTCTGTGCTCCGCTGGGTTCCCATACTGAGACCTATGTTTCCTTTGAAGGCTTGAACTTGAGAATGGGAGGCTGGAAGGCAGAGCTCACCAACAGACAGCTAAAATCGAAGCTCTTCAGAAAGAGCTGCACAGCTTTGCCTCTGTAAGCTACTCCTGCCCTTTCATTTTCACAGGATCTAATATGAAGCCCTGGGTTTGTGGATCAGAGTCATGTGTGTAGTTCAATAACAGCACGTGCATCTGAGCAAATTGCTGGCATTTTCTTAAACACAGATGCACGTGCATGTCTGCAGTCTATGTTTATGTGCTGTTCCAAGGAGAACAGTACTTGGCCATTTTGAACTCATAGGAAGCCACGAGCTTAAAGACGAGCTGGCAAAGCTTAGCTGTTGGCAGCAGACAGAGAGCAGACATCAGCTGTGCAGAGGCACAGTGGTGTGGACAAAATAAGTTATGTTTAGGTTCACTCTGAAGCCTGAAGCAGCTCTGTAGTGTAACAGGAAAGAAGAGAAAGCGGAATCTGTGGTCCAAGCCTTTTCTTCCTATGCATGTAACTATGTCCACAGGACACGGCCAGACAGCTGGAGCAGGAGCTTGCTGAGGCTCGTCGAAAGCAGCTGATGTCAGAAGCCTCTCTGGAAGCTGCCACACGTGGTTGCAAGGACCTGGAGGAAGAGAAAGGGCAGTTGCTAAAAGAGTTGGACAGGCTTAAGGGCAAGGTAGGCAAAAACAGTAACTACCTTAATGAGCCTGACAATGTTGTTTTTCCCTGGCAAATGATGAACAAGCAGAGGGCAGTATTCTGAGAACAGGTGCCAGGGGGACCTGAGCAAGTCAGTCATTGCGGCCTGTCATAACCCACGAAGTGGGTGAAAGCTGGAACCAAATGACCTGCTCTTCCTCCTCCACCGGGCAGGGTGCTGTAGTGTGAGAGCTGCAGAAAGCAGCATCCCTCCTGGATAGGTGGGGCTTTGCATGGTCCACGTGAAGCAGCATCTCAGGCAGGTGCTCTGAATGGTCGCGCTGGCTGAGCCTGCACTGGGCCTCACGTCCACAGCGGAGATTGAAGGGCCTCAAAGTGACTCACTTGCCTAGTGCAATAGCCCTGGTGCCTAAGTTTGGCAAGGTCTTTGCTGTGCACTCCCTGTGGAAGGAAGCGGATTGGTGTTGGGGCGGTGTTGGGGACTGCTTGTAGGAAGACAAGATGGGGATGGAAGAGGCTAGTAGGAGAGAGGGCAAGGCAAGAGGATTTGGGAGAGATGACTTGGGAGTCAAAGCACTTGGCTTGTCTGTATGTAAATGCAGCTGAGTAGCGTGGGTGCTGGTTTGACAGTTGCAGGAGTCGGAAGAGCAGCGCCTTCAGAGTGAGCATTGTGTTGAGGAGTTGCAGGCGGCCCTGTTAGAAAAGCAGAGGGAAGCAATGGCTTCTTCCAAGCAACTGCAAGAGCTTGTGGAAGCCTCCTTGGAAAGAGCTAGCCTAAAGCAGCTGGAAGAACGAGTGGGGCGGTAAGGAACTGCCCGGTGAAGCAAGGCTTTGCCTGCCGGGGTGGTGTAAAAGCAAGAGGAAGAGCTGGCTGCATGGCAGCAAGCCCATCCAGAATTTGGAGGGCCGTTATTTCACAGTGCTGTCTCCCTGTGTTTCCTTTCAAGGCTTGAGCTTGAAAAGGTGAGGCTGGAAGGGAGAAGCGACCAACACACGGCTCGAATTGAAGCCCTGCAGAAAGAGCTGCACAGCTCTGCCACTGTAAGCTCCTCCTCAGCTTTCTTCTTCATGAGCTCCTGAGCCTAGCTGTGTGTGTATGTGGGGACATTCTGGGAAGAGATTTTCCTGGGGAGCCCAGGGGGACATCATTTCTGGCAGTCCGCAGGGGATCGGCTCTGCTTTGTCCCTCTCCAAGGCCTTCTGGTGTTGAGAGGTTCCCTGGCTACTATGCGGCCTGAGCAGCGTGCGAGGAGAGGCTTTGACACTCATGTGCTGCTTTGACCGCCTGCTGCTTTTTGGCTGTCCTGGTGCTTAAGCCCTCAGGCAGTAGCACTTGTTGCTGTCCTAAGGGCGAGTTAGCTCGTGGAATTGCTTTGGTGCCAAGCAAAGCCCGAGGCGGCATCCTCAGGCTGTGACAAGGGAGACTTCATTGCCAAACCTCTGACACCTTCCCTGTTTACTGACTGTGGATTCCTTGGCTCAAAGGTGTCAATCCATAAAGGAATGGCACAGGCGTAGGCAGTGTTGTGTGCTTGGGCCGAGTTAGGAGACAAGCCCTTAATGAAGGAGAACTGCTCCAGGGCTCAAACTGGGGGTCGATTGTAAAGGAGTAGTGAGATGGAGAAATGTTGGTGGCATTTTGCTTCGCTAATACCCCTTGAATGAGGTGCAAGCGTGAGTCTGGGAAGCATCAGTGTGGCTTTTTTGTTCCTTAGGTTCATAAGAGCCTGGAAGATCTGCTCTCTGCCTTACAGACAAGACACGTGCCTCTGAAAGAAGACAAATATCAGCAGGTACATGAAGGGTTGCTCTGACTTCCCTCTTCCAGTCGATGATTTTCTTTCCTTTTGGGTGCGTGCAGGCAGCTACACTGTTCACGAACTCTGTAACCTTGAACGCCCAGGACTGTTGCCTAGTGATGGCGGCTGATTCCCCTGAAGCTCGAACTTAAGCTCTGCTGTCCACTGATGTGGATAGCTAAGTACCACCTGCTGGTGCCAGGGGGACAGAGGAAGCTGTTTCTCAGGCTCTTTTGCACCTTTCTCCCCTGGGCCGCTCATAGCAGGTGGCCTTCAGTTTTGAGGAGTGCAGGGCAGGGGAATTGTGTCTGGCCGGCGTCCGTTTGTTTCCCTTGAGATTCGCCTGTGTGGTGGGGAAAGGGAGGTCCTGGACTTGCCGTGGGAATTCTGTGCCCTGGCCCTCTGTGGCCGCCCCTGGCCTAGCAGAGAGAGACGTCCTACAAGTTCTTTGTGAGGAACACCCTGTGCAGCTGGCGCTGGCGGATGGCATTACTGAGCTGCGTATGTGCTTTCTCCTTCCTGTGTGCAAAGTGTGAGAGTGAAGGAAAGGCAGTGAAGAAGGGGGCAGAGAGGAAACAAGCAGCAGAAGCCCAGCTGGAGGAGGCAGTGAAGAAAAACATGGAGCTGCAGGAAGAATGCAGCAGGTATGGCTTTTTAGCATTTGTAAGAAATACCGGCTAAGCTGGGAGTCAAGGTTCCTTTAATTGACTCAGAGACTATGAGTACGTAACGGTTTGTGAGCAACCTCAAGGGGAATGCTTCTTTGTTTTTTGGGGTTTTTTGTTTGTTTGTTTTTGTTTTTGTTTTTGTTTTTTTTTCCCATGGCTTTCCTATTTTACTCCCTAATTGGCTGTGCAGGTCCAAGAGGCTTCTGGAGAAAGCTCTGAAGAAACTAAGGACCTATGAGAGGCGCGAGAGCGAGTCCCAGCTGAATCTACAGGCCAAGCTGAAGGACGCACCTTCTGGAGGGGGCAGCGAAGATGACATATTAAGAACAAAGGTGAGCTGTGGTTCGTTGTTTCTGTGTGTTTGTTTTGGAAAGCTGTCTCGTTTCTTCTCCTGATTTCTGTATTCACATGCACGTTCACGTGGTGGCTGTGTTTGGAAATGAAGGGGCTTTCTTCTGATCCCTGGAAATGTCTGACTAATCTTTCCGAAAGGGCAGGAGTGCCACGGTGCCAGGGTGGTGGTGTGGAAAAGGTGAATTTCTGAGGAGAGAGGAAACCGTTAGAGTAGCAGTTGACCTTTGGGGACTTCTGGAAACCTGATACTTCCTAAAAGTTCTTGGAAAGAAGCTACCGCTTGGTCCCAGAGCGAATAGGGCTTCTTTGTCCATGGCTTAGAAAGCTGCTTTCTGGAGGAGTGTTGACAAAGTCAGGCAATGCCGACTGTGAGACAAGTCTGGAAGACCCCTGGCAGCCCCGCTGCATGCAAAACACCCCACGTGATGTGTGCTCCTGAGGAAAGGAGAAGGAGCCTAGCTCTGTGGATGTGTGATCTCCTGGGAGTGAAGCCTTTATTGGCTAGGGGAGTGCTGGAGGAGACCTGAGAAGGGCAGGAAACTTGAGGTGGTCTTTTGGGAAACCTTTAAAAGAGGTGCTGCTTTTGGCAGAGGAGCATGGCTTTCACTTGGTTTTAAAACGGAGCGAGCTGGTGACAAGCAGAGTCTCAGCGCACAGCCTGCAGGGTCTGCAAAGAACTGCGTATGCTTAAGGCTCTCTGTGTGTCCCTTGGCTGTGTGCAGGTGCAGGAACTTTGCAAGCGGCTCTCTGCAGAGCAGAGAAACTCAAGGCAGCTCAAGAAAGCAAACGAAGGTTTGCGGGAAGAGTTGGCTTGCATGCATGGGAGCCATGCACAGCTGCGGAAGAGGAAGCGGCAGCTGGAAGAAGAGGTGGCTGCCCTCCGGTGCCGTGTAGAGAGCAGCACGCCAGACCTCAGCCACATCAAAGAGCACAAAAGAGAGACTGAAGAAGAGGCCGAGCGACAACTAAGGCAAAAACTACGGGAAGTCAATCTCTTTCTGCAGGTAAACGTACTTGGCACTGGCATGCACAGTCCATTTGTTCGTTTTCCTTCATCTCTTCTGTACTAGTGTCCTTCTCCAGTGTATCCAGCTTGTGCTGGTCAGGGCTGTGGGTTCATGGACTCTTTATATCTGGAGGAGTCTGTTGAAGGCCGTGAGCTTGTGGAACGCTTGTCCTCAGCCATTCCGGGCATCACCATCTTTCCGCACATTAGTGCCTGGAGAATCAGGGAACAGCGTTAAGAGAAGGGACTAGCGTCTTGCCGAGAGAGAGGTGGCTTCTTAGTCCGAGCTTTGATTGGAAACCAAAATACATAAACGTTGTGCTAAGAGCAGGTTTCCACCAGTGAACAGAAAGCATTGCGTAACGTGGTGCCTCTGGCTGTGGCCGTGGATTCTTGAGGGCAGTGAGGAGGCGCCTGAGTAAGGCTGTGCTCTTCCAAGGGGGTGTGTGGAAACTGTCGCCGGGCATGGGGGGAAAGTTCTTCTTCCCTGGAGGCTGAAATGGCACCATCTGCTTCAGACACAGGCAGCCACCCAGGAGCAGGTGGAACAAAGAAGAGCCGCTGCTGAAGCTTCCCTGGTAGGACGAATGCAGCAGAGAATCAGGGATCTGGGAAATGAACTGGCTCTCAGCAGACGCCTGCAGCAAGGCAGAGTTATTGGAGGCCTTGCGGAAGCCGCTGCTGCCTACCCTCCTGAGCTGGGCAGCAGCCGCTCTTTGATGCTGAACGCAGCGGGCAATGCTTCCTGTGTGGCAGACAGAGTGGAAGCTCAAATGGCTGAGGTAAGGCATTGGACATGCACGCTGTGCTCGAATGAGCTGCCCACAGAGTATGAATGAGCAGGGTTCAGCTTTTAAGGGGAAAAGGAGCACGCATTCCTGCCTAGCTCCGGGACACCCAGTCTGCTAGTGCAAACAGCATTGGTGCCCCTCACAACTGGGCGAGCACAGTCCCCTGGATCGCCCTGAGAGACTCCACAAGGCAATGCTCAGAGCCTGCTGCAACCTCAGCGATAGCTCTGGTCCGAGTGTGCCCCAGCCTTTGCAGTGTGTGTGGAGAGCACGGTCCTCACGGAATGGTGAGGTTTGGGGCCCGTGTGGCAAGAGTTGGACAAGAGGGCGAAGCATTCTTCACTGAATGCCATGATCCATTCCCTGCTTTGCACAGAGTGGAGGCAAGGGCAAGCTCTCCTCTTCCATCTTTTACAATCCTGGGAAGGCTTCAGGCAGCTCCAGTTGTGACTCAGTGCTGTGGTGCCTGCAGCGTAGCAAGGGTCCTGTTGAAAGGAGATGCCTGCGGGCTGTAGCTGTCCCCATGCCTGTAGTGTTCTGAAGCTGAGCTGCTCGGCTTTGGGCATTGCCTTGTGGGGGTCTCAGAGGGTGATCCAGGTGACTGTCCTCAGGCACTCCTGTGGCTAAACAGCAAGTCAGCAGAGCTGCCATGAAAAAGGCTGTCTAGAATGTGGCTGCTGCAAGGAAAGCCAGCTCGTTCTGGCCTGAGTCCTTTGCTGCGGAGTAAATTAAAGAGAGTGTTGGTTTGTAATGAGAAAAAAAGCAGGCATCACAAATGGGATTGCTCGCTGTGAACAGTGTAAATATGCAGCTCGTGGCCTTGGGACTAGACCTCTGGCCATGTGTGCTTATATCCTCCTTGTGCTTTTTGATGCCCTTCTGTAAAGCCAGAATGAGGGAAAAGTGATGAGTGGCAATTGTGTTGTGATACAATTAACGGCACAGAGTAGTGGCAATGCTGTGTTTTGGTGGATAAAGCATTTCTCAGGATTGAGGGTGTTGTTCCCAGTTTGCATTTCATGTTACAGTTAGGTTTCAAAAGGCCGTAGAAGGTAGTACTAGAGGAATGTAACTGCTGAGGACTTAAGGGTATCCTGTGTTATACTTGCAGGTGCGTGAGGAATGGTCAAAAATGTCGCTGAGGAACGTGAGCGAGGTAATTGCAACCTGGAGATTTATGTGACACCTTCATCGTGATCCAAATACTGGTGGCACAGAATATTATGTGCCTGTCCTTAAAAAAGAGAAGAAACAGTGTATGTGCACATGCAAGGCCGCCCCCAGAGCCCCGAATAATCCCCTCTCCGGGGGGCTCTAGTCGGGCCTTTTCAGGGACGGGGCCTGTTTGCAAGCAGGTGGCCCCTGCTTTGCAATTCTTTGGGTTCCTGTTGGCTTCAATCAGCTGCCGAGTGGCCAGCTGTTGCTTTAGAGCCCCTTGCATTTGCTTGGGTGGACACAAGTGCCTTGGGTTGAATGTGTCTGCATTGTGAGCAGAAGTGCCTGTCTACTGGGATGAATGGGGTTGGTTCCTTTAGTTTGGGACTTGCTCCCTTTTGCTCCTGTAACACTAACAGAGGGCCTTTTGTTCCCCCTGCCGCGCGCGCCTTCCTCAGAAGTGGCTTTCTGGAGCGGGGACTGCCAAGAGAGGATATCCCGAGAGGAAGGAAGCCTGGGGAAACGTGCCCTCTAGCTCTTGGCAGAGTGGTGTGTAGATGACATCGAGCTGCATTCAAGTGAAGGTGTTCTGTTCCAATTCTGTATTTAATAAAGCTTGTAGCCTGGGACATCTCTGTTTTATTCCCGTCCCCTTCGTGACTTGGCC